>NC_047112.1:72856398-73223110 GCF_902500255.1 Thalassophryne amazonica
TGTCTTGTGGGACTACAATTTAATTTTTTGCCAAAGCATCAACGATGTGACCGAGACTGGCAGCGACTGTCCCAAATCGATAGCACTCTAATCTCTGTGTGAGTGGGGCTTTGGGGTAATCGAGAACTAACCAAAAATTAACTGAACGCAAAATAAAAAGCCAAAAAACAGCATCTGTAACTTGTATTTTTTGTTGTGACTGTATTTCTGTTCTTGGCCTGAGCTGCCCCCCGACGCAACACTCTTCTCCCTGAACAAAATTCTTTGAAAAGTCATTTTATATCACCCTTAGATTGTGCGTTGAACTGTAAAACCACCCCCATTGGAAACAAAATAAAAGGATAGAAGAGTGACAGAAAGGGGGGATGGGGTAAGGAGGAGAATTATAATTCTTTGCAGGCCTTTGGTATTAACCCAAACACCAGAGCTGTCAGCAGTTCAGAGAGGGAGGTGCGAGGGGCAAATATTCAGTGTTAATTGGCACTTTGTAAGCCTTGAGCCTTCCTTTTGTGAGGAAGGTGGAGGAGAGAGAGTGAGAGAGCAAGGGAGGGTGGAGTGGACAGTGAAGGGGTGAAAGAGAGAGAGAGAGAGCTCTTGTAGGTTTGTTGGGCCTTGTTGAGGGTATTTACGGTTCACTTCTTATCCTTTGTTAATTGGACTTTCTCTCCCCTGATGAAAAAAAAGATGAATTCATCTGCCACCCGTGTTCCATGTGACTCAACCCGCCAGCCTGATCAGCATGAACAGGATAAATAACAAGGACAGAATGAGAAGACTGTCCTGTAAACCTCGTTAAAATCTTATACTGAAAAAGCTGCAGGCTGTCATGGAGTGCCGTTCTTCCCCGTTTAATACAGAAAAGCAAATTGAGGCGCATTTTGAAGCGTCATAGTAACTTCTTGATTCAGTCTTGAATAAACTTGGTGTACGTATAATATTTACGGTCTTCATCGGCACCAGATTTGAAATTGGGATCCAATTTTTGGCCTGTTCAAAAATTTCATCCGATTCTCAAAATCATTAATAGTACGGGGTAAATTCTCTGTATTCACAGTCTTAACAGTTTCAATCATGTTCGGACTTCTTTAAACGGGGTATTTGTAGTGACAACTTGAAATTTGTTTGATCGTGCTCAAATCAAGGTAAAAATATGAAGCAGAAGCAATTCTGGCCCAAGGCGTGGCTCCTTTCTTTCATTTTCAAGCTGGTTGCCAGATCTGTACTTTAAAAGCCACCCAGTTGCCAGGTCTGCACTTTATAAGCCAGCCAGTTGCCAGGTCTGCACTTATAAGCCAGCAAGTTGCCAGGTCTGCACTTTATAAGCCAACCTGTTAGGTGGCAAGCCAGAGTAAGTCGGTTTTTTGCACTTTGATCATGAGAATGGTGAACAAAAATCCCAGAACTACACGGACGAACCTGATGAATGACCTGCAGAGAGCTGGGACCAAAGTAACAAAGGCTACACACTATGCAGAGAGGGACTCAAATCCTGCAGTGTGTATCCAGGCACGCCTGAAGTTTGCCAGAGAGCATCTGGATGATCCAGAAGAGGACTGGAAGAATATAATGTGGTCAGATGAAACCAAAATAGAACATATTGGTAAAAACTCAACTTGTCGTGTTTGGAGTAAGAAGAATCCTGAGTTGCATCCCAAGAACACCATATCTACTGTGAAGCATGGGGATGGAAACATCATGCTATGGGGCTGTTTTTCTGCAAAGGGGACAGGACGACTGATCTGTGTTAAGGGAAGAATGAATGGGGCCATGTATCATGAGATTTTAAGCCAAAACCTCCTTCCATCAGTGAGAGCATTGAAGATGCAATGTGGCTGGGTCTTCCAGCATGACAATGATCCCAAACACACCGCTTGGGCAACAAAGGAGTGGCTCCGTAAAAAGCATTTCAAGGTCCTGGAGTTGCCAAGTCTCCAGACCTCAACCCCATAGAAAATTTGTGGAGGTAGTTGAAAGTCCATGTTGCCCAGCGACAGTCCCAAAACATCACTGCTCTAGAGGAGATCTGCATGGAGGAATGGGCCAAAATACCAGCTACAGTGTGTGCAAACATGTTGAAGACTTACAGGAAATGTTTGACCTCTGTCATTGCCAACAAAGATTATGTTACAAAGTATTGAGCTGAACATTTGTTACTGACCAAATACTTATTTTCCACCATAATTTACAAATAAATTCTTTAATAATCCTCCAGTGTTATTTCCTGGATTTTTTTTTTTCTCATTTTGTCTCTCATAGTTGAAGTGTACCTATGATGAAAATTACAGACCTCTTTCATCTTTCTAAGTAGGAGAACTTGCACAATCAGGGCATGACTAAATACTTTTTTACCCCACTGTAGGTGGAATTCTTTCGCATTTTTGCTTGATCTACGACTTCAGTTGTTCAACAGTCCGGGGTCTCCATTGTCATATTTTGCACTTTATATTTTTTCTATTTTCGCACTCTTTTACTACGAAGCCACGCTGTTGTAACACGTGCAGAATGTGGCTTGGCATTGTCTTGCTGAAATAAACAGGGACGTCCCTGAAAAGGATGTTGCTTGGATGGCAGCATGTGTTGCTCCAAAACCTGGATGTACCTTTCAGCATTGATCGTGCCATCACAGATGTGTAAGTTGCCCATGCCATGGGCACTAACACACCCTCATACCATCACAGATACTGGCTTTTGAAATTTCTGCTGGTAACAATCTCAATGGTCTTTTTCCTCTTTTGTGTGGAGGACACGACGTCCATGATTTCCAAAAACAATTTGAAATGTTGACTCATCAGACCACAGCACACTTTTCCACTTTGCGTCTGTCCATTTCAAATGAGCTTGGGCCCAGAGAAGGCGGTAGCGTTTCTGGATGTTGTTGATGTATGGCTTTCGCTTTGCATGGGAGAGTTTTAACTTGCACTTGTAGATGTAGCAATCAATCAATCAATCAATCAATTTTTTTATATAGCGCCAAATCACAACAAACAGTTGCCCCAAGGCGCTTTATATTGTAAGGCAAGGCCATACAATAATTATGTAAAACCCCAACGGTCAAAACGACCCCCTGTGAGCAAGCACTTGGCTACAGTGGGAAGGAAAAACTCCCTTTTAACAGGAAGAAACCTCCAGCAGAACCAGGCTCAGGGAGGGGCAGTCTTCTGCTGGGACTGGTTGGGGCTAAGGGAGAGAACCAGGAAAAAGACATGCTGTGGAGGGGAGCAGAGATCAATCACTAATGATTAAATGCAGAGTGGTGCATACAGAGCAAAAAGAGAAAGAAACAGTGCATCATGGGAACCCCCCAGCAGTCTACGTCTATAGCAGCATAACTAAGGGATGGTTCAGGGTCACCTGATCCAGCCCTAACTATAAGCTTTAGCAAAAAGGAAAGTTTTAAGCCTAATCTTAAAAGTAGAGAGGGTGTCTGTCTCCCTGATCTGAATTGGGAGCTGGTTCCACAGGAGAGGAGCCTGAAAGCTGAAGGCTCTGCCTCCCATTCTACTCTTACAAACCCTAGGAACTACAAGTAAGCCTGCAGTCTGAGAGCGAAGCGCTCTATTGGGGTGATATGGTACTACAAGGTCCCTAAGATAAGATGGGACCTGATTATTCAAAACCTTATAAGTAAGAAGAAGAATTTTAAATTCTATTCTAGAATTAACAGGAAGCCAATGAAGAGAGGCCAATATGGGTGAGATATGCTCTCTCCTTCTAGTCCCCGTCAGTACTCTAGCTGCAGCATTTTGAATTAACTGAAGGCTTTTTAGGGAACTTTTAGGACAACCTGATAATAATGAATTACAATAGCCCAGCCTAGAGGAAATAAATGCATGAATTAGTTTTTCAGCATCACTCTGAGACAAGACCTTTCTGATTTTAGAGATATTGCGTAAATGCAAAAAAGCAGTCCTACAAATTTGTTTAATATGCGCTTTGAATGACATATCCTGATCAAAAATGACTCCAAGATTTCTCACAGTATTACTAGAGGTCAGGGTAATGCCATCCAGAGTAAGGATCTGGTTAGACACCATGTTTCTAAGATTTGTGGGGCCAAGTACAATAACTTCAGTTTTATCTGAGTTTAAAAGCAGGAAATTAGAGGTCATCCATGTCTTTATGTCTGTAAGACAATCCTGCAGTTTAGCTAATTGGTGTGTGTCCTCTGGCTTCATGGATAGATAAAGCTGGGTATCATCTGCGTAACAATGAAAATTTAAGCAATACCGTCTAATAATACTGCCTAAGGGAAGCATGTATAAAGTGAATAAAATTGGTCCTAGCACAGAACCTTGTGGAACTCCATAATTAACTTTAGTCTGTGAAGAAGATTCCCCATTTACATGAACAAATTGTAATCTATTAGACAAATATGATTCAAAACCACCGCAGCGCAGTGCCTTTAATACCTATGGCATGCTCTAATCTCTGTAATAAAATTTTATGGTCAACAGTATCAAAAGCAGCACTGAGGTCTAACAGAACAAGCACAGAGATGAGTCCACTGTCCGAGGCCATAAGAAGATCATTTGTAACCTTCACTAATGCTGTTTCTGTACTATGATGAATTCTAAAACCTGACTGAAACTCTTCAAATAGACCATTCCTCTGCAGATGATCAGTTAGCTGTTTTACAACTACCCTTTCAAGAATTTTTGAGAGAAAAGGAAGGTTGGAGATTGGCCTATAATTAGCTAAGATAGCTGGGTCAAGTGATGGCTTTTTAAGTAATGGTTTAATTACTGCCACCTTAAAAGCCTGTGGTACATAGCCAACTAACAAAGATAGATTGATCATATTTAAGATCAAAGCATTAAATAATGGTAGGGCTTCCTTGAGCAGCCTGGTAGGAATGGGGTCTAATAAACATGTTGATGGTTTGGATGAAGTAACTAATGAGAATAACTCAGACAGAACAATCGGAGAGAAAGAGTCTAACCAAATACCGGCATCACTGAAAGCAGCCAAAGATAACGATACGTCTTTGGGATGGTTATGAGTAATTTTTTCTCTAATAGTTAAAATTTTGTTAGCAAAGAAAGTCATGAAGTCATTACTAGTTAAAGTTAATGGAATACTCAGCTCAATAGAGCTCTGACTCTTTGTCTGCCTGGCTACAGTGCTGAAAAGAAACCTGGGGTTGTTCTTATTTTCTTCAATTAGTGATGAGTAGAAAGATGTCCTAGCTTTACGGAGGGCTTTTTTATAGAGCAACAGACTCTTTTTCCAGGCTAAGTGAAGATCTTCTAAATTAGTGAGACGCCATTTCCTCTCCAACTTACGGGTTATCTGCTTTAAGCTACGAGTTTGTGAGTTATACCACGGAGTCAGACACTTCTGATTTAAAGCTCTCTTTTTCAGAGGAGCTACAGCATCCAAAGTTGTCTTTAATGAGGATGTAAAACTATTGACGAGATACTCTATCTCCCTTACAGAGTTTAGGTAGCTACTCTGCACTGTGTTGGTATATGGCATTAGAGAACATAAAGAAGGAATCATATCCTTAAACCTAGTTACAGCGCTTTCTGAAAGACTTCTAGTGTAATGAAACTTATTCCCCACTGCTGGGTAGTCCATCAGAGTAAATGTAAATGTTATTAAGAAATGATCAGACAGAAGGGAGTTTTCAGGGAATACTGTTAAGTCTTCTATTTCCATACCATAAGTCAGAACAAGATCTAAGATATGATTAAAGTGGTGGGTGGACTCATTTACTTTTTGAGCAAAGCCAATAGAGTCTAATAATAGATTAAATGCAGTGTTGAGGCTGTCATTCTCAGCATCTGTGTGGATGTTAAAATCGCCCACTATAATTATCTTATCTGAGCTAAGCACTAAGTCAGACAAAAGGTCTGAAAATTCACAGAGAAACTCACAGTAACGACCAGGTGGACGATAGATAATAACAAATAAAACTGGTTTTTGGGACTTCCAATTTGGATGGACAAGACTAAGAGACAAGCTTTCAAATGAATTAAAGCTCTGTCTGGGTTTTGGATTAATTAATAAGCTGGAATGGAAGATTGCTGCTAATCCTCCACCCCGGCCCGTGCTACGAGCATTCTGACAGTTAGTGTGACTCGGGGGTGTTGACTCATTTAAACTAACATATTCATCCTGCTGTAACCAGGTTTCTGTTAGGCAGAATAAATCAATATGTTGATCAATTATTATATCATTTACCAACAGGGACTTAGAAGAGAGAGACCTAATGTTTAATAGACCACATTTAACTGTTTTAGTCTGTGGTGCAGTTGAAGGTGCTATATTATTTTTTCTTTTTGAATTTTTATGCTTAAATAGATTTTTGCTGGTTATTGGTAGTCTGGGAGCAGGCACCGTCTCTACGGGGATGGGGTAATGAGAGGATGGCAGGGGGAGAGAAGCTGCAGAGAGGTGTGTAAGACTACAACTCTGCTTCCTGGTCCCAACCCTGGATAGTCACGGTTTGGAGGATTTAAGAAAATTGGCCAGATTTCTAGAAATGAGAGCTGCTCCATCCAAAGTGGGATGGATGCCGTCTCTCCTAACAAGACCAGGTTTTCCCCAGAAGCTTTGCCAATTATCTATGAAGCCCACCTCATTTTTTGGACACCACTCAGACAGCCAGCAATTCAAGGAGAACATGCGGCTAAACATGTCACTCCCAGTCCGATTGGGGAGGGGCCCAGAGAAAACTACAGAGTCCGACATTGTTTTTGCAAAGTTACACACCGATTTAATGTTAATTTTAGTGACCTCCGATTGGCGTAACCGGGTGTCATTACTGCCAACGTGAATTACAATCTTACCAAATTTACGCTTAGCCTTAGCCAGCAGTTTCAAATTTCCTTCAATGTCGCCTGCTCTGGCCCCCGGAAGACAATTGACTATGGTTGCTGGTGTCGCTAACTTCACATTTCTCAAAACAGAGTCGCCAATAACCAGAGTTTGATCCTCGGCGGGTGTGTCGTCGAGTGGGGAAAAATGGTTAGAGATGTGAACGGGTTGGCGGTGTACACGGGGCTTCTGTTTAGGGCTACGCTTCCTCCTCACAGTCACCCAGTCGGCCTGCTTTCCCGGCTGCTCGGGATCTGCCAGGGGGGAACTAACGGCGGCTAAGCTACCTTGGTCCGCACCGACTACAGGGGCCTTGCTAGCTGTAGAATTTTCCACGGTGCGGAGCCGAGTCTCCAATTCGCCCAGCCTGGCCTCCAAAGCTACGAATAAGCTACACTTATTACAAGTACCATTACTGCTAAAGGAGGCCGAGGAATAACTAAACATTTCACACCCAGAGCAGAAAAGTGCGGGAGAGACAGGAGAAGCCGCCATGCTAAATCGGCTAAGAGCTAGTAGCTACGCTATGCTAGCGGATTCCTAAAAACACGCAAAGTGAATAATGTGTAAATAATTTAGAGGTGATTCAGCAGAAGGAGTGCTTTAGTTAAGGCACGTAAAGATTACACTGGGAAACAAATCGTAATCTAGATAACTAGATCAATCTAACTGCGCAGATTAAACAGCTAACAGATACAGCAAAACACCGCTGTGCTCCGGAACAGGAAGTGATACAATACCGCAGTGAGAGCCAACCACCAGTAGAGGCAAGCAAGAGAGGGTTAGGACTGTGAACTGTGTTAACTGGCAATGGTTTTCTGAAGTGTTCCTGAGCCCACATGGTAAGATCCTTTACACAATGATGTTTGGTTTTAATGCAGTGCCACCTGAGGGATTGAAGGTCACGGGCATTCAATGTTGGTTTTCAGCCTTGCTGATTACATGTAGAAAGTTCTCCAAATTCTTTGAATCTTCTGATTATATTATGGACTGTAGATGATGGAATCCCCAAATTCCTTGCAATTAAATGTTGAGAAACATTCTTCTTAACTTAAACTGTTGGACTATTTTTTTCACGCAGTTGTTCACAAAAGTGGTGATCCTCACCCCATCTTTGCTTGTGAACGGCTGAGACTTTTGGGGATGCTCCTTTTATACCCAATCGTGACACTCACAATTAGTGTCCTCAGTTCCCAAATGCTTATTGAGTGTTGTTAGAAGGAAAGTTGATGTAACACAGTGGTAGACAGACAGTGGTAGCTTTTTTGAAACGTGTTGCAGGCATCCATTTCAAAATGAGCAACTATTTGCACAAAAACAATAAAGTTTTTCAGTTTGAACATTAAATATCTTGTCTTTGTGGTGTATTCAATTCAATATAGGTTGAAGAGGAATTGCAATTCATTGTATTCTGTTTTTAATTTACATTTTACACAACGTCCCAACTTCATTGGAATTGGGGTTGTATTTGTATTGTATTATATTTACATTATTTACATGAATAAAAATCAATCAATCAATCGGCTGCACCATGTGTAAAGAGCGAAGCTGCAGTAATATACCATTTATTAGCACGTATGATTTATTCCTGTCTCGGTACTCCAGTCATTCACTCTGTACTCTGTGACCGTGTCTGTGTATATGTTGTGCTGGCGTAAGGATGTATGACGTAGTTGTCTGCACTCCAAAAGGACAAGCACAACAAAAACTTACCTGAATATGCTGATTTTGGATTCTGAGCTTGAAATGAGATGCTGTCAACGCAGACGTTACAATAGAGCGCACCATCACTACATGTTTTGCATTTTGCAGCACAACTGAAGACTGAAGAAAGGTAATCAGTGGTGCAGGATTGTTATGTGTCGGACGCAGCTCGGAGAACCGACCAGTGTTTGAAGGACCCAGTATGAAATAAGCAGAGCACGGTACAAAGGCTAACTGAATTTAATACATAACAGTGATACAAAAATAACAAAAAGTGCGGTCTGGCGTGGTGCGCTCCCAGCAGCGCTAACGGTCCGGAGCCAGAAGCTGTTCGGACCCAAGGACCCCGCCGACACCCCCCAGGTGGCCGCAACAAACCGAGTCTGTGAAAGAAGGAACCATTATGTGAGTCCACACTCTACACACAGAGAGAACACTTAAAGATGTACAAACAGCAAACACTTCCTGGCTTAATTACTAATCAGCTTCCCAACCTGCAGGCATGGAACATCCAGTTCACAAAACTCCACTGCAGTGGAAGCCGATACATGACTAACATACAGCTCAATATAATAAAGGTGTGAGGGACACCACATTTACTGACTGTATAAATGTTAGTCACAAAATCTAACGTACCTCAGGAAGTGTGCTGACGAGCGTGAGACCTCACCCCCTCCTCTTTCACAGACCGTGCATCAAACCCTGGACGTTCTCTGCATCCACTGATGATGAGATGGCTCCCGAGACGACGATCTCACCCGTCTGGTCACAAGGTCGAGTCTCTGGCAAATACACACTGTGCACTCCAGTCTTAAATGCCACCATGTTCCAATCCATCCAGATGCACCACAGCTGTGAGTCCTGATGAGCCGCAGGTGATCAGCCTCAGGTGATCAGGGTGAGGTCCTGATAAACTCAGCAACACAGCCACTCAGTTCCAAATGCAAGCCACCTGGAAGGAGAAACAAAGGACAGAAACAAAAAGGCAGCCAGGCCCCCCCAGCCATATAACAAGGATAACAATTTTGAGAGACCTAATTTTTGTAAAATGGGGGATCATGCATATTGTTTATCACAAAAAAAAAAAAATGAAAGGAGACAAAATCTTGACTTGCTGTTGCATAATGCAATGTGCAACCTCACCACTAGTGGACACTATTTCTGACACACTGCAGCTGTAAAAACATTATCTCTCCCATTTGTGGCTGGGTTAGGTTACGTTTGAAAATATGTGAAATAATTACAGAGACAGAGGCTGTCTGGGGGGGTTGCAAGAGTATGATGCCCTCTGCTTCGCAGCAGCGCCAGCTTTTTTCTGTTTTGCGTTTTTCTCGCCCACTGACTGATGTAAATAATAACAGTGCCACACTGAAAGGACACAGGTGTTTAAGCATTGTGCTGCTCTGAATGGACATGGGAGGAAGAAGGTCAGGGGTCACAGGGCCACCTCCATCATCTCTCACTCCCACAGTTGTTTTTTTTTTATCCGCACCAACGTTCCCTTTCATAGATTTTCCTCCTGTCCCTCCTCCGTCTCTCCCACTCCCTCGGCTTTTGTCATCATAGATTGTTTTGTGAAAACTTTTCGGAGGTCACACACAGGCTCCTTTTTCAGCATGATTAACATTCTTTTCTCCCACTCTAAATGAGAAAAGGTGGGATGATGTGGAAAATGCAAAAAAGAAGAAAAAAAACCCCCACAGTGATTCTTACATTTACTTTGAATTTTATTTCACTGCAGACTGGATGAGTCCAGCATATATCATATTTTGTTTTGTTTTTTCTGGTCAACTTTAGTTGTTACCAGAGCACCGCGCTCGTAGTGCGCATTATCGCATTTATTATATTATGTTCTCTACTCAGATTGCAATAACCAATCACAGATTAGCCTTTCTGTTCATCATTTACCTGTATTTTGCCATGCTTGGCGCCAGAAAGTTATGTTGGATCCAAAAGGATCCAAAAAGGCTAGGACCAAAAGTTATATTGGATCAGTTCCCACTGACCAATAGCATTAGAGCTTACTGCCAACAGCTAGCCAATCAGAGCGCGGCATACGAAAGTCAGGAACTATCTGACAGACGCTGGTTGAAAAAATGGCAACAAACATGTCAACAACAGCAGAAAATCGTCTGCCAGCGAGGTTTGCTGAGTTCACAGAGGAGGAACTGTTGGAAATATTGAACTCCAAGGATGCCAAAAACACTAAGAAGGTAGACAAGCACGCTACTGACATTTTAGAAACATTCATCACATCAGAATCAATCATATGCTGTTCACAGCAAAATAAATTTATGTAATTTACTTGACTCTTTGTTGTTTGTTTAATTTGGGAGGGGTTGGAGAACATAACAATTGATGGCTAAGCCTGGTCCAATATAACTTTTCTTCATCCAATATTTCTCTATGTTGGACTCCTTAACATCCATTATTTGTATAATATTATAACAAAAATCTACCCTATACTCGTAAATCAGCCCTCATGAGATGCAAGAAAAAATAGGGGTGATAAATCATACACAGTTCGTATCAAATTCAAATAGGCTTCTCAGAGAAACATTGAGAAAAAGTTGGGCATTTTAATATGGAATTTTGGAGCCAGCCTTAAGGAACTGCAACTTTTTTGTTTTGACGGTGGGCCTTATCTGAGCACACTGAAGCTGAACGCTTGGTTGCAACATCTAATCCACATGATATACCTGTAAAAAAAAAAGGACACCACATGGGTGGGCCAAGGGATCGATGCCCCTTTAGATTTATGATTCAGTTAGCTATATCTGGGGGTGGGGATCAATCAATCAATTTTATTTATATAGCGCCAAATCACAACAGACAGTTGCCCCAAGGCGCTTTATATTGTAAGGCAAGGCCATACAATAATTACGTAAAAACCCCAACGGTCAAAACGACCCCCTGTGAGCAAGCACTTGGCGACAGTGGGAAGGAAAAAGTCCCTTTTAACAGGAAGAAACCACCAGCAGAACCAGGCTCAGGGAGGGGCAGTCTTCTGCTGGGACTGGTTGGGGCTGAGGGAGAGAACCAGGAAAAAGACATGCTGTGGAGGGGAGCAGAGATCGATCACTAATGATTAAATGCAGAGTGGTGCATACAGAGCAAAAAGAGAAAGAAACACTCAGTGCATCATGGGAACCCCCTAGCAGTCTAAGTCTATAGCAGCATAACTAAGGGATGGTTCAGGGTCACCTGATCCAGCCCTAACTGTAAGCTTTAGCAAAAAGGAAAGTTTTAAGCCTAATCTTAAAAGTAGAGAGGGTGTCTGTCTCCCTGATCCGAATTGGGAGCTGGTTCCAGAGGAGAGGAGCCTGAAAGCTGAAGGCTCTGCCTCCCATTCTACTCTTACAAACCCTAGGAACTACAAGTAAGCCTGCAGTCTGAGAGCGAAGCGCTCTATTGGGGTGATATGGTACTATGAGGTCCCTAAGATAAGATGGGACCTGATTATTCAAAACCTTATAAGTAAGAAGAAGAATTTTAAATTCTATTCTAGAATTAACAGGAAGCCAATGAAGAGAGGCCAATATGGGTGAGATATGCTCTCTCCTTCTAGTCCCCGTTAGTACTCAACTTAACTGAAGGCTTTTCAGGGAACTTTTAGGACAACCTGATAATAATGAATTACAATAGTCCAGCCTAGAGGAAATAAATGCATGAATTAGTTTTTCAGCATCACTCTGAGACAAGACCTTTCTAATTTTAGAGATATTGCGTAAATGCAAAAAAGCAGTCCTACATATTTGTTTAATATGCGCTTTGAATGACATATCCTGATCAAAAATGACTCCAAGATTTCTCACAGTATTACTAGAGGTCAGGGTAATGCCATCCAGAGTAAGGATCTGGTTAGACACCATGTTTCTAAGATTTGTGGGGCCAAGTACAATAACTTCAGTTTTATCTGAGTTTAAAAGCAGGAAATTAGAGGTCATCCATGTCTTTATGTCTGTAAGACAATCCTGCAGTTTAGCTAATTGGTGTGTGTCCTCTGGCTTCATGGATAGATAAAGCTGGGTATCATCTGCGTAACAATGAAAATTTAAGGAATGCCGTCTAATAATACTGCCTAAGGGAAGCATGTATAAAGTGAATAAAATTGGTCCTAGCACAGAACCTTGTGGAACTCCATAATTAACCTTAGTCTGTGAAGAAGATTCCCCATTTACATGAACAAATTGTAATCTATTAGATAAATATGATTCAAACCACTGCAGCGCAGTGCCTTTAATACCTTTGGCATGCTCTAATCTCTGTAATAAAATTTTATGGTCAACAGTATCAAAAGCAGCACTGAGGTCTAACAGAACAAGCACAGACATGAGTCCACTGTCTGAGGCCATAAGAAGATCATAGTAACCTTCACTAATGCTGTTTCTGTACTATGATGAATTCTAAAAACCTGACTGAAACTCTTCAAATAGACCATTCCTCTGCAGATGATCAGTTAGCTGTTTTACAACTACCCTTTCAAGAATTTTTGAGAGAAAAGGTAGGGATGAAAAGGTAGGTTTCTTGAACGATCAAATAAACTTCTACAAGTGCTAAATGTAGGCTACTTAAAAGCATTAATATGAACTGTCATTAATTTACACAAAAAAGTCGTACTGAGAACTGGTTCTTCAGAAAAATGCCAGATTTAACAACATTTCTAGAGAAATGATATAAAAGGAGCATATCAACCGTGTGTGGGGGGAAAAAATAATAATCAGGCCACTTTCAGGCTGTAATGTGAACACAGCTGTGGTTTAGCTACTGCGGTGCATACGTCACGCTTAATTCATCTTTTCACCTTTGCACAAGAGACTCCAGAGTCCCATTTGCATCACTTGGCCAAACAGTTTGTGGGCAACGTGAGAAATTACACAGGCACACTCTCGTAACTCACACACACACACACAGAGTGAGAGCAGGATGTGTGTGTGCACACCAAGGCCATTCCTTCAATAATGACCATAGTAACCATCAAGAGTTGATGAAGAGTCGTGCACCAGTGTTCTTTGTGCTCAAGCAAGCAGGACAAGAAAGAATCATAAATTAAGACTTGTGCATGATGACGTAGGGACACGACCACATTCTCCTGGATCCGTCACTCAGTTTGGTTTAAAGACAAAATTCTGCTCTACACAGTAAAATCACCAGTGTAAAACTAACTCGGGACTTGGTTTCTGACTGATAACTGGAAGACAAACAGGCATACATTTGGAACCTCCATCCAGTTTTGGTGGCAGAGTGGCACAGTGATGGATTTTCGTAAAAAGGTGAAATTTTAGCTACTTTTTGTCAGAAGGCACATGGAAGATAAAAGCATAGATCACTTTTGTTGTATGAAAATCCTTCTCTGCTCCATTCCATTATATAACTGTGATGACTGACATTTTGACTGCTCTGCTCCCTGAGCAGCACACAGCAGGCACTGGATTCTGTTAAGAATGAGTCTTGCCACATACATCAGTTTAAATATTTGCCAAAATCTGAAAGTGTGCCACTTTTCATGTTTCATTCACAGCCTTGAATTTTTGAACTTGAAAAACTTTGAGCTTGACAGAGAGCCCAGTGTAAAAGCCGAGACAACAACAACGGCATGAAGAAGGCTGCACTGTCAAGGTCTTGGTGTTTATACGGTGTGTGTTCCGTGCACGGTGGAGTTGGAGATGCTCGAGAGGGGTGAGAGGATTTATTGCTCTGCATTAGGAGCACTAATCTGTTGCAGGTGTTTGGAGCTGTTCTCAGAGGTCGTGCCTGCTATTCTCTTCAGGAGGCCCCAACATATTTGCGCCTGCATGTGCGGGACAGAGAAACGGATCAGAGTGAGAGGAGGGGAGAGATTTTTTTTCCACACCATCTGCAGAGGAATCTCACAAAAGTGGACAAAAACAGCATTGAATGGCTTCTTCAGGAATATCAACACATCATCACAAACAAAAAGAGCACAAGATACCAAACCTTTATAACTGACATTCATGTCCAACCAGGAAATATCTGAACTTTTTTTTATTTATTTTAATAAACAGTGAGCAGAGCAAGACTTCTTCAGTGGTTGAAGGTTGATGCGTCACTCCTGGTATATAGAAGCAAATTGCTGTGCCAGCTGGGTCCAACCTGCAGGGTGCATTACAGCAGACAAAGGCCACCAGGACGGATGGAGCTGCACCTTCACAGGAAGCCCACAATGCCTTTAGAGATGACGAACAAAGAGCAACTCGGGGGAGTCTGCTACCCCACTGTGGCAAGGTGGAGGGCAGTCAGGCACACACGAAAGCAAATATACAGATATCTCACCTCCCACCTATTCCAGAGAACTGTTAGGGCGTGACTAAAGCTGCATTAAGAAGACACAGCAACTACTACTACTACTACTACTACTGCAGTGCTCAAAAGCTGGTGTCACTCCCTGCATGTCGAAGTATGTGTGTCAACCAAACATACATACTTTGACAATTCCAAGGTCTCATTTGGACAGGAGTGGGCCATTACATATATATATATATATATATATATATACACGAGGTCTGTCCATAAAGTATAGGTCCTTTTTATTTTTTTCAAAAACTATATGGATTTCATTCATATGTTTTTACGTCAGACATGCTTGAACCCTCGTGCGCATGCGTGAGTTTTTCCACGCCTGTCGGTGACGTCATTCGCCTGTGAGCACTCCTTGTGGGAGGAGTCGTCCAGCCCCTCGTCGGAATTCCTTTGTCTGAGAAGTTGCTGAGAGACTGGCGCTTTGTTTGATCAAAATTTTTTCTAAACCTGTGAGACACATCGAAGTGGACACGGTTCGAAAAATTAAGCTGGTTTTCAGTGAAAATTTTAACGGCTGATGAGAGATTTTGAGGTGACACTGTCGCTTTAAGGACTTCCCACAGTGCGAGACGTCGTGCAGCGCTCTCAGGCGGCGTCATCAGCCTGTTTCAAGCTGAAAACCTCCAGATTTCAGGCTCTATTGATCCAGGACGTCGTGAGAGAACAGAGAAGTTTCAGAAGAAGTCGGTTTCAGCATTTTATCCGGATATTCCACTGTTAAAGGAGATTTTTTTTAATGAAAGACGTGCGGACGGGTCCGCGCGTCGGGACGCAGCCGCCGCGACGCTCCGCCACAGGAAAAACACCTCCGTTGGAAGCCTTAAGGACAAGTTGGAACATGTCCAGCTGTTAAACAATTTCTCATATACTCACTCCACTGAAAGCCATCAAAAGCCGCCTGGATTTTACAAATGGTTATCAACACGGAGGTGTTTTTCCTGTGCCGCCGCTCCACGCCGGCTGCGTCCCGACGCGCAGACCCGTCCGCACGTCTTTCATTAAAAAAATCTCCTTTAACAGTGGAATATCCGGATAAAATGCTGAAACCGACTTCTTCTGAAACTTCTCTGTTCTCTCACGACGTCCTGGATCAATAGAGCCTGAAATGTGGAGGTTTTCAGCTTGAAACAGGCTGATGACGCCGCCTGAGAGCGCAGTGCGACGTCTCGCACCGTGGGAAGTCCTTAAAGCGACAGTATCACCTCAAAATCTCTCATCAGCCGTTAAAATTTTCACTGAAAACCAGCTTAATTTTTCGAACCATGTCCACTTCGATGTGTCTCACAGGTTTAGAAAAAATTTTGATCAAACAAAGCGCCAGTCTCTCAGCAACTTCTCAGACAAAGGAATTCCGACGAGGGGCTGGACGACTCCTCCCACAATGAGTGCTCACAGGCGAATGACGTCACCGACAGGCGTGGAAAAACTCACGCATGCGCACGAGGGTTCATGCATGTCTGACGTAAAAACATATGAATGAAATCCATATAGTTTTTGAAAAAAATAAAAAGGACCTATACTTTATGGACAGCCCTCGTATACAGTAGTGTTCAGAATAATAGTAGTGCTATGTGACTAAAAAGATTAATCCAGGTTTTGAGTATATTTCTTATTGTTACATGGGAAACAAGGTACCAGTAGATTCTCAAAAATCCAACAAGACCAAGCATTCATGATATGCACACTCTTAAGGCTATGAAATTGGGCTATTAGTAAAAAAAAGTAGAAAAGGGGGTGTTCACAATAATAGTAGCATCTGCTGTTGACGCTACAAACTCAAAACTATTATGTTCAAACTGCTTTTTTAGCAATCCTGTGAATCACTAAACTAGTATTTAGTTGTATAACCACAGTTTTTCATGATTTCTTCACATTTGCGAGGCATTAATTTTGTTGATTTGGAACCAATATTTTGCTCGTTTACTAGTGTGCTTGGGGTCATTGTCTTGTTGAAACACCCATTTCAAGGGCATGTCCTCTTCAGCATAAGGCAACATGACCTCTTCAAGTAGTTTGACATATCCAAACTGATCCATGATACCTGGTATGTGATATATAGGCCCAACACCATAGTAGGAGAAACATGCCCATATCATGATGCTTGCACCACCATGCTTCACTGTCTTCACTGTGAACTGTGGCTTGAATTCAGAGTTTGGGGGTCGTCTCACAAACTGTCTGCAGCCCTTGGATCCAAAAAGAACAATTTTACTCTCATCAGTCCACAAAATATTCCTCCATTTCTCTTTAGGCCAGTTGATGTGTTCTTTGGCAAATTGTAACCTCTTCTGCACATCTTTTATTTAACAGAGGGACTTTGCGGAGGATTCTTGCAAATAAATTAGCTTCACACAGGCATCTTCTAACTGTCACAGCACTTACAGGTAACTCCAGACTGTCTTTGATCATCCTGGAGCTGATCAATGGGTGAGCCTTTGCCATTCTGGTTATTCTTCTATCCATTTTGATGGTTGTTTTCCATTTTCTTCCATGCATCTGTTTTTTTTTTTTTTTTTTTTGTCCATTTTAAAGCATTGGAGATCATTGTAGATGAACAGCCTATAATTTTTTGCACCTGCGTATAAGTTTTCCCCTCTCCAATCAACTTTTTTATCAAACTACGCTGTTCTTCTGAACAATGTCTTGAACGTCCCATTTTCCTCAGGTTTTCAAAGAGAAAAGCATCTTCAACAGGTGCTGGCTTCATCCTTAAATACGGGACACCTGATTCACACCTGTTTGTTCCACAGAATTGACAAACTCACTGACTGAATGCCACACTACTATTATTGTGAACACCCCCTTTTCTGCTTTTTTTTTTTTTTACTAAATAGCCCAATTTCATAGCCTTGAGAGTGTGCATATCATGAATGCTTGGTCTTGTTGGATTTGTGAGAATCTATTGAATCTACTGGTACCTTGTTTCCCATGTAACAATAAGAAATATACTCAAAACCTGGATTAATCTTTTTAGTCACATAGCACTACTATTATTCTGAACACTACTGTATATATATATATATATATATATATATATATATATATATATATATATATATATATATATATATATATATATATATATGTATGTGTGTGTGTTAATCTGTTGGAGTGTCTTGTAGCCTGAACAAATAACAAACGTCCACAATGGCTTTAATTTTACACTACTGCCCTCACGTGGACATTCATAGAAAACACAAAACCACGTAAGAGCAAAAAACTGTTTTGAAAATGGGTGCAAAAAAAAAAAAAAAAAAAAGAAGCTCCTCTGGAGTCAATATTTATTTATTTATTTTGTCTGTAATCAGATGCAGTAGTTTGTCGATGGAGGTCTATGTGAGTGTCTGCAGGCAACTGTGCAGTGTGGTGAAGAGAGGTTTTAGGCAGCATTTTACAGGGTAAAAAAATCATGTGAAAAAGAAACAAATGTGAAAATATTAAGCAAAATGAATGAAATAATAAATGTAGAAATATAAAGAGGAACAAATGGAAGAAGCTCTAAACATGATGTTATACAGTGAATCCAGAAAGTATCCTGACAGGCAAGAACTGATTCACTTTTCAAGGTCATAGGTCAATCCCTATCTTTAACATTGAACAAATTTTCAAAAATTCATAACTCTGTGAATAAAGATCCAATTTCCTTAATATTTGAAAGCATTTGAATATTTAACAAATGAAATTCAGACCAAATAAATGCAAACTTGTTCCGGGAAAGGCAAAATACCCCCTTTTTTTTCTAAAACAGGGAGATTAAGACACTTTTAAATGACAAAAAGAGCTGCTTTAAAGAATGATCATTTATTTAGTATTTTTTTTTACATTGGGGGCGTGTCCTGCTAAGCCTGTTCATGCATTTTCTGTCCTTTTAATCAGTCCTGTGTATCCCTTGTGACTTTGTGTCTGTGAGTGCCAATTTACACTCCTGTCAGTGTGTTTTTATTACAGCAGATTTCTTGGATTGTTCATCCAGTGTAAGTTGGTGGTAAAGCTGAGAGTTGTCAGGTTTTATGAACCTCTTGAAGAATTATTTTAGAAAAGAGCTGGAAATTAAGGACTAAAGTTTCAGGTTCAAAGGAAACAGTTTGCAGTTTGAGTTCATACACGTATCAGTAAGTATCGCTGTTGACAAATCCCACACGTCCTACAGCACATGCTCGTGCACGTTCATGATCACATGCATTCAAAAAGGACCTCAATTAACCAAGAATGGAAACAAATCATCTGCTTGTTGCTTGTGATCTTCACCACAATAACGGCTTACAGACAGCAAAGAAAATCAACTTTTGTGCGACTGAGATCAAAGTGCTTGTGTGAGCGCACCAAGAGACAAGACATATCATATAGAAATAAATGTGCCACTAGGTGGCAATAACCTCTCCATTTTGAACCCCACCAACAAAATCATTCAAGTCCATATGTCACGGAATGATGAATGGTGCCGAACATTCCGGAGTTTGGCTTTCATCAGGGATCATAAAAGGTTGCAAAAACAGTTTGCAAACAGTTTTTAAGGCCACAAACAGTATTTCTTGCCGCAAATAAATTTTGAACATGTTCAAGCATGTTTTTCTTCTTCTTTCCTTCTGTTTTGCAGCAGCCACACAAAGCCATTGTTCGTCAAACACAGCAACACGTTGGGCTTCATCTTTACATAGGAGTTAGTTAGGGGCCCAAATGTTACCAAACAGTGGCAAATGGTTGCAAACACGGTTGCTAGCATATGCTAATAGTCTCTAATGTTCACCCATTGTTATTTGCAAACACTTTCGCAAATATGCATGTTACGCTCATGTTACGAATTGTCGCTAAATGCTGTTAATGACAGAGGCCAACTCTGATTTTCACCAACAAAGTTGCTGAATCTAAAAATCGCAATGTTCGTCACCTTTGGCCGCTCCATGAGATGCTAGCCTTATGGACATAGTTTTAACATGCTCACCACAACACCGACCATAATGCTTTCCAATTAAAAGCATACATAGACAATTATTTATCCTGAGAGTGATCCCACAATCCTTTGCTCTCCTGTGATGTCACCACTCTACCATCCTTAGGAAGATAAAATCTTTCCTAATTTGACCAGAAAAAAATAACATGAGCCCAGTTTTAATATAAAATGTTAAGAAGGAAACTATTTTCTTTGTGCGTTGTAGTAACAGACAAAAAGCAAAGTTTTCTTCCGTTTTGATTTTTATTTAAATGCTGGAACAAAAGTTGCTGTTTAGTTCACACAAATGTCTTTTGTAAACTTTGACACTAGATGTTGTGCATGGTTAGCGCTGTGTGTATATGTTGACACACACATGACTTTGTGTAGAATTTTTCATACAGTTTAAGGACAAATCTGCACTTGACACTTGAGGTCCCTGTAAACAAAGTCGCAGAGCTTCTAGAAGGAGCTACCCGGATTGAAGAACCACATTATGTTTATACCAGCAGATGCCTTATGGCTGGTTTGATGTCAGCTGACTGTATTTTGTAAATATAACGCAATGATAAAATACCCTTGGCTGTGTGAGCATAAAAATAGGAAACTGAATTTGACCTTTTGACCTCTTAGAATAGGTCAAGGTTCGCCATCTTTGAACTTGTCCAAAGTCTGTGTCCCAAGAATGTTCCCTATGAATCTTATGGTGAGCACAGACTGACGCAATGGCTTCATAATACCCGATGGCCATATTTTGGCTTTGGGTAAAAATGAACACAGCTCATTGGTTGGACTTTGAGTGATGGGGTAAATGGATACATTTTAGGAGATTTCATGTTTTGTGACAGGCTGACAGGCTGTGATGCAACATCATATTTTTTTAATAAAATCAGCACAACTAATATTTTAGCACAGATGTTACACAATAGACAAAATCTGATGCAAAAATGAATGGATTCACAACATTTTTAGGAATTTTGTTAAGACTGTGACACAGGGTTTCATTCCCCTTCAATGTGACAAAACTGAGACTGACCTGAATACAAATCAATACATTTTGTGGCAGGTAAACTTTCAGCTAGAGGATGAGGAAATTATACAACACTGCTTTTAAATTTCCAGCCTCATGATTCTCACTTGATTCTCAGCGGCCCGAGGCTGCAGCAGATTTGGTTCCAGAGGACACAGAGTGCTTTGTATTGGCTCTGCTAATCCAGTTGTACGATTTTACAATCTGTTCACTATTTAAAACACACCACTGTATCTCAGTGAATTGAAGACTTGTTTGATCCTTGAGAGGAAACAGATGTTACAGTATCAAAAGTTAAAGAAGCAGTCAAGAATATAGTTCACAATGTTGTTGTTTTCCATTCGGCTGCTCCCGGTTCTGTTCGGGGTCACCATAGCGGATACAGCCAGATCCGCATTAGTAATTGGCACAAGTTTTATGCCGGATGTCCTTCTGACGCAACTTCAGTTTTATTAGGAGAAACACACACAGCTGCTGGTCTTCCAAGGAAGTCTCCCATCCAAGTACTAACCAGATCCTGCTCTGCTTAGAGTCTGAGATCTGACAGGATCAGGCTGACACAGAGCAGACCAGCTGTGATATATTTCACAATGTAGAATTTAAAAAACAATTAAAAACAAAGAGCTGTTCTGCAAATCACAAAAAAATCTGAAAAAAAGAAAACTTTTAAAACTAGAGCACTGCGCTCATACAGCGCAAATCTCTGCTGACACTAGTTCCCAATTCCACAAAGTTTTACTTTGGAAAAAATTATTTTCAAGGTGAAAGTCCTGTTAGAAGTGGCTTTTCATAAGCTACAATGTCTTAAAAAATCTAGATCAAAAGGGCTTTTCAATGTTAAAAAGATTAAAATATCTGCTAAATGTGACATACGGGTCAATGCAGATCAAACTTATTCTATTCATTGAGAGTGCCAGTTTGCACCTCACTGGCACAAATGAGAGTGATTCAGGCACTTTTGATTGAGATATAATGCAAAATGTACATCAAATGGGCTTTTCAACATTAAATTCAAATGTCCACAAAATCCATAATCCAGATCAGATCCAGATCAAACTTTGTCAGGTGATAGGTAGTGTCATTCTACTCCTCACTTCAAATATGAGTGTGCTTGGGGCCTGTTTGATCAAGATATAATATCAAATATACATTAAACGGGGTTTTCAATGTTAAATTTAAATGGCCACAAAATCCACAATCCGGATCAGATCCAGATCAAGCTTTGTCAGGTGATAGTGAGTGTCAGTCTGTACCTCACTTTCAAATGTGAGAGTGATTGGGGCACGTTGGATAAAGATATATTGTGCAATATACGTTAAATGGGGTATTCAATGTTAAATTTAAATGGCCACAAAATCTGTAATCTGGCAGTCATGTGTCATATGGATATTGGTATTGTTGTTTGTTCATCCAACAAACTCAACAATACCAATATCCATGAAGTGAATGAGTAATCCGTGCCCCGGGTGGCTCTTTTTCATGGGCTGGAGTTGAAGGAGTTTCCCATTAAATAACTTGCGACAGAAGGAAACCAATCATTGCAGAGAATCAAAACTCTAGTAAACCAGGGGTAGAAGAGCTGCGGTTGTCTCTGAGCTCCTGTAATGATGATGTTCATGGCTGCTTCTGAGGCCGGGTAGGCTGGCATGTTAACAGATCCCCTAGGGCACAGAAAACACAATTTGTGTGAATAACATTAAAAAGTCACAAGAATGTGTGATGTATCAATACAAATGCAAACATGGATTAGTTTGATCTTGGAATCACATGTATGATTGACTAACCTGACTTTCTTCATGGCATTTTCAGTATCGATGAGCCCCAGTGTGCATATTGAAACAGACACGTTACTCTTCTTCATCACCAGCTCATGATAGAGGGATCCAAAGAAACCATTCAAGGCAGATTTTGTGGAGGTGTAAGGCGCCACAAAGGGACAGGACATTTTAGCTGTGAAGCATTTACATGCAGTAACAGTTTAGGTTTACCAATAAAGACATGAAAATATAAATGACTATCTTGACAATCTATGGTGCAAAGTCAACAACGTATTGTGCAAATGCATTAGGGGGTGTGGCCAACTCCACTTTGCTGTCGACACGGTGTGTAACCTGGGTGTGAAGTCAGGTGCAAGGTGGCTTGTGTTAGTCACCGTGTGTTTTGAGCATAACGCGATGTAAACCAATCAGAGTCGCCCCTCATTTTTTGTTTAAGAAGCAGGTGCACGGGCAACAGGCACATTGTTATTTAGATGTGAACACAGCAGTGAGATTTTCTATTTCCTCATGATAACAGTCCACCAGCAATGCACCTGACAACTCCTCATTTATGACCCCACAGGTGCACAGATGAGGGAAGGATATTAGTTACTGAAACAATGTGGGGTTGGGAAAAAAATAAGGAAACTGCCAGTGAAACTTACTGTGTACTTTGTGCCTCTTTGTCCTGGATTTACAGTAAGAAAGGGTTTGAGATTTGTGTGCCTCATTCTTTTGATATTGGTATGAGAATGATATGTAAAAATTCCTGAAACAAATGTAAACAAAACTACCACTGAATTACAAAATATATCTTTGGAACCATAGATTGTGTATACAACTGTATAACATGTTCCTGTTGACCATAGGCCAGGTCCTGGAGCATAGGCTGGTGTCACGCATCACTGCATCCACCACACTCTACAGAACTGTCTTGGGTCCTAGATGACAACCACCCAGGCAAACAACTTGTCCGTGTCCTGAAAGCAGTCAGGTCTCCTGCCACAGTCAGGTTATACATGTAGGTCCCTTTGGCCTTTTCCACTTGATGAGGTCCTCAGCACTGAGACAGCTGTACACTGGATCATGCTCTGAAGAAACCTCGTACCAAACACATCTCATCGTCGCCTCAAGTCCGTAAGACCGGAAGCACCAGGAACCTAAAGACACGGGCATTCGTTCTCCTGCAAAGGTATCAGTATCACCAAACACCTTTGTCGAGTGTACTATGTATGTTCTCGCAAACTAGCTGAAATTTCAACTTCTGAAACTTCTTTTTAAGAAAATCCTTCTCTATACCACTCCACCACGAAGCTGTATGATGGGGAACTTCTTCAGCGTTGTCTGGGTGTCTTGGCGTCTTCCCTTATTAGTCTCTTTGCAGGGTCACACAGGTTTTGAGAAGAACTTTCCAGTAGAAGACCACAGGATTAGTGTTGACTGTTGTAACTGAAGTCCAAAACATATTCAGTGACTTGGAAATGTCCATGTATCTATCCCCTGACTTGCCTTAAGAAATCTTGGCGTAAAAGTGATGATTTGTATTAAAATAGTATATAAGGGATAGACAGATAATTGGCCAAGCCGATAATCGGTCTATCTTAAATCATGAGGTCTAAAAATGGAGGCACTATGTATACAAATACCCAATTCCTAAATTACTATTGCAGTATTTTGTTAAACCCCTTGAATTCAAGCTAACAGCCTACACTACAAACACATATCGATTATTTCATTTCAAGTCCACTGTGGTGGTGTACAGAGGCAAAATTCTGGAAAATTTGTCACTGTCCAGTGATGTCCGGACCTGATTGAAGGATGATTCAAACTCAGAAAATAAAAATAGTCATACTGGCCATACTGAGGAATAAATGTAAGGCATGGTACAGGTTGGGAAGTCGCAGATTGAGGAACCTGTTTTATAGTTTGTGGTCACCAAGCAGAAATGGTGCAACTGACCAACCTGCAAGAGAGGAAATGACCACCAGTGAGCCTTTACTTTGTACAAGAGTGGGCAAAGCCTTTGAAGCCATCTGAACATAGCTGAAGAAATTGGCCTTTGAGGAAGAAGAAGAAAAATAGGTCAACTTTGTTCTCATTTTATTTGGCAACACATTATCAAAACACTGCATTACCTTCATCAGCCACCTGAGGTGGCCTATATTTCCGTCCCACATGCTGATGTTGGATGCTCCAATGTGGTTGAGAATCAGGTAATCCAACCCTCCAAGTTTGTCCACAGCAAAGTCGACTACTCTGTCAGGGTCCGTCTCACTGGACATGTCTGCTGCAATGTAAAGAGCTTTCTGGGCTCCCATACGAAGGCACTTCTCTGCCACCTATTGACCAACATAAGAATGGGCATCTTAACTGCCCAGTGTAGAAACTAAAATGACACTTCAACGAACAGACAACAATGTATTAGCTGACCTACGGGAGACTGGTCCTATTTTTCATCAATGGGACCATATTGAACCATGTTTTTGTCGACTCCCATTTGTTTTGATGGGCTTTAGCAGATAAAACTATTTCTATTGCTTTTGAATCTAGTCAGAGACCATGATGCCAGGTCTGGTGACACAAATAAGCTAATTGGCAAAGGTTTTTTTTCTTCTTCTTCTTCTTCAAATGGCCAAAAATGTTTGTACTAAAATCATGTGTTTGTTCCTGTTGGAGTTTATACACTAATCCAATAAGCAAAACTGACAGCATCATATAGAATACCAGAATCATGCCAGACTAAATGCAATGATTATTTAAATTATTTCTATATATAGTCAATATTTCTTATTTGTGTAATACTTTCTGTAGTGTGAATAAACTATGTTGGATGGAAACTGCTGTTTAATTTGTTCATTTAAGGATTTATGTGCATGTTGGTCATCATCTGATCTTGACATGCTTAACATTGTTGGGAACCTCAACATTTATACAACAACATATTAAAATGTCAGCTGTTTGGGTTTGTTTTTTGGGTTTTTTTTTGGGGGGGGGGGGGGGGAGTTATGAACCACCAAAAAAAAGGGTTCTGGTCTCTATATGAGCAAAGTAATAAAGCATGTTTGCTTTTTCTATGCCGTGAAGAAGCAGACGTACCTGCTGGAGCACATTCTCCCTCCGTGATGTGATAACAATTTGGGCCCCAAAACGAGCGTAGTGATACGCCATTTGTTCCCCAATACCTGAACTGGCGCCAGTTACCAGGACCCTGGCTCCTCGAAGTGATTCTGAAACAAATTCAAAGGTGTTTTTAGTACATTCACAAACAGTATCTTTTAATTCTTACCAAAAACGTACGAACACATCTGTCAGTAGCTGTTTGTGAGATCAGTCTGGAGTTGGGCACAATATGGTGTCTGCCAGTCAAACCCCTGGGAAGTTGAGTGTCACCGCTCTCAGTTTTACTCCAGGCTGTCCCTCCCGCTCTGTCTCCAGCTCCCACAAAACCACAGTGAGTGATGATGTGAGGGAAGTAGGTTGGATTTCAGGTGGTCAGTAAAATTTTAGCACACTGATAAAATCAAGCAGGAGCTTTGATGGTCCCAAATCAGACACACTCGGAGGAAGAAAAAGTTGCAGTTCCTTGTCTTAACTGCTTGATACTGGCTCCAAAAGTGAACAGATTCTCATAGAACCCCATGTTAAAATGTCTAATTTTAGAGCAGAAATAAAAATGTTTACAGCATTGGACAAAAAAAAGTTTTTTTTTGTTGTTGTTGTTGTCTCTATAGCTAGTTTGCTTCTCTGTGACAACTGGATGGGGAATGAATTTTTTTTTTGCTTCTTAGTTGATGACATTTTAAGCCATGAAGTTATAAATAATTAGGGGTGTGGCTACTTTGAGTGACAGCTCGTGTGGTGTCGTTAAGCTGAGAGCTCAGACTCAGAGGCCTGTAGCTGCAGCTGGTAGATGTTTGGAGAACCATGTCTCTGCAGTGAATTTTTAGCTGAGACCATCAAATATAGCCAACGGGTATTGCGAAGGCTTTTCGTCTGTCTGTCTGTCCATCCATCCATCTGTTTGTGCTCAGCAGTCCAGTCCTATTACTGACAGGGTCTTCAAATTTACAGGGACCATTTTTTGGAGACAGACCTTGGACAAGTTCAAAGATGGTTAACCCTGACCTATTCTAATGGATTGAAAGGTCACATTCTTTCTACAGACTTTTTCATTGCTTACATGCTCATACAGCTGAGGATATTTTAGCATTGTGTTATATTTATTTTATTGTTTTTACTCTTTTATTGTATTCTGAAATTTCCCTATGGCATAATGAAGTGTATTAAATGGTAAATGGACTGCATTTTTATAGCACTTTTCCATCTGCATCAGATGCTCAAAGTGCTTTACAATAGTGCCTCACATTCACCCCAATGTGAGGCTGCTGTCATACAAGGTACAAGGTACTCACTACACACTGGGAACAACTGGGGGATTAAGGACCTTGCCCCTTAGTGTTTTTCCGGTCAGGCTGGGATTTGATCCGAGGATCCTCTGGTCTCAAGCCAACGCTTTAACCACTAGACCATCACCTCCCCCAATTATATTTTATCGTATCAGTAATAATACGATTTTCTGTGTGGTTAATTCTCCCAATGGATCATCTAAGTTGTCGGTCCACCAGTATTTGCGTCAGCTGAAATTATCACGTGATTTAATTTTGGATGTGAACGGCGTGAGCATTTTTAGCATCTATTGGTTGCTTGATGTTTGATTCAGTTAAACCATGATTACTGAGGAAATAAGCGGATCATAATTTTTAATGCCCACAACAAAGAAAACTGTTATGAAAACCACCACCCAGTCCCCAAAAATATGATTTAATAAACACCTGAACTGAGGTTACCCTGTTAGCTTATCTTGTCAGTCATTCTTCAGATGGGGGTGTGCTTGGGTTTCATTCGTCCTGCCCATGATATTCAGCACGTGCCTATGCTCCACCTCTTTATCAAAATATGGGTTGGCCATAATGTCAGTGGAATAAGTGCTGCAAACATGAGCTGCAATTTTTGGGCTTCCGAGTGTTAACCCCCAAAACTCGAATCAGCTGCAAATCATCAATTATCCACAAACTGTGAATTGTAAAATGAGAATACTGAAAAATATCTTCTGAAACATGAATTTCTTCACGACTTAGTGTGTGTGTTTGACTGAGGATCCAGTGGTGCAAAGCTGCCATCTGTTGGATAATTATGACTGCGCGCCTCTCACTTTCATTGCACCATGGGGTTTCACACCACCCCTCAACTCGCGCGCGTTACTATTTCACAGGTGTACCACCTCAGTCAAAGTCCCCACCTGCCACTTTTCCCGAAGAGGGTCACTCGCCTCATCTCACCAGGTGTAGTGCCCCCCCCACCCGCCCCAAAAAGATCTCCTGAAGTACTTGATCCATAAACTGAAATCCATAAGCTACTCAAGCTACTTAAACTGAAATAAAATACATATCAGGAATGATGTTCACATATTGCGAATTACCTTTTGTGAAACCTGTGTTCAGATTTTGTGGGATATTTTACTCACCTTTGCAGCAAAATTATTAACGGTTCGCGGATATTCACGGTTTGCGTAAATTTTCATGAATGGTTTTTGGATAATGCACAATTTGCAGCAGATTCACATTTTGTTGGTCAACACCGGGTTTGTCCAGTGGACATATGCACTGTATGGATAAAATGAACAGATAACTACTCGTTTGCACTTTAGATCAGATATAATAATCTGCATCAGGTACCAACCTGGTGACCTTTAACAGTTTGCACAGTCTGCTGATTTT
Organism: Thalassophryne amazonica; assembly: GCF_902500255.1. Lineage (NCBI taxonomy): Eukaryota > Metazoa > Chordata > Actinopteri > Batrachoidiformes > Batrachoididae > Thalassophryne > Thalassophryne amazonica. Next base: position 72,884,737 of record NC_047112.1, read on the forward strand.
CTTTTTTGTTACTGATTACCCCTTATCACAGTGTCAGCAGCAGAACATGACAAGAACACCTTTGACCTAAATTCTTGTTAACTGCTGGGTATGAACGGTGCATATGTAAAAGCCTTTAAACAGTTTTTCCATCCTTGAGATTAGCTGGGGTTTTGCATATTTTCCAACCTAAAATATAATAACCAAAACTTTGGTTGCGTGGGCAACACGGTGGCTTAGTGGTTAGCACTGTTGCCTCACAGCGAGAAGGTCGTGGGTTCAATTCCCGTAGCCTTTCTGTGTGGAGTCTGCATGTTCTCCCCGTGTTTGCGTGGGTTTCCTCCAGGTGCTCCGGTTTCCTCCCACATCCAAAGACATGCGGGTTAGGTGGATTGGAATCTTTAACAAAATTGTCCGTAGGTGTGGGTGTGGATGTGTCTGTGTTTGGTTGTCTATTTGTGGCCCTGCGACAGACTGGCACCCTGTCCTGGGTGTACCCCGCCTCGTGCTCTATGAGTGCTGGGATAGGCTCCAGCCCCCCGCGACCCTTAATTGGACTAAGCAGTAGAAGATGAATGAATGAATGAATGAACTTTGGTTACAATATGTGCAATCAAAGTTTTTTCTGCTTTTGATGAATTGTGGCTGAATCTTAATTGCAGAAAAGCTTTAATTCAGCAACATAATGTGGTTTTTAAGTATCAATAAAGCATAAAATATTTTCACAGCATCATGACAGAGTTCCAGTCAAGATTTTGAGAAAGCCTCTCCAAAACCTTAATTTTGTAATTTTTTTTTTAGTTTTAGGACTATTCTCGTCACAACAAGCATTCATTCATTTATTCATTCATTTTCAGCTGGTGGTAGCAGACAAAGCAGCTCAGGCCACACTTCGCTAAGCTCACCCAAGTCCTGTAACTCTTTCCGAGGGATCCCGAGGCATTCCCAAGCCAACTGGGAAATATAATCCCTCCAGCATGTCCTGGGTCTTCCCTGGGGCCTCCTCCCAGTTGGACATGCCTGGCTCCTTTCAATGTGAAGAAGCAGTGGTTGTACTTCGAGCTTCTCCCAGACAGTCGAGCTTCTAACCCCGTCCAGCAGTGTAAGGCCAGATGCACGATGGAGGAATCTTATTTCCGCCAGTTGGATTTGCAGTCTTATTCTTTCAGTTGTTACCAAAAGTTCATGACCACAGGTGAGGATAGGAGCATAATTCAATTGGTAAACTCAGAGCCTCAACTTCCAACTCAGCTCCTTCTTCACCACAATGGTCCTGTACAAACGAACGTAAAATATCAAACACTGCCCCGATCCATCAATTGATCTCACGCTCCAACTTACCCCCTCTCATGAACAAGACCCCGAGATGCTTAAACTCTTCTACTTGTTGCATTAACTCGCCCCTGACCCAGAGGGGACAATCCACCATTTTCCAACAGAGGACCATGGTCTCAGGTTTGGAGGTGCTGATTTTCATCCCAGTCACTTCACACTTTTAAAACCTGCTCTTAAGCCTCAAGCCTGCTCAGTATGCATTGGAGGTCACTGCCTGATGAAGCCAACAGAACCACATCATCTGCAAAAAGCAGAGATGCAAGTCCGTCACCAAATTGGACACCCTCTGGTCCCTGACTGCTCCTTGAAATCCTGTCCATCAACATCACAAACAGAATTGGTGACAAGGGGCAGCCCTGGTGGACAGCACCAACCGGAAACAGGTCTGATGCAATAGCGAGAATGTAGACACAGCTCATACTTTGTTCATATAGAGACCAGATCACACATTACAGCGACTCTGGTAGAATCATTCCCCTGCAGCACCTCCCACAGGATACCACAAGGGACCTGGTCATATGCCTTTTCTAATTCCACAAAACACATGTAAGCTGTTGGTCATACTCCCAGGCCCATTCTAATGTCCTTGTGAATGTAAAGAGCTGCTCCACGGTTCATGAAACAAGCGTATCTTCTAAAAAGTTTCACTTACATCTCATCATCCCAGACAAGACTTCCCAAGCCAGCTGGGAAATATGAATCTGACTCATTTCGAAGCAAAGAAGCAGTGGTTCTACTCTGAGTCCATCCTGGATATTCAAGGTTCTCACCTTGTTTCAAAGTGTAAGCCCTGATACCCAAAGGAGGAATCACATTTCTGCTGCTTGTTCTGTCAGTCATTACTAAGGTTCATGACCACAAGTGAAGATAGGACTAAATTGAGAGAGCCTCACCTTCTTGTTCAGCTCTTTTTTTTACCACTACAGGTCAGTACAGTGTCCACAGAACATCAGATGCCACCCCAATCTGTCTATCAATCTCACAACCCAACCCCCCACCCCCCCCCACTTGTGAACAAGACCCCAAGATACTTGAACTTCTTCACTTGGGGCAGTAACTCTCCCCTGACCCAGAGGAGACAAGCCACCCTTTTTCTGGCAGAAGACCATGGCCTGAGATTTGGAGGTGCTGATCCTCATCCCAGTCTTTTCAATCGGGCTCAAACCTGACCATTACACATCAGAGGTCAAAGTCAGATGAAAGCCCACAGAACACCTCGAGGGATCCAGTCATAGGCCTTTTCCAAATCCACAAACACATGTAGACTGGTTGGACATACTCTCAAACCCTTTTTAATATCCATGCAAGTAAAATGAGCCAGTCCATTGTTCTACAACCAAGATTCCGGCATTGGTTCTAATGAATCTGAGGTTGGACAATCAGCCTAGTCTCCTGGCATAGGGTTTTTTGTGGATGCTGAGAAATGCGATTCCTCCAGAACAGGACACACATTCCAGTAAACCGTTTTTAAGATTGGAATCACTACCCGACCTTGCCAATCCAGATGTACTGTTCCAGACTTCCATGCAACATTATTTAGACATGTCAGCTATGACCCACCTGGGCTTTTCGTCCCTGCCTACTTTAAGGAGGGCATATCGGTAGGGTTGTGGAGAGCCTCAGAGTGTTTCTTCCACTGCTCTTAGACATCTTCAGGTGAGCTCAGCAGATCTATACCCTTGCTGAAAACAACTTAGTCTAAGAACTCCCTCCTGTTCCTCAGTCATCTTATGATATGCCATCCATTTTCTGTAGCCACTTAATCCAATTAAGGGTCACAGGGGGCTGGAGCCTATCCCAGCAGACAGAGCGTGAGGCGGTTCACCCTGGACAGGATGCCAGTCTGTTGCAGGGTCACATACAGACAAACAAACACATTCACACCAACAGACAATTTAAAGTTTCCAGTTCACCTAACCTGCATATCTTTGGATGTGGGAGGAAGCCGGAGCACCCGAAGGGAACCCACACAAACACAGGGAGAACATGCAAACTCCATAAAGAAAGACCACAGGTGTGAATCAATCCCAAGACCTTCTCACTGTGAGGCAACAGTGCTAACCACTAATCCACTGTGCCACCCACACACACCGCCAGAAAACATAAAAACTAAAAATTGTCTTCATTTCATGAACAATCTGAATTTGTTTTGTTATTGTTATATTTAAAGCCATTGTTTAAGTTTGGCTATAAAATATGTCTTACATTTAACTGTAACACATTCCCTTCTCTGAAAGACACTATCATCTGCAATATTTGACAAAAAGTAACAATGTATTAAACAACAATAACAACAAAAACTCTGTAAATGACTTGGCACTTCTAAAACGTAAACATGTACAGACAGTATAAGTTGTGACGTTTCAGCTGTAGGTGTCTTACCTGCTTGAAATTCAGATATATTCCACCACTTAGCTATCACAAAAACAACTACACTAACTACTAAGACTTTTGTAAAGGTCGTCATCTTGAAAAGTTTGGAAGCAACTTGTAATTTTGTAACGAATTAAAAGTGGGTCAGGAGTTCTACATTTACGACTTCTCTCATAAACTTGTCTGTAAAGGGGAGGAGCATGGCTGGGCCCCGGCACATGGTGTCCTCAAAGACACCAGAAGTACAATGGCAGCAGCCATTTTACTGCACCCAACCATGTGGACCCATCCAGTGACAGTGTGTTGACATTTGGCCTCATCCCTTTCTGTGAATCAAGTCAAATTCCTCCCTGTACCTGCACCAATAAAGAAATATGTCTTCAGATTACTTAGCGCTGGTTATTGCCTATTATGCATGTGCAGAACACATGTGGCAGGCGATACAGAACTGGCACTGACAGCAAGTTTCTCCATTTGGTGGGTGTGTCACAGGATTCATCCAATCAGCACTGATGTGTGTATAACCCCAAATATACTGAAGAGAAGGTGCACAAAATAGATTTTAAACAATTCCTGGTCAAATTGCGCCTGATGATAACAGCGCAAGACATGTTTGACACAAGCATTTTATGTGAAGCTTTTTCACAGAATAAACTAATGTTCTAACGCTGCAGCTGCTGACCCTGTGCCTTGTACATATATTCTATGGCCACATATGGAGTGACCATAGAATATGGCCACTCCATATGTGGCCATATTCCAATGTGCATATATTTTACATTGGAAGTTAGATTAAGGTTAGGTAAAATTGTCACTAGATCAGATTAGCTCAAGGTTAGATGAGTTGCTATTAGCGTCACTAGTCTTAGCTACACCAAGACCTGTAAGGGTCGAGTGACAATAAAGTGAGTCTGAGTCTTAATTTTAAGTTATAAGTTAGTCTATGTGTTGGTTTCAGTGGTGGGCACAGCTAACCAAAACGTTAGCTTCAATAACAGCTAATCAGCTAACTCAAAAGCTATCTTTTATAAAGCTAAATCGATAAACCACCCAAAAATTTATCGGAAGCTACAGCGATAACCAATAACTTTCAGTATTGCTTCCAGTACACTTGCAACTACTAACAAGCTGATTTTGAGCTTTAACACCACAATCGCGTCTGGTAGCATCAAAGATGACCTCAAATCCAAACAATGAGTCAGCACTTCTGTCTTTGTGTGCCCTGCCCACTGCTGGAAACTCCTGTTTATTACATATTTGGCAGAAGTGAAGCAATTACACACACCGTGCCATTATTCCTTAACAGAATACAGCAGTGCTGCAGTAAGGCAGAGGTCTTGGAAAATAAAGCAGTTTTGACTTATGGTTTTGGATTTAAAATCATCAAATGAATCCGGATAGAATAACTCCATTAATGTCAATTCTGTCATTTATACAAAGTTAAAATATAACACATCTTTGAATTTTAAATAATGCACTAATTCTGAAGTTTTGTAACAAACACAGATAGATGCCAAAGGGATTATGGGTAAATGAGCATCCACTAACACTGATTGGTTGACTCATTCATTCTATGTAAAAACCAACACATTAATGTGATGTGTGTGTTGGTGTTTACATATAAATGTGCTTTTGTAAAATATGCCTTTTTTTATTTGTAAAAAAAAAAAAAAAAAAAAAAAAAGCCATTTGCAAAAGCCAAAAAGTCAAGTTGTGATAGACAACCATCTGATATAACCGGGGTCAAAATAAATAGAACACTGCCATCTACTGGCGCAGATTATTAAATTATGGCGTAGATTATTACTAAATTATTAAAAAATCATACATTGTGATTTAGATTATGTCTCTCACAGTGGATATGCACCTAAGATGAAAATTTCAGATCCCTCCATGATGTCTAAGTGAGAGAACTTGCAAAATCACAGGGTGTTCAAATACTTATTTTCCTCACTGTATTACTCTGGAATAAAGAGGGCAGACAGTGTTTGACATAAGCAGGACTCTAAAGAGCAAACAGGAAGTGATCGCAGTGATTCCAAATGAAAATAATGGAGAAGCAACCTGGGCTTCTTCTGGCATTTTTACATAAAACAAACACAATAATACAACGTGTTACAATAATACAATACAAAAAAACAACATCTATAAACCCAGAGAATATATTCCCGAGAGTTTTTGGCACAATATACAAAGGGTTTAATGCTGTTTAATGCCTGATTAGAGCATCTCAAATGCATTTCTTCTGTCATGAATGTACTGAGATTACCCATAATGCACCTGGACACAGTGTGCCCACACTAAAACCTTCAAAATTAGTGCATTACTTTAAAACTAAAACATATATCTGATATTCTATTTATTTTATATTATTTAAAACTTCAGATGTGACGTTAATTTAAATTTTAACCATAAGTTAAAACTGTATGCCTCTGGATGACTTGGGTGATATTGCCAGCACATTAGCATGGTGTCAAAACAAGTGATCTTTTTTCTTTTTTTTGTTTTGTTCTCCTTTTCTGTAACCATTTCTCTTTTGCTTGCAGAGAATAGAGCAGTTTCTCCTGGAACCAGCTCTCCTCTGTTTGCAAGGAATAGAACTGTACATCAACTAGAATATATTTAACAGGTAGGTACTCAAATCTGGGCTTTTACACTTCATAAATGTTTATAACTGTTAAGCTTTGTTCATCACACCTGCAAAAATATGTTAGTGGTCTAAAATTTATCGGAAGATAATTAGTCCACTGATGGATTTCAAAGTTATCTGAAAAGCTAAACGGATAAAGAAAATATTAGCTTACATAATTAGCGGTTAGTGGATTAACAGAACTGTGCCCACCACTGCTTGGTTTCCACCAACACTCTTCCTCTCAGGTTTTTCAAAGTATTTCAACATAAAGAAATTGTTTATATAATTATTTCCATTCATAAAATGTGTAGTCCGTTAACATCAAGAATATCTCGAAGGATCCAACACGTCACAGTGCTCGATTTTGCCTTCATTTGAAGGCCAGTGTGTAAATTCTCCAAACTCGGGTGACTGAAGAAATAATAAATAAATCAATAAACACCTGGATGTTGACAGTGTTATATTAATGAGGCTTGACAACCGATGAATTTAGCATCTTTCCTGACACTCGCGCTCCATCAGTCGCGCGTACAGGTGCCTGGAGGCACAATCTTAAATACATCACAGACAGAGCACTGTATTCTGTTTCTATATGCGGTAGAGAGAATGGCTCTCCTTACCATATATATGGATACACAGATATACCCAGGATGACCAAAGACAGGTGCACTCATGGAGCAGGGGAGACACACCCACACCCACAGACGCAAACAGACAGGGTGCAAGGAGGGACGCAAACACACACACAGAGACAAAATCAGAACAACATACAAGACGCCACAGACCAACAGACAGATGAAAACCCAAAGACATGTAAAAAACCAAAAACCACAGCCAAACGGGTCGCTGGGCAGAACCACAACACATACATGTTAGTCCAAACCTCAGGCACAAGTAAAAAAAGTACAGCTGGTAAATTCAATGAGATTATTCAGATTATACATACACTAAATTAAATTTGTAATCTTGCCACTTGTATTTAATGTTCCTCAAAGAAAGACTGAAAGGGATTTGCATATTTGTCCCTCTACGGTGCATAATTCAAGGAATTTCAGTGTGTAAAGGGCAAGCTGAACCAAAGAGAAAAAAAGAGGGGCAGAGTGGAGCTATCACGAAAATGTTTTTTTTTTTTTCAAAAAGATACAAACGAAAAAAAATAGATATATAAAAATGGGAATTAATAACTTTAACCTTTTCTTTGTGTGTGTGTGTGTGTGGGGGGGGGAGGCAGTCTTTCTTTGGCACACGTGTGTGTGTGGGGGGGAGCAGTCTTTCTTTGGTACACGTGTGTGTGTGTGTGTGGGGGGGAGCAGTCTTTCTTTGGTACACGTGTGTGTGTGTGTGGGGGGGGGAGCAGTCTTTCTTTGGTACACGTGTGTGTGTGTGTGTGTGTGGGGGGGGGGGGGGGGGGGCAGTTCAAAGTAGAAAGGTTGGGAATCACTGCACCAATGTATTGTTCAACTTACCTCATCTGTTTTAGCCTACTGAATATTTTACTGAATTGTTCGTATTGGTTAGTTTAGATTATTAGTTTATTTACGGGACAATGTACAACATCATTAAGCTCAAAGAGACAGAGATGAGCTGCACCAGATTATAGCTAAATAGCTAACTTCCATCCGCAGTCCCTGGACACAACAAATAAATTAACAATGAAATAGCACAATATTCTAAAACACCTGTCCCACAATAAATCACACTTTTACTGTATTTGTACAAATTATGTTCATATAAACAATTTTAAAAAACATCCCGTCTGTTCAGAATTGAGTAGGCTCTATCAGTCCGCTAAAACAGATGAGTTAAGTTGATGTGTACATTATCTCATTGCACAGTGATGCATGCAGTTAGTGGACTTGGCTCCTGAACACAATGTTCTTGGTTCAAGGTCGATCATGTCTCATTCTCATCATGCAGCTGTGTTTGAAAAGTCAAATCAACATGTAGATCCCATATCTCATTGAATTATTTTACTGCATTTAAAACAAAACAAAACCAGTCTGGAAACCACAGCTGTGTGCTGTAATTTAACAATGGGACCATCTCTTCATTTTTTACAGTAGCAAACTGTTTCATGAGACGCCTAAATAGATCCTTGTCATTTCATTGGTGGATTCTATGTCACGTGACATTCACTTTGTCCTGTTAACATGGCTGATGCCACTAATGTGCATTTTTGGTACTATTTGTGCATTTTTCTGCCATCCTTTCTGCATTATTGTACATCTGCTTGGTGCCATCTTAAGTGTTATGAGAAGTAATGGCATCATTACAAAGTGGTGAATGTTTCAGCACCCACCTTTTTTTGGAATGTGTTGACGTGCGTAATGGACGTGCAGGAATGGATATACATAAATAAATTAAATGAAGAAGACCACACAAAACATGAAATATCTTGGGTTCATATTGTCTTCAATAAAACAGACATCAAAACAAATAAGGATCACTGTCCTTTTCTTAGTTAATTAAATAAAAAAATTATACAGTATTTTTAATCACACTTCTAGGGTGCCTTAAACACACCATTTCTCACGGGATGATGGTGTAGGAGTTGCGGATGATAAAATCTGAGAGGGAAGGCCACCAGTCTTTGGAAATAACTACAAGTTGTGTGAACCAAGGGTAGAAGAGCTCTGACTGTCTCGTAGCTCCTGTAACGATGATGTTCATGGCTGCTTCTGAGGCTGGATACGCTGTAACATTCATGACACCCCTGTGAAGAGTAAAGAAATTACACAGACTTATCAGTGCTCTCAAAGGTGGGCTTCATAGATAATTGGCAAAGCTTCTGGGGAAAACCTGGTCTTGTTAGGAGAGACGGCATCCATCCCACTTTGGATGGAGCAGCTCTCATTTCTAGAAATCTGGCCAATTTTCTTAAATCCTCCAAACCGTGACTATCCAGGGTTGGGACCAGGAAGCAGAGTTGTAGTCTTACACACCTCTCTGCAGCTTCTCTCCCCCTGCCATCCCCTCATTACCCCATCCCCGTAGAGACGGTGCCTGCTCCCAGACCACCAATAACCAGCAAAAATCTATTTAAGCATAAAAATTCAAAAAGAAAAAATAATATAGCACCTTCAACTGCACCACAGACTAAAACAGTTAAATGTGGTCTATTAAACATTAGGTCTCTCTCTTCTAAGTCCCTGTTAGTAAATTATATAATAATTGATCAACATATTGATTTATTCTGCCTTACAGAAACCTGGTTACAGCAGGATGAATATGTTAGTTTAAATGAGTCAACACCCCCGAGTCACACTAACTGCCAGAATGCTCGTAGCACGGGCCGAGGTGGAGGATTAGCAGCAATCTTCCATTCCAGCTTATTAATTAAGCAAAAACCCAGACAGAGCTTTAATTCATTTGAAAGCTTGACTCTTAGTCTTGTCCATCCAAATTGGAAGTCCCAAAAACCAGTTTTATTTGTTATTATCTATCGTCCACCTGGTCATTACTGTGAGTTTCTCTGTGAATTTTCAGACCTTTTGTCTGACTTAGTGCTTAGCTCAGATAAGATAATTATAGTGGGTGATTTTAACATCCACACAGATGCTGAGAATGACAGCCTCAACACTGCATTTAATCTATTATTAAACTCAATTGGCTTTGCTCAAAATGTAAATGAGTCCACCCACCACTTTAATCATATATTAGATCATGTTCTGACTTATGGTATGGAAATTGAAGACTTAACAGTATTCCCTGAAAACTCCCTTCTGTCTGATCATTTCTTAATAACATTTACATTTACTCTGATGGACTACCCAGCAGTGGGGAATAAGTTTCATTACACTAGAAGTCTTTCAGAAAGCGCTGTAACTAGGTTTAAGGATATGATTCCTTCTTTATGTTCTCTAATGCCATATACCAACACAGTGCAGAGTAGCTACCTAAACTCTGTAAGTGAGATAGAGTATCTCGTCAATAGTTTTACATCCTCATTGAAGACAACTTTGGATGCTGTAGCTCCTCTGAAAAAGAGAGCTTTAAATCAGAAGTGCCTGACTCTGTGGTATAACTCACAAACTCGCAGCTTAAAGCAGATAACCCGTAAGTTGGAGAGGAAATGGCGTCTCACTAATTTAGAAGATCTTCACTTAGCCTGGAAAAAGAGTCTGTTGCTCTATAAAAAAGCCCTCCGTAAAGCTAGGACATCTTACTACTCATCACTAACTGAAGAAAATAAGAACAACCCCAGGTTTCTTTTCAGCACTGTAGCCAGGCTGACAAAGAGTCAGAGCTCTATTGAGCCGAGTATTCCTTTAACTTTAACTAGTAATGACTTCATGACTTTCTTTGCTAATAAAATTTTAACTATTAGAGAAAAATTTACTCATAACCATCCCAAAGACATATCGTTATCTTTGGCTGCTTTCAGTGATGCCGGTATTTGGTTAGACTCTTTCTCTCCGATTGTTCTGTTATCTGTTGTTATTTTCATTAGTTACTTCATCCAAACCATCAACATGTCTATTAGACCCCATTCCTACCAGGCTGCTCAAGGAAGCCCTACCATTATTTAATGCTTTGAACTTAAATATGATCAATCTATCTTTATTAGTTGGCTATGTACCACAGGCTTTTAAGGTGGCAGTAATTAAACCATTACTTAAAAAGTCATCACTTGACCCAGCTATCTTAGCTAATTATAGGCCAATCTCCAACCTTCCTTTTCTCTCAAAAATTCTTGAAAGGGTAGTTGTAAAACAGCTAAGAGATTAGAGCATGCCATAGGTATTAAAGGCACTGCGCTGTGGTGGTTTGAATCATATTTATCTAATAGATTACAATTTGTTCATGTAAATGGGGAATCTTCTTCACAGACTAAGGTTAATTATGGAGTTCCACAAGGTTCTGTGCTAGGACCAATTTTATTCACTTTATACATGCTTCCCTTAGGCAGTATTATTAGACGGCATTGCTTAAATTTTCATTGTTACGCAGATGATACCCAACTTTATCTATCCATGAAGCCAGAGGACACACACCAATTAGCTAAACTGCAGGATTGTCTTACAGACATAAAGACATGGATGACCACTAATTTCCTGCTTTTAAACTCAGATAAAACTGAAGTTATTGTACTTGGCCCCACAAATCTTAGAAACATGGTGTCTAACCAGATCCTTACTCTGGATGGCATTACCCTGACCTCTAGTAATACTGTGAGAAATCTTGGAGTCATTTTTGATCAGGATATGTCATTCAAAGCGCATATTAAACAAATATGTAGAACTGCTTTTTTGCATTTACGCAATATCTCTAAAATTAGAAAGGTCTTGTCTCAGAGTGATGCTGAAAAACTAATTCATGCATTTATTTCCTCTAGGCTGGACTATTGTAATTCATTATTATCAGATTGTCCTAAAAGTTCCCTGAAAAGCCTTCAGTTAATTCAAAATGCTGCAGCTAGAGTACTAACGGGGACTAGAAGGAGAGAGCATATCTCACCCATATTGGCCTCTCTTCATTGGCTTCCTGTTAATTCTAGAATAGAATTTAAAATTATTCTTCTTACTTATAAGGTTTTGAATAATCAGGTCCCATCTTATCTTAGGGACCTCATAGTAACATATCACCCCAATAGAGCGCTTCGTTCTCAGACTGCAGGCTTACTTGTAGTTCCTAGGGTTTGTAAGAGTAGAATGGGAGGCAGAACCTTCAGCTTTCAGGCTCCTCTCCTGTGGAACCAGCTCCCAATTCAGATCAGGGAGACAGACACCCTCTCTACTTTTAAGATTAGGCTTAAAACTTTCCTTTTTGCTAAAGCTTATAGTTAGGGCTGGATCAGGTGACCCTGAACCATCCCTTAGTTATGCTGCTATAGACTTAGACTGCTGGGGGGTTCCCATGATGCACTGAGTGTTTCTCTTTTTGCTCTGTATACACCACTCTGCATTTAATCATTAGTGATTGATCTCTGCTCCCCTCCACAGCATGTCTTTTTCCTGGTTCTCTCCCTCAGCCCCAACCAGTCCCAGCAGAAGACTGCCCCTCCCTGAGCCTGGTTCTGCTGGAGATTTCTTCCTGTTAAAAGGGAGTTTTTCCTTCCCACTGTCGCCAAGTGCTTGCTCACAGGGGGTCGTTTTGACCGTTGGGGTTTTTACGTAATTATTGTATGGCCTTGCCTTACAATATAAAGCGCCTTGGGGCAACTGTTTGTTGTGATTTGGCGCTATATAAATAAAATTGATTGATTGAATTGATTGAAAGGTATAGTAATGGATCAATGTGAAGGTGACCTGATCACCAGATATATCATTTTGCTGTAGTTGTGACACTGTTACATCCGCCAACGAAACTAGAGGAGGTTATGTTATCACCCCTGTTTGTCTGTTTGTTTGTGAACAGCCTAGAGCCCAGAATTTTTCATATATCTTTATGAACGTTTTACTGAAGATTCATATCCTGACAGGGAAGAAGTGATTCAGTTTTCTAGGTCAAGGGGCAAAGTCAGGAAAAATCCCTATCGTTAACATGAATGAATTAGTGAATGAATGAATTTTATTTATTCGGCACACAGATGAACAACAACAAAGACAGTAACAAAACTCATAAAAAGAACAATGTACAGTGAACCCGTGTGGCCAAAAAGGTTAAGGCAGACGCAAAGCTTACAAATACCCTCCCCATATACCATAAAAAAATAAAGAATATACGAGGTCTATTAGATAAGAAACCGACCCTTTTATTTTTTTTTAACTATATGGATTTGAATGACGTGCGATTACACCAATCATGCTTGAACCCTCGTGCGCATGCGTAAGTTTTTTGCGTGTCGGTGACGTCATTTCCCTGTGGGCAGGCCTTGAGTGAGATGTGGTCCAGCCCTCTCGGCTGAATTCCTTTGTTTCACACGCTGCTCGAGACGGTGCACGTTGCTTTATCAACATTTTTTCTGGACCTGTGAGGAATATCCGAGTGGACACTATTCGAGAAATTTAGCTGGTTTTCGGTGAAAAGTTTAACGGCTGATGAGAGATTATGGGGTGTTTCTCTCGGTGTAAGGACTTCCCACGGAGCGGGACATCGCGCAGCGCTCCCAGGCGCCGTCGTCGGCCTGTTTCGACCTGAAAACATCCTAATTTAAGGCTTAATTCACCCAGGACATCGTGAGAGAACAGAGAAGATTCAGAAGAGGCCGGCATGAGGACTTTATGCGGACATTCCACTGTTTAAGGACATCTTTAATGAAAGACGTGCGCGCAAATTCGCCGAGTCGTTTCCGTGACAACTCGGCGAATCTGTGTGCGCTGCAACAGGATAAACACCTCCGTGTTGAAAACCATTTGTAAAATTCAGGCGGATTTTGATGGCTTTCAACAAGTGAGTAACGGAGAAATTGTTTAACAGCTTGGGCATGTTCCAACTTGCCCGTTAAGGTTTCCAACGGAGGTGGTTTTCCTGTCGTGACCCCCCGCGGTCGGGTCCGGCCCGACATGCGACTCTGCCCGCACGTTCTTTCATTACAAAATGTCCGTTAACAGTGGAATGTCCGAATAAACTCCTCATGCCGACTTCTTCTGAAAGTTCTCTGTTCTCTGACGACTTACCGGGTCAACAGAGCCTGAAATGTGGAAGTTTTCAACTTGAAACGGTGAGACGCTGCCGCCTTGAAGCGCAGATCGCCGTCAGGCACCGTGGGCCGTCCTTAAAGCGACACTACCGGACCAAAATCTCTCATCAGCCGTTACAATTTTTACCGAAAACCAGCTGAATTTATCGAATGGTGTCCACTCAGTTGTGCCTTACAGTTTTGAAAAAAATTTGATCAAACAAAGCAGCAGTCTCTGAGCCATTCCTAAACAATGAAAAAAATTGACAAGAGGGTGGGCCACTCCTCACTCAAAGACTGCCCACAGGCGAATGACGTAACTGACAGGCGTGAAAAAACTCTTGCATGCCCATGAGGGTTCAAGCATGTCTGATGTAATCAAACGTGATTCAAATCCATATGGTTTTTGAAAAAAATAATAAGGTCGGATACTTTTCTAATAGACCTCGTATATATATATATATATATATATGTACTCATAACAACAATGCAAAAGAAATGTGCATGAACAACATAACTCAATCAGTGCACTAAAATTTCAAAACACAAGCAAACCAGCAACAGTGCACAAACCCAAGAATGACAAAATTGGTAAACCTAATTATTCAAACTATAACTATATCATTAACATACAAAAGAAACAGCAATGGCCCAAGGACTGAACCCTGGGGCACCCCACATATAATCTTCAAGAATTCAGAATTTGTCACCACCAATGTGGACACACTGATACCTATTGTGTAAGTAGCTCGTTATCTAATCATGTGCCACTCCCCTGATACCATACTTCTGTTATTTGTCCAATAGCAACGTATGATCTGTAGTATCAAATGCTTTTTGTAAATAAAAAAACCCTACAGTATACTGCTTATTTTCAATCGCGTTGGAAATTTGTTCAACGAAATCCATTACAGCCAATGAAGTAGTGCGATTCTAAAATCGTATTGCTGCTCGCTAAGGATATGATGTTTAGATAAGAAATCATTTAACCTCATTACAAATACTGTTTCCAAAATTTTAGAAAATTGTGGTAAGAGGGAGATTGGCCAATAATTTGAAAAAACATGTTTGTCACCAAAATTTAAACAATGGTATCACTTTAGCTATTTTCATTTTGAAAGGAAATTTCCCAGTCATTAATGACAAATTACAGATATACATAAAAAGGCTTAACAATACAATCAATACTATTTCAACCAAAAACATATCAAACTTGTCACTATCAACTGATTTTTCCCCTTAAGTTCATGACACTGAACGAATTTTGAAAAATTCATAACTGTCAAAAAGATCACATTTTTCATATTTGTGAGCATTATGTTGGATGTTATCCTTTATCAAAGGACAAAGTTTGATCCAGATTACAGATTTTGTGGACATTTAAATTTAACATTGAAAAACCCATTCGATATATATTTTACATTATATCTTAATCAAACATGCCCCAATCACTCTCATATTTGAAAGTGAGGTACAGGCTGGCACTGACTATCACCTGACAAAGTTTGATCTCGATTTGATCCGGATTGTGGATTTTGTGGACATTTGAATTTAATATTAAAAAGCCCATTTGATGTACTTTTTGCATTATATCTCAATCAAAAGTGCCTCAATCACTCTTATTTGTGACAATAAGGTACAAACTGGCACTCTCAATGAATAGACTGTTTGATTTGCATCTGATCAGTATTGCGGATTTAGCAGATATTTGCTTCTTTTTAACATTGAAAAGACTTTTGATCTATATTTTGTATTATATTTTAGCTTGTAAAAAGCCACTTCTAACGGGACTTTGACCTTGAAAAAAAATTTTCAAAGGTAATTTGTGGAATTGGAAACTAGTGTTGCCGGACGTTTGCGATCTACGAGCATGATACTTTAGTATTACGAATAAAAGTGTTGATATTTAGAACTTCAAGTGCTATAAGAACAATAAATAAGCTTAAATAAAACAACAGTAAGATACAGTGGGGAAAATAAGTATTTGACCCCCTGTCAGTTTTGCAGGTTTTCCCACCTACAAAGAATGGAGAGGTCTGTAATTTTTATCGTAGGTACACTTCAACTGTTAGAGACAGAATCTAAAAAAAAAAAAAAAAATCCATTAAATCACATTTCAGTAAATCACACAATCAGAATACTGCAGCCGGTACAACGAAGAAGAACAGCACGACCAAAACTCATTTTGCACTCACTCTCATTTTGCACTCATCATAAGGTTAGGATGCTGTGCCCTCCAAAAGTATTGAAACACTTGGAATTTCACACATTTTAATTTGTTTATGCAATTTTCAATACAAAAATAAAGAATAAAAATTTCTAAAATGATCGTCAAACTCAAACTGAAAGCAAAACTCTTGATAAAACCTGTAAACAATAATCAGTTTTATTGCCAGTTTTCTTTAGACAAGTCAGGGGATGGAAACATGAACATTCCAAGTCACTGAATATGTCTTGGCTTTATTTACATCAATTATGAAGAAATACAAAAGTTTCTTTCACCAAAACATCAAATCTAGGCTTTCATCTCAAATGTGCTTTCTGTCAAATTGTAGCTGAACTTTCAGGTCTTCTTTTTAAGAAAATCCTGGATTTTACATTTTTAATTAATTTATATCAAGTTGTAGAGATCTGCTTTCAGTTTGAGTTAAGGAAGATCATTTTAGAAAAAAAATGTATTTGAAATGGAATAAACAAATTAAAATGTGTTAAATACCAAGTGTTCCAATACTTTGGAGGGCAATTGAGAAACACTGAGAAGCAGCATCTCATATATAGTGCAGCAGATAAGAGAATATTTAGAGTGGAATCCTGCAAATGGTGATATAAACATCACATTCGGCACAAATAATTCATAGACATGAACTCTTTTTTAAAAAACTGATAGGTCACTTGAGTTTTCAATGGGCAGCCAGGTAGGGGTCAATTGAAGAATTACACAGGTGTCAAAATTAAAAGATCCTCCAATCATATAGAAAACTACACCACATTATTTGCCTGATCATAAAGATTCCAAAAAAGGTATAGTTTGGACTATCTGTGACTGAATATTATGAGGTAAAAGGGCAATTCTATGGTAATGGAATTACAACAGCAGCAAAATCTGGACATATGGCATCTAACCATGACAGATTAGCTCAGATTGTAATTCCGTTACCATAGAATTGCCCAAAAGCAACAAGAATGGTGACAAAGGTCAGTTTCAGTTTGTACAGGGGTCAAAAGTTAAAGTAGAAGGCAACCCGAATTAAAGGAGAAATGCTGCTTTTAACAACCTGGACCTCATTTCTGTCATAAAATACGGTCGTTTACTCACCAATATAAATTTGGTGTGATTAAAATTCCATAGTTCAAATGATGTGTTCAGTTCAAATCTGGAGCAAACATTTTTCTTCTTCTACTAAGGTGGAATAGAACTTTTTGTGGTACACAGCACAAACTACTGGACAGGAGGAACCTAGCAGTCAATATGACTGATTTGAAAATGCAGGTCTCCCAACCACACGTGTGGTGCCGTGACATGTCAATCATCTGTGTCCAATCAGATTTCAGGGGAGTCCAGTGAAACCCCAGCCTCCGCTCTAGCGCCACCCATGCCAGAAAGTGTTCAACATTTCCTGTTTCACTGTGACTTAGAATTTGGCACTTCCTGTTTGAGTGTGAGCTTACCACTGAGTTCCCGCGAGATTCCATGGGATCTCGTCTGTCAATCCAGGAAGTCTTTGATATTTGAACATTTCCTGTTTTACTGTGGATTTGAATTTTGGCACTTCCTGTTTAGGACGCCCTGTACCATGAGTGAGCTTCGCGCCATTGCTCGCCGCTTCGCTCATATTATTATTATTATCATGATTGTCAATAGTATTTTTAAGGAAACAGGGATCATTATACAGGGAGAAGGGGTGGGATTAGATAAGTTTCAACTTCTTCTCACTCCTTTTTTAACTAACTTTAATTTTACATTGTCTGTTGTTTTATTTTTTCTTTTATGTTCAAAATAAATCTTATTCAATTCAAAAATGTGGAAAAAAGTGAAGCACTGTGAATACTTTTCGTATGCACTTTAAATGTTTTATATCCACTGTAGATTTATTATCTGCTTATGCTTTGATTCCTCTGAGCAAGTGAGACAATGACTGCAGCAGAGTTATCCCTGTCGTGCTCACAGATGCCCTTAACAAATGCCTTGTACTGTTTTGTGAATTGAAAACAGACATGTCAGCAAGTCATCTGAACAGCAATGGCTTGGAGTTGCTTCTTCATCTAAACCAAATAGGGATGCACTGATCCACATTTTTCACTTCCGATTCGATTCCAATACCTGAATTTGTATTTCTGCCGATACCGATATTATTCCGATACCAGAGCTTTGTTTGATCTAATATTATTATCATTATTGTTGATTTTATATGAGCATATATTGTATCCCCAGTTATACAGCTTCATGATGAAGTGGTGTAGAGGAGGATTTTCTTAAAAAGAAGACCTGAAAGTTCAGCTACAATTTGCCAGAAGGTATATGTAAGATGCAAGGCTCGATTTGATAGTTTGGTGAAAGAATTAAGTACTTGTACTGTATTTATTCTTTGGTGGTTTCTTGTTACATTTTGGAAATGCAGAAATGTGCTTCTTCCTCAAAATGGTACATGTACACAATTTCTGATGCACCCCTGTGAAAAAAAAATCAAATCAATGTTGATTAATGAAAAATGGCAGGTCTTGGGAAAAAAGCATAGACTTTATACAGAAAAGACAGCGCTCTCTCTCTCTCTCTCTCTTTCTCTCTCTCTCTCTCACACAGTCTGCAGTGTTTCCTCCTTTGAGCAAACTAATTGGAACTTTTTGGAAACACAAAGCCTTTCAACTGTAAAATAAAGAATTTATTTCTGAATGTATCATAGCCACACAGACAGGAGGAGCGCTGGATTATTTACTGAAATATTTTGATGGACTTTTTTTTCCCCTTTCATTCTGTGCTGTACTCTGCCCCGCTCTGGGCTGCTTTTCTCGGCTGGCTGCAGAGCAGGAGCAGAGCAGCCAGCAAGATCTTTCAGCAGAAACATAGACGTGACTCCTCTCCTGTATTGGAAAACCCTGCAGGTTGGATTGAAAATTTCCCATCAATGACTTATGTCTGTATTGGAAGCCAATACTGATATTAGATCAGATCAGCCCCAACCCTAAAACCAAATACTTATGTATGCTGGACTAACCTGATTTTGTTCATGGTCGTTTCAGTATCAATGATCCCCAGTGTACATATAGAGATGGATACATTACTCTTCTTCATAGCCAGCTCATGCCGAAGGGATCCAAAGAAACCATTCAAAGCCCATTTTGTTGAGGTATAAGGTGCCGTGAAAGGAGTGGATATTTTACCTGTGAAGCATCACCAAATGTCAGAGTCGATCTTCCCAGCACATTGTTGTTAAAAGTGAAACACAAAGATTTTTGGGCCTTTTTCATGTCATGTTTATGTTACGTTTATGGCTTCACATTCATGATTCAAGGTCTATTTATCCAGTAATAACTCTTTTTGAGATTCACTAACTGCTTTACACATAATGCTCATTCATCTATGCTGTGCAGTGGAGTCAAGAAATGCAGCTCTGCCAGTTTTCAGAGTTTTACTGTAAAATACAATATGTTTGAAACATCAGTGATACTTTGGCATCAATAATATGGCAACAAAACTGATAGGATAATCTTCTCAGAGCTGGTATGTTCACATACAATGTGAATATTACAAAGGATGTCATTATAAACTAAATTACATTCCAGCTGTATAGTTTGTGGTCACCCAAGAGAGATTCTCATAGAAATAATGTGACTAACCTACCTAGAAGAGATGAAACTACCACCAGTGAGCCTTTACTTTGTTCAAGAAAAGGCAAAGCAGCCCAAGCCATCTGAACATAGCTGAAGAAATTGACCTATGAAAAACCAACCAAACAAACAGAAACCATAAAGATAAGTGCAATACTCAACGTCTATGTCAACACCCCATCCAAATGTTCCCTTACCTTCATCAGCCACCTGATGTGGTCTACGTCTCCATCCCACATAGAGAAGGGGGTGACCCCAATGTGGTTGAGAACCAGGTAATCCAACCCTCCAAGCTTGTCGAGAGTAAATCTTATCACTCTGTCAGGCTCTGAGTCACTGGCCATGTCTGCTGCTATATAAAGGGCTTTCTGGGCTCCCAAGCTCAAGCACTTATCAGCCACCTTTTGGACCAAGATAAAAAAGAAATAAATGAACTGTCCAATACACAGACCTACAGGGGGTTTGCAATGACAGCACAGGTCCAGAGTAAAAGCAAATTGCAAACTTTAGGTGTTAGCAGTATCTGCAGTTCATACCATAATCTCACACAGAAAGCACATTTCATTCTATCACTTTCACATGGATCATGAAATGGCAAAAAAAGGATTTAAGGAGATAAGAAAACAACCCAATGTTCATTCTAGGATTTTTAGTCAATACTTTCTATCAGTAGGGTAAAGAAGATGAATGTGCTAATGCTCACGTTTATGCCATTTTTGTGTTTGTGATATTTGTCATCATTGTGGCACAACGAAAGCAACAATACTCTCCATGACAATTTCAAAAAAACTTTTCATCATATCATATTATCAAGCATATGAAAATAGAAGGCCAAGTTATAGCTTCTCAGACAGCATAGTGGCCAAGAGGTTAGTGCGCTTGTTTAGGCACGCTGTCCTTTCTGCAAACTTTTTTTCCACGAGTGGGCAATTTGTCCTCTCCGGTGAGATTCGAACCTGTTCTTACACCTTGCCTGTCCACTTTCAATTGCCTTTTATTTCATAAACTGGCTGGCTGCCTTGTTCTTCCTGTCGTTGTGGTGCTGGATGACTCGCAGACAAATGTGGCGCAGAGTTCTGGCTCTGTGCTGCATCCTAAGTGGACTTTTCCCTGCCAGAGGAGACGTTGTGGAGCAGGATGCTCCGTCCAGAGCCAAAGCGGAGCAGAATGCCCGGTGAGGAGAGCACCTGTTCCCCGGGGACAATACAGGAGACAACTGGCAAACCTCTCACACTGCTTCTGTTCTGTGCACCTCAGCAAGTAGGGAGCGCCAATTTGCCAATTCCCCACACTGTGATATGATAACCGCTTTGCGGCGCAGATTATTTTTTTTCAGTGCTCGTGCCATCCTCATGAAAAAATGCTGCCCTGCGCAGACTGCCAAAAATTGCTACTGGATAGATGATTACTTTACAGATGTTGGAATGGATTGGTTGTCTGCCTCAGTGGTCACCATCCAGGACCCAAGGCCGCATTTGGTGTTGTGTATGTGATGAAGCAAACCATCTCCTGCTACCAGACTTCATGATTCTGTTAGGATGGTCAAACTGTCACTAGACCCCTGCACCACAACAGTGATTGTTGCACCTTAATGAGTCATAACTTCAGCATTTTTTTTAAGATTTTAAGTCAACATACAGTAACTTACTCAACACAGGTGACTGAAATTCCCACAGTTAAAATAACCACTGTGAAGAAGGGGAATCAAAAATCACATCTAACAGCATCTAATCAACAGCACAGGAAGTGATGCACATCCAACCCTCACAGCCTACACTGAGGTGCAACGCAACAAAACAAAGCAAATAACCTAATGTTTATATATATATATATATATATATATATATATATATATATATATATATATATATGGTGGGGGGGGCGCTAGATATATAAAAATATAGGGAGAAGGATGCTGAGGATGGAGCCACCAGGCACGAGAAGAAGAGGAAGGCCCGTGAGGAGGTTCATGGACGTGTTGAGGGAGGACATGTAGGTGGTTGATGAGACGGAGAAAGCTGCAGAGGACAGGGTGAGATGGAGACAGACGAGTTGCTGTGGCCAACCACAGACTGTATACGAGGTCTGTTAGAAAACTATCCGACCTTTTTATTTTTTGCAAAAACTAACTGGATTTGAATCATGTGTGATTGCATCTGCCAAGCTTGAACCTTCGTGCACATGCGTGAGTTTTTTCACGCCTGTCGGTTGCGTCATTCGCCTGTGAGCACGCCTTGTGGGAGGAGTGGTCCAGCCCCCTCGTCGAATTTTCATTGTCAGGAAATTGGCTGATCGACTGCCGCTTTGCTTCATCAAAATTTTTTCAGAAAGTGTGAGAGACAGCCAAGTGGAAACCATTTAGAAAATTCAGATGGCTTTCGGTGAAGATCTTATGGGGATCACACAGATTAAGGACAATTACAACTGGATTAAAGACGGCCCACAGCGGCGGATGGCGCGCCACGCACCGAGCGGCAATCGACAGGCTCAAACGACCAGATCATTTCCAAAGTGAACGCTTTGTTGATCCGGGACGTCGTCTGACTACCAGAGAAATGACAAGACAGCTGGACATAGCACTTTTTCAGCACATTCCACTGTTACAGGAGTTTTTGTAATGGAAAGAGGAGCGGAGAAATTCACCACGGAGCCGCTCATGGCGTGGGACGAAAGCACCTCCGTGTTGGTCTCACAGGACAAGCCCTAACATGCCCAGCTCTTGCACCATTTGGAAAATTCAGATGGCTTTCGGTGGCTTTTCAGTCGCGTGACTATCCGAGAAATTGTGGACGAGCTGGACATGCCACAACATGTCCTGTGAGGCTTCATCCCGGCGTTGCTTTTTGTTCTGTGCCCTGCACCTCCGTCCCGACGCGCAAAGTCCTCCGCACGTCTTTTCATACCGAAAAAGTGCTGATGTCAAACTCCTCTGCCATTTCTGTGGTAGTCAGACGATGTCCCGGATCAACAAAGCGTTTACTTTGGAAATGAACGGCACATTCCACTGTTACAGGAGTTATTTGTCAGGGCTTATGACAAAGGGCTTGTCCTGTGAGACCAACACAGAGGTGCTTTCGTCCCGCGCCATGAGCTGCTCCGTGGCGAATTTCTCCGCTCCTCTTTCCATTACAAAAACTCCTGTAACAGTGGAATGTGCCGAAAAAGTGCTATGTCCAGCTGTCTTGCCATTTCTCTGGTAGTCAGACGACGTCCCGGATCAACAAAGCGTTCACTTTGGAAATGATCTGGTCGTTTGAGCCTGTCGATCGCCGCTGGGTGCGCGGCGCGCCATCCGCCGCTGTGGGCCGTCTTTAATCCAGTTGTAATTATCCTTAATCTGTGTGATCCCCATAAGATCTTCACCGAAAGCCATCTGAATTTTCCAAATGGTTTCCACTTGGCTGTCTCTCACACTTTCTGAAAAATTTTTGATGAAGCAAAGCGGCAGTCGATCAGCCAATTTCCTGACAATGAAAATCCGACGAGGGGGCTGGACCACTCCTCCCACAAGGCGTGCTCACAGGCGAATGACGCAACCGACAGGCGTGAAAAAACTCACGCATGCGCACGAAGGTTCAAGCTTGGCTGATGCAATCACACATGATTCAAATCCATATAGTTTTTGCAAAAAATAAAAAGGTCGGATAGTTTTCTAACAGACCTCGTACATACTGGACAGAGGCTGCATGACATTGGTTTTCTATAGAGACCCGGCGGAGCCAAAATCAAGCCAATGTTTGGACTATGTTCTGTACGGCACCATGTTCACAGACACTAAACGATAAAATCATTAATGCATTAAGGGGTGGAGCATGCGTGGCTCTATGTGTGATGAAAGACACTTGAACACGCCCCTCTTTTAGAGGCTGTGCTGCTTAACCTCAGTTCGGGTGTTTATTAAATCTGATTTTTAGGGACTGCATGGTGGTTCTCCTAATGGTTGACTTTGTTGTGGACATTAAGAGTTATGAGCCACGGATTTTCCCAATAATCATACATTAAGAGGATCTAACAGATGAAGCTACGGACAGCTGATAAAAGTGCTAACACCGTTAGAATACAACGTTAAATCTGATGAGAATTTCACTCAGAGTGAACACTGTAACAGAGACATCTGATCCTCTGGGATGTTTCACTACAACAACGCGGAGATGATACCATTGGCCTAGTGGTGAAAATTTCATCAAAATCCATGCAGTTGTTTTGACGTAATCCTGTTAACAGACAGACAAATAAATAAATAAATAAAAACAGATGATTTTATTACGTACTTGGCGGACGTAATAATTCAATACACAAATCAACTTTTTTTTGTTTGTTTTAAAAGATCAAATGGGTTTAGGGATTAATTCGTTTGTATATGACAGATCATTTACTTGTTATGTAGACTCACCTCTTTCAGCACATTCTCTCTCCTCGCAGTTATTACTATCTGGGCTCCAAAACGGGCATAGTGATAAGCGATTTGTTCACCAATACCCATACTGGCCCCAGTTACCAGGACCCTAGCCCCTCTGAGTGATTCTGGGGAGAAGAAAAAAAATAATACCTTTTTGTTTTTGTACAACAATACTCTATATTGCGAAACCGAAGATTTAAAGCTGTACGGCCTTTCAAATTTCATAAAACTGTCAAAGTTTAGTTTCTACTGAAGTCCAAGCATTATAATGTTGGTCTGTTTTTGTAACATGTTGCAAAATTACAGCTCATTTTAATGAAGAGAACATATTTACCTGGGGGAATTCCATAATGAATATTTTCTTTTTCTTTTAACGCTATGTACAGAAATCAACTATCACATACCTTGAAATGCCATCAGTATTTATGTCATCAGTATGTAGTAAACATTTAGACCAAAGGAGCATTTGCAGACAAGGTATATTGTGCTGTCTCTCACAGTTGACGTGTACCAACAATAAACATTACAGACCTCTCCATTCTTTGTAGGTGGGAAAACCTGCAAAACTGACAGGGGGTCAAATACTTATTTTCCCCACTGTATATGTAATGAGACTATAGGATATATAAAACTTTCACTTTCTGAAATTGACAAAAAAATATTGAACTTTTTCAAGATATTCTAATTTTTTAAGATGCACACGTCTGTTCACCATGCAAGGTGCTGAACTGTACACTGGGAGCATCTTAGGGACGAAGGATCTTGCCCAAGGGCCCTACGTGATTTTCCACTCTAACAGGGATTTGAACTGAGGATTCTCTATCCTCAAGCCCACCCTATAATATGTTTTGTGTGTGTGTGTGTGTGTGTGTGTGTGAGATTACTGCCCACCCCTTCTTCTATAACCCTTGACCTGTGGCCTGTTCAAAATTGTCATTATGGGGTATTGTGTGTAGAATTTTGAGGAAAATAT
The DNA here is from genome assembly GCF_902500255.1 of Thalassophryne amazonica. Lineage (NCBI taxonomy): Eukaryota > Metazoa > Chordata > Actinopteri > Batrachoidiformes > Batrachoididae > Thalassophryne > Thalassophryne amazonica. The sequence continues at coordinate 72,909,815 of NC_047112.1, forward strand.
TAAACTTCATCCATTTTGGAATAAGGCTGTAACATAACAAAATGTGGAGTGCTGCGAATAATTTCTGGATGCACTGTATATAATTTATCATTCACACACACACACACACATGTGTGTGTGTGTGTGTGTGTAAGTTATTTCAAAAGATATCACCGCTCTCTTACCTTCCTGAAATCTGGGCGCAGTCCATTTCACAGCTATGAAAGCAACAACTGCACTAACTATTAAAAATTTTGCCAAGAAATTCATGCTGAAAAGTTGTTCGTGGTGAAGCTTTCTGAGTGTGTTCAGTTTTCCAGCCCCTCCCGTTCTGCTTATGGGTGTGTTGTTCAGATAAGCGCTTTATATAATACAGCTTTAAATAATACATTTTCTTCTCATAAAAAAAAGTTTAACTTTTAAATAAGCCCTATCAAGCGTTTAACAGATTCATTAAACACTTAAAATTATTTTAAAGAAGAAGAAAAAAAATAACATACATATGAAACGAATCTGCGTCCACCAATTTTCTTTGACACCCAAACTTTATTAACACACATGTACTGTGCATACTTGTCGGACAGAGTTGTCCTTCAGTTAGCCTGTTAGCCTGAATGTTTGGTTGTTTGCAGCGAGCTTGTTTTTATTTATAAACAGCTACGTAGTAGAGGAACTACTAACTTGTGCGGTATGGCGGCAAGGTTTTTGCCCGTAGTTAAGTGAGTATTTATTCTTTTAAAAGCAATTATAACATCTGCATTAGGAAGTAATTGCTTGCCGTGTAGCTAGCTGATGCTAACTGTTATTTGATTGACTGCTGGACAACTAGTTACTTAATAACTCACCAGAGGTGAATAAATAAGTCACCCAATAAGTAGATGTGTTTGGACTGTTCTCCAAATTACATGAACTTTTATTTCAGTTTCTTTTCATTTATATACACTCGACAAAAATATAAACGCAACATTTTTGGTTTTGCTCCCATTTTGTATGAGATGAACTCAAAGATCTAAAACTTTTTCCACATACACAATATCACCATTTCCCTCAAATATTGTTCACAAACCAGTCTAAATCAGTTATAGTGAGCACTTCTCCTTTGCTGAGATAATCTATCCCACCTCACAGGTGTGCCATACCAAGATGCTGATTAGACACCATGATTAGTGCACAGGTGTGCCTTAGACTGCCCACAATAAAAGGCCACTCTGAAAGGTGCAGTTTTGTTTTATTGGGGGGGGATACCAGTCAGTATCTGGTGTGACCACCATTTGCCTCATGCAGTGCAACACATCTCCTTCGCATAGAGTTGATCAGGTTGTCAATTGTGGCCTGTGGAATGTTGGTCCACTCCTCTTCAATGGCTGTGCGAAGTTGCTGGATATTGGCAGGAACTGGTACACGCTGTCGTATACGCCGGTCCAGAGCATCCCAAACATGCTCAATGGGTGACATGTCCGGTGAGTATGCCGGCTATGCAAGAACTGGGACATTTTCAGCTTCCAAGAATTGTGTACAGATCCTTGCAACATGGGGCCGTGCATTATCCTGCTGCAACATGAGGTGATGTTCTTGGATGTATGGCACAACAATGGGCGTCAGGATCTCGTCACTGTATCTCTATGCATTCAAAATGCCATCAATAAAATGCACCTGTGTTCTTCGTCCATAACAGATGCCTGCCCATACCATAACGCCACCGCCACCATGGGCCACTCGATCCACAACATTGACATCAGAAAACCGCTCACCCACACGACGCCACACACGCTGTCTGCCATCTGCCCTGAACAATGTGAACCGGGATTCATCCGTGAAGAGAACACCTTTCCAACGTGCCAGACGCAAGCGAATGTGAGCATTTGCCCACTCAAGTCGGTTACGACGACGAACTGGAGTCAGGTCGAGACCCCGATGAGGATGACAAGCATGCAGATGAGCTTCCCTGAGACGGTTTCTGACAGTTTGTGCAGAAATTCTTTGGTTATGCAAACTGATTGTTTCAGCAGCTGTCCGAGTGGCTGGTCTCAGTCGATCTTGGAGGTGAACATGCTGGATGTGGAGGTCCTGGGCTGGTGTGGTTACACGTGGTCTGTGGTTGTGAGGCTGGTTGGATGTACTGCCAAATTCTCTGAAACGCCTTTGGAGACGGCTTATGGTAGAGAAATGAACATTCAATACACGAGCAACAGCTCTGGTTGACATTCCTGCTGTCAGCATGCCAATTGCACGCTCCCTCAAATCTTGCAACATCTGTGGCATTGTGCTGTGTGATAAAACTGCACCTTTCAGAGTGGCCTTTTATTGTGGACAGTCTAAGGCACACCTGTGCACTAATCATGGTGTCTAATCAACATCTTGATATGGCACACCTGTGAGGTGGGATGGATTATCTCAGCAAAGGAGAAGTCAATCAATCAATCAATCAACTTTTTTCTTATATAGCGCCAAATCACAACAAACAGTTGCCCCAAGGCGCTCACTAGCACAGATTTAGACTGGTTTGTGAACAATATTTGAGGGAAATGGTGATATTGTGTATGTGGAAAAAGTTTTAGATCTTTGAGTTCATCTCATACAAAATGGGAGAAAAACCAAAAGTGTTGCATTTATATTTTTGTTGAGTGTAGCTCCAAATCACAACAAAGTTGCGTCAAGGCGCTTCACACAAGTTAGGTCTAACCTTACCAACCCCCAGAACAAGCACACAGGTGACAGTGGTAAGGAAAAACTCCCACTCATGATTTGAGGAAGAAACCTCAAGCAGACCAGACTCAAAGGGGTGACTTTAATGCCTCACAATGCACCTTTAGTAAACACTCATAAGTCCCGCCTTTGTCAGTGAGTTCATAGTGAAGTCACCCCACTCTAATAACACGATATTTCAATTATGATATGTCCATGTAATAAACTATTTATACACACCAGTGGCATAATAAACTGTTATTACGTTTTGTAAGTGAGATGATGTTTTAAGGTAGGGGAATGTAATTGTCAGGTAAAAAGCCCATTGATGGGAGAAGCAGGGTGCACTGCCCTGTTGTATACACCACACTGGCCTAACTTTAAACTACTCATTCTTAATTATTTCAAAAGTAAGAATGGATAGCTGGATTGGGGTGACTTCACCTGGGGTGAATTTTCAGTCGGGTGTCTTCACTCGCTACCTTTTCAGTGTGACTTTTGGTTTGCATTCTGTGTCGCTAGCTGTTAAACTGTATGTGTTCTTTTATTTGCAGACTGGCCACCAAGCTGACCATTGCAGGAGGAGCTGTGTACGTTGCCTACGACTCGGGACTGTTGGGAAGTAGTGAGAAAGGCTCAGAGGCTTTGGGGAAGGCCAAGGCTGCAGTACCACCAGCGGTCGAGGAGTGGATGAAGTATTTTGGTCTGCAGGTATGGATAGATTCAGCACAAGAAAATTAGATGGGTTGGTTCTGTCTTTGCCTTAAGAAAATAAACAACTGTTCAGTTTGTCAAGAGTCATCTTACTTTAATTCAGTGTTTTCCTTCTACCCATAATGCATTGTGGTGTTTGTTATAGCACATCTGTGGTGCAGTTGGCAAAGGTGGAGAAACTCAGAAAATGATTTGCTCCAGAAACTGACCATCATTTTTGGAAGAGAGCTACATGCTTCTTCTTTGGAGTGAAACTGGAGATGATGTCTCAGCTGCTATGCAACCCTGTAAATTGCTTTCTCTTAAATGGTTTGAATTTGGATAGAAATTCAGGGTCGGGTGGACATAACACTAAACCTTCTGTTTATGCTGCTTCTACTTTATTGCATGTTTCATAAATGGAGCACAAACGGTGCACAGCGTCTAAATCTTACTGGTACATTTTTGGTTGAATGTAACACATTCACCAAGATTCACACCAGCATTCTCAGAATTGTGATGCGCCCAAGAAAAAAACATATTGGAGATGTGACCTGCGCACCTGTAGTTTGCATATAAATGTGAAGACAGAGAATACATTTTTATGTACAAAATGAGGCTGAGGTTACTTACCACAGGACAGAGGAAAGGGGGGATGTCTTTTTAATGACACATACACATTTACCTTTTTAGTTTTGTAGATTATTTGAGGAGGAAGAAAACAATTAAGGAAGTTTCACAAAGTATTTTATTTAAAAGGTTAAGGTGCCCTGTTCAGTTGATAAAGGAAGCTAAAGTAAGTGCTCATTGATTAGTTGTCTTTTTTTTTTTTAACAAAGAGAAATATATATATATATATATATATATATATATATATATATATATATATATACATACACACACACACACAGTAGTGTTCAGAATAATAGTAGTGCTATGTGACTAAAAAGATTAATCCAGGTTTTGAGTATATTTCTTATTGTTAAATGGGAAACAAGGTACCAGTAGATTCTCACAAATCCAACAGGACCAAGCATTCTCTTAAGGCTATGAAATTGGGCTATTAGTAAAAAAAAAAGTAGAAAAGAGGGTGTTCACAATAATGTAGCATCTGCTGTTGACGCTACAAACTCAAAACTATTTTTTATATATATATACGTGTGTGTGTGTGTGTGTATATGTGTATATATATATAAAATTTGAATATTATCTGCTTAACTTGCAGTAGTGTCAATACAACACAGATGCTGCGGGCAATGTGTGTGTGGTTTTAAAAAGCCTGGGCAATTGATCAGTACTTCTAGATCTGAAAAACTGCTTTTCACACTTTTGAAAGTCTTGCACAGTAGTAGAATTCTGATATGTCCGCTTCCAGTTCTGGCATACTGCGCAGAATACATACATATGAAATCATTAGTTATATTGGAATAGATATTCATGAATGATCTTGCAATATATTTCTATTTAAAAAGTGAATCCATATTCATGAGTAGAAGAAAACCATAAAGTATTACTCTTATGATTTCAAACACATGCTGTAGTGGATGTAGCAATGTCATGTTGCATTATGGTTAATGACTAAACAATACCAGTAAGTAAAACATTGACATTTTGTGTAATTCAGTCCAACCTCTGTACCTTCAGAAATGATTTTCAAAGTTTTGAAATAAGGCTAGATAATTAAATGAGTTTTGCATCAAATCAGAATTCCAGAATACAATTATCTTATGATTTGCTTTTTAGAACAGAGGACTAAAGCGGAAGAAAATGGATGGATGGACTTTTTTATTGTCATTGCAGTAAAAGACAAAATTTGAGAGCTTCTCCAGTAAAATGTGTCATTGCAAACACATCCATTCCATAAAAACACATCTCGCACACGTCATACATACCCTCATAAATACATCTAACACTTCAGTCATTGTATCCATTTGAACATCACTCCTTTCCCCCCAATATGGTATTTTATGTCATATCAAATTGTGTCACAGTCGGGTAGGCATACGCATCCTGAGCCAAGTAGCAGTAGTACCGCTACTTCAGCTGAGTTGTACATATGCTTGTGATGTAAAACAGCTGTACCATGTAATGTGTTTGGTACACAGTCAGCCCACATACCTTCCCTGTCGTCACCCCACATACCTTCCCTGTCGTCACCCCACATACCTTCCCTGTCGTCACCCCGTGTCCTGAGTATGCATTCTATCCCCTCACATCAGATGATGAAAGGGTTAAGGTTAGAGAGGATAAGCTAGGTTCCTGTCACCTCACTTATGGCCACTGTGGTGTCTGTTCTGCTCAGTCCAGCAGATGGTGCCCATCATCAGGTATTTGGTTCCAGTATGGCCACATGTAATTGCACTTATTACTTACAGTAATCTAAGTACAGAGAAGTCACTAATTTTGGAAATGCAAATTTAGACAAAAGTACAATTGTCAATTGCAAAATTGTCAAGCTAGGTTATTAAAAGTGGCTCAAACAACACAAGCTGTTAGCAAGTGTAACTTTATGAAATGAAGCCTGTTGTGACGAGTGAAGTCCTGTGTTTGCTATGTTGCTGCAGTAGGTTAAAAAAGAATGACGCCACAGGAACAAATGTATCTTAGCTTCAACTAACACAAACTAGTCTGATGTGGGCAGGAAATTGCTCTGCAAATCAAGTTGATCCTAGATAAGGTATGCAGTTTATTTATTTTTCACTTTGTCACCTGTTTTAAGTCTTTTGCATGATATGGTCCTTGTCATTTTTAGTCTATTCAGTAATAGTCATACTGGGTGATGACCAGTGCTCATTTCTTTATATTGAGATTCTGCAGAATTCATCCAAATTTGTCCATCAGAAAAAAAACAAAACAAAACATGGTATTTGGGCCTTCTGTGCTTTAAGGCCACAGCGATTTGATAGTGGTCCTGTTAGTGCGCCTAATTATTGTGCACACTATTGTGACCACTTTCTGTAAATGAGTTGCCTGCTTACACACTGATAGGAAGTGGTGTTGGAAACTTGTGTTAGTCATTTTATTTTTAGTTTGTTTAAAAATGTATCTTTTTTCCTTGGCTTTTGACACCGAGGCTTAGTTTGTTTTTTAAATTGCATTTTAGTTTTATTTTGTGGTTTTTTTTTTTAAATGATAGTGTTTTAATTTGTATTATGTTTGTAGTGAATAGCAGCACCTTGTGTCAGCGCTGGCTGTTTTAAGGTGCTTCATAAATGAAGTTGGTATGGTATTCTGAGAGCTGTGCAGTCATCAGTTATTGTCAGCATCTTGAAAGCTTCAATTTGTTTGGTTGCTATCCCATGAACCTAATGGTCTCTTCTCTACAGGCTCAACTTCCAACTATGCCTCAGATTGAATTCTCCCCTGTTAAGTCATGGAACTCCGGTAAGACATCAGAAAAGTCCCCCCAAGTTCAAATTTGGCATTTTCACTGTCTTAAAGCCATACATGTCAACCTATATGGATTGTCCGTAAATTATACGGATTTTTCCGAGTTTCAGAGTCATGCAGACGTACAAATAAAGTCTTACGGATATTCAGGGTTTTCTGTTGTAAATTTATTTTTTTACTGTTGTTTTTCTTAACTCTGCGGACTTTCGGCCAGCCATCCACCATCTTTGTACTCCTCATAGAAGCTGTGTGATGACGTGTGCAATGTGAGCGTCCAATCGGAATTGGTTCATCATCACATGGTTTTCCAATATCCCATGGTAGGGCAGAGCAGTCTCAGATGGTAGGGCCAAAGATTGTTAGGAGAAGTGATCTGTTACTCTGAGTTGTTTCTGTAAAAATAGAACAGCTGCGTGACACTATATTCACGGGAAATATATTGAGTTTGTACAAAATACCTACAATGTACTTGTAGACATTGATTTTATTGACAGCAAGCAATTTTACTGTGGAGCAAGAGGATTTAACTGTGGAGGACTTCCACCATAAAAGAGCCCATGGAGATCCCTGGTGTTAGTTATGGACAAAACCCCAGTTATGTGACACCGCTGTGTGGTTGTGTGTACTGTAATAAAACTGATTTTGGTGCAATTTAGGAGGTTATAAGGATTTTGTGTTGATTTTATGGATTTTATCACTTGGTTATAGAGGTGGACCCTCCAAGGGGTTGACATGTATGTGAAGCTGCAGCACATAGCAGTTCAGTGCTATTTTTACTAGACTTGCACCTGGTTATTTACCATATTGAATGTTTTATGGACTTTTTTTTTTTTTTTAGAATTCGTTGAAATTTTCCAAATATACTGGGGGGACATTTCAATTTTCAGTGACCAAGGTAAATTTTCAGATAATGTCTCCAACCAGCAGAACAAAAAGATAGTTTTTAGTGATAATTTGGAGCCACAAACATTTCAGTTCATTTTAATGACTGAAGAACAGTTGTTGTCCAGGTGTTATTGGCTGTTTGTTACTCTACAGTGTGTCTTTTTCATATTAACTGCAAAGCAACTGTGCAATTTTACTACCACAACTCTTAAGAACTTCTCATGTAGTCGGTGGATTTTAGTGATCCTTCACACAGTGTAGCACACCACAGGAACATGTGCATTCAGCAAAATAATATTGATCAAACATCTTTATCGTTTTGTAATAAAATCAGACTTATCAGTTAAGTATGATAAATAGACCTGTTGGACTGTCCAGTACATAAGTGAACCAGTTTGTTAATTTGGATAGCTCATCACATACATCTGTGCAAACAACTGGTATGTTGGAGGAGGGGGCTTGTGTAGCATTTTGAGCTTGCCCCTTACACCACACTTTGTGTGACTTTGGTACCTCAAACACAAAGCTTCATCCTTTTTTTTTTTTTTTTTTGCAGGAGTGCGGTGGACAATTTCAGTGCTGTCAGAGGCCCCAACAAAAGCAACTGAATACACAAATAAAGGGTTCCAGTACCTGAAAGACCTCAGCAAATGAAGACAAAAACTCTGAACCTGACATTTTATGACTGTTGAAGTAGTATTACCCGTGTAATGCACATATCAAAGCTGTTAAGCCAACACAGGAAATAAGACAAAACCAACAAACACAGAAGCTAACCTCTGAGAGTAACAGTCAATGTCCTGAATGGATACCTTTGTATTTGATGATAAAGGCATGAATTGGATGTTGTATATTATGGAACAAAGGAGAACATTTAATATTATATGTATCGTATACTTATTTTTGTTCAACACTTTAGATGAAATATGTATATATTTTCCCCCTTTAGGCATGTCTACCTTTCTCAGAACACATGGAGTGCCAAGTCACCATTTATGACTGAATATCAACTTCCAAACTTGTGTGATTTATTCACCAAATTTAAAGTACATGTTGATTTGTGTATGGAAAGAAAAGGTAAAAACAAATATAAAAAAACCCTTTATTAATCATGTCATAATTATTACACAGTTGCTTCAGTCATCTTATAGGGAAACTATAAGCTGCAGCTCCCCCACAAGGTGATGGAGAGCATGAACAAGCATTCTGTCATCTGTAACTCCACTGTGTACAACATCGAAACGCCGCACAGCACCAGTGCTGGAGGCAAATAGTGTTACCCTTTTATGTTCATGTGAGTTTCAACAAATGGTATAGATTCAGCCACACATTGTCACTATTTCACTGCCAAGATACAGACACGTTTGGAAAGAAAACTCCAGCTACTCTTACAATGATGCATGCAGAGTTTTTGACAACCAAATCACAGAATGGTAACACCAGAATGTGTTAACACGAACATCAGAGAGGATACACTGAATGATTTTTTTCTTTTTAAACTGAGCAGACTAAGACCAATTCTGAAACAAGCGCATAGTGACAAAGTCGGGATGAAATCCATACTGCTAACACCTGTGGAATCGCTTTACTAAGAGCTGGTGATGTGTTGAGTCATATTGGGAGAGTAATCACGAGAGGTAACTTTACAATGCATTTTACATAAATTGCAGATTAAATACTGTTTAACCGTATTGTGAGCCTTTTTTTTCCATCATGCATGTAATAAAGCAAACTCGGGGATTAATTTGTGACTTTGAGCTGGTTCGTATGAATTTTTTTTTTTTTTTCTGGAAGTCCCAAGTTTTGATTTTGCACCTTTTTAAAAGATTACAAGGTATTAAAATAAAGTCTACCCCCCCACACACACACACACACTCTCAAAACAATGTCTGTCTCTTATTTTACTTGGTGTGTTATTTACCTCAGAGGGTCATAAATTAACACGAGAGTATGACTTGCCTGTTCAGAGCTGCTGAGAGCAGAGAGGACTCTGAGCCTGAACATGCCAGATGCAGGTGATACCTAGCTAAAATAGCTAAATGCAATTTTGTCCAGCTACTCCCTTGTATTTCCCCCTCTGGGTTGTCACAAGTCCTTCCTGATTCAGCTCCACATTACATGGAGAAATGTGGCAGGGGTGGGGTTTGAACCGGGAACCTTCCATACTGAACCCAAGTGTACTAAGCATTTAGCCATCACTGATGTGTAGGTAATACCATATCTACCAAGTAAAATCATGGACAGCAGATCTACAACTGAAGGAAAAAAAATTATATGTATGTGTGTGTGTTTAATTTTTTAATACATTGCATTTTTAAAAGTGCAAAATCAAAACCTGGACTTAGTTTAAATTTTGTATTTTTGTATGTATAAGCTTCAAGTCCCAAATTTAATCCCATAAAACTACCACATTTGCTCTTAAGGTCAAAGTGATTTGAAGCAGCTAAATGGCAAATTATAATATAAACTTTATACAATAAAGTGCTCCCACAAAATATGAACAATGAGACTAAAACAACCAAGTTTGTTTTCAAATATTAATATAGGCAAAGCATATGACTAATAAACTTTATGCAATATGTCTTCTTACCATTTCTTGTAGCATCATAGTTTTCACAAGACCACCTTACATCCAAGAGACATTAAAGGTGACCTGGAATTTTTCAACCTGGAACTTGTTTTTGGGATTAAAAACAATTTTCAGTTAAACGGCAAAGTCAGGTGTTAAACAGCTGTACAATGTATTGGCATAAGGCAAGTTAAAACTCTCAAAGTGAACTACATGTCACTGAATAGGTTAAAAAGTGTCCGGTAGTATGACTACAGTCATACACTTGCACATTTACGTCTGAAAAAAAGTTAAAACTAATCGATTTTGCAGTTATTGTCTTGCTCTTTGTTTGTGGACACCGCTGTCTACAAAGTCTATACAAGTTGGCTGTTCTGAGCCACATTAAGATGTAGCTCATGACAGCGTTTATGTTGCAAGTTCAGGTAACTTGCACATGTGCAAGTTGCGATTTGGCTTTACCCGCAGTCAAGCTGTGGACCCCAAAAATTTGGACTACCTATAAAAGTCAGTTTTGATTTGACTATTTTTGGGAGGGATCCTCAGTACGGACAATGAATTCTTCCTCCTCCGGCTGCTGCAGGTCAACGATCCTTGTGTGGTGGGTACATGTATAAATTCCGGCCCAATCTGAACAAGCAGTAAGGTTCTTAAGAGTCGCATCCAAAAACTTAATAGTCAGGAGTCTTTCACACAGAATCATCCACCCTCATTACTGACCTGCAGCAGGAGGAAAAATATTCCGAACTCACTCCAGATGAGGAAATCATCACCATCCAACAAATCACAAAAACTATTGTAATATGGCAAGGTAAGCTGATTTTAAAGGTTTTTTTTTTGGATCAACATAACTCAGGGTTTCAGATAACTTGCAGTCTGATTTTGTGGACCCCAAATCGCACGAGTTAACGGGGCTCAAATGTACTATATTGTATTTGGCCGAGAGGGGAAAAATTAAACTCTACATCATCTAAAATAAAGTCCAGGCTGAAAAAGTCCAGAGTTCCCCCTTTAAGAGCAAACATTATATATATGAAGTTGCAAAATGACAAGCCCAAGCCAGAAGGCACTTAATGATTTGTGTTACATTAAAATTGAATAAGAATGTATGAGACTGCATTACAGTACAGAGGATCTGATGTTCCTTGTGCTGTTTAACATTAGGGTTTAGAGCCTATGTATCAACCTAAGCAGTAAGCACATCAGTTTAGGCATGTAAATCACATTGCAATTAGTGCTGCAGTTCTTAAAATGGTGCAAAACTTGATTTTGCCCCAGTTATAATTTGGCTGAAAACACAGTACTACTACACTGATAATTTTGGAGTCCACTTGCACTCTGTCTCTCTGGTCTTTACTCCATTTTGCTCATTTAAGTCACTAAATGCCAATGGGCCATTATGCGTTGCATTCATGCTCACCCTAATATTTCACACATGGCAGCTGTGCTCATCTTATGTAACAAAATGTACACCATATTGTCTGTATAATTTTACTTGCAATGGTGTTTGCCATCAGATATAAACACCAGTCCAATGGGCCTCAGACCACATACAGGACTTGTCTTCATCATTAACTGTGGCGAAGTAGAACCTCAGATATCTGATTCAAAAATCTGCAGACAGTCTATGGGGCAGTGCTTCATAGAAGTATTTTTTTGGTAGTATTAATCAAGCCTCATCAAAACTGTTACTTTAAGGACAGATCAGTACCTTGGTGACAAATGCAGTAGTAACTGCTACACTGCAGCTGTAGGGCAGTGCAGTCCCTGACTGTCCAAACTTTATAAATTAAAAGCAGCAACAAGGAAACAATTTGTCCATCCTCCAAATGCTCAAAGCAGTGCTACAGTTCTGCTTTGCAAACAAAAACAATCACTTTCTTCTGAACAGTAAAGCATATTATCCATTAAATCTGCCAATAACAGTGAATGAAACAAGCAGATGGAGAGAGGTTTGAAAGGGGGAGAAAATGTCAACTATTTTTAGGTGGTTTTGACCAGGTCATAGACGTGGATATGAAAGTCATCATCGTATTTGATGTAGTAGACAGAAGGCTTGGCTGGGACCTGGTAGATTACCAGGCCTGTTCTCTTCACACCTTTGTCAGTAACGTACTCCACTTGTTTTCCCACAAGACTCTCCGTCTCTTCTCCCGGCTTCCTGTCTGCAGGCAACAGGTGCTTGTTTTCTGAAAAGAGGTAGTGGGAGAGAGAGGGGAGGGGGATAATTAGTACTAAATACTACTAACATTACAATGAAATGTGAGATTTTTCCTTTTGCAATTTAATTATTTTCTTTTTTCATCTGCTACTCTAAAACGTAAATATTTCCAGCTGCTCCCTATGCAGGCTCTGGATGATATTTAGAGTGAAGCACCTCCTCCTATGGTCATCATTGGGTTTAGACATAATCCAGGGTGCAGTGGTAAACTGTTCCACGTTACACATCTGTTTGAACTGAAGCAAAAATGCTTCTGCTACCACAAATGTGTACTCTCAAAAAGAAAATACTACCTGGGTTATCTAAAAATTTGTACTTCTTTGATGGGAAGGTGCCACAATACACATGAGCCAACATGATCTCGCAAGGTCGAAAATTTAATTGTACCACATAGTATCATCTTTACAATGCAATTACAGAAGGTAAACCTTAAAATATATACATCATGAAAGACTTCAATATTTCTGGCTATATCAGAAAGTGAAAACTTTATATACTCTAGACTCATCACATATAAACTAGAATGTTTCAAGCATGGGTAGCACGGTGGTGTAGTGGTTAGCACTGTTGTCTCAAAGTCGGATGGTCCAAGGTTGGCTTCCAGCCCGGTCTTTTCCATGTGGAGTTTGCATCTCCTGTGTTTGTGTGGGTTCAGTATACACAACCACAATCAAGACTATTTCTGGAGTGAGCAGACAAGCTAGTGGAGAGTGTACCCAAGGAGGAAAGCGTGGTGATTTGAGTGGTTTTTAATGGGCATGTTAGTGATGGCAGTTGATTTTGAAAAAAATTATTATAATGGCTGTGATGAAGACTTAGTTTAAGGAGAAGGAGCACAGGGTGACGTCTGCAAGTGGAGGAAGGTGGAATACATCCTGTGGACGACATGCAACCTAAAAGAAATTGGAGACTGTAAGGTGGTAGAAGGGAGAGCACAGCTAGATGGCATCAGATGGTGGTTTGGAAGAGGACTTTGAAGGTGAAGAAGAGGAATACAGCAAAAGCTGAATCAAAGATCAGATGGTGGAAACTGAAGGAGGAAGACGTGTGTGAATTTCAGGGAATAAGTGAGACATGTAGTACATGTAAATGAAGTGATACTAGACAACTACTACAGAAGTGGTGTGGGAGACACCTAGTAAGGTATTCACTGTGATATCTAGACAAAGAAACAAAAACAAGGAGACCTTGTGGTGTGAAGGGCAGGCAACTACAAGAATGAAGAGATTGTCATAAAAGAAGTGTAATAATTGAATGTAAAGTGAGGCAAGATGAGGTAAAGGTGTATACAGGGATCAGAAAAGGAAAAAAGCCAATGAGACACTGTCCCCATATTACATAAACATAATACAACAATTTAATTTATAGTGTGACAACTGCCAAATATCATGGTAACAAGTTATAACATAAATTTTAACACCAAAATTGTATTTAGTCTTCATTTATATTTATTTACCAATGCCTGACTTATATCTGCCTCAGTGGCAAAGCTTGCAGTCTCGAGTGTATTCAACTTTTCTAGGTTTTTTTTTTTATACAACTAAGGCTCAGTGATAAAGAAATTCTCCAACAGCTGGCTCATTATTGCTTAGACTGCACATATACTGGACAAAGCCTGTGTGACGTCACCCATAGGTTTTCTATCAAGACCCGGAACACCTGACATGAAGGTCAAGTCTCGGCGTTGCCACGTTGGCAGCAGCAGTGATTTCAGCTACATCACAATGAACTCATTTATGCATAAAGAGAACGAGCATGGATGGTTCTGTGTGTGACGAGAGAATGATAAGGTTGAATGATGTGGAGAGAGTCAATTAGAAAGTGCAACAGATTGTTAAAGGCAACATGAGGACGGTGATGAAGCTAATGAAGAAAGGAAAGGCAGTTGGTCCAGATGACAGTGGAGGTATGTAAAAGTTGAGGGAAGATGACAGTGTGTTTCTAACCAGACTGTTTAATAAAATCTTGGGAAGTGAGAGGATGACTGAGCAGTGGAGAAGAAGTGTGCTGGTTAATACGGGTGATGTGCTGAGCTGCAGTAACCACAGAGGCATAAAGCTGATCAGCCACAGCATGAAGTTATGTGGAAGAGAAGTGAAAGGTAAACTTAGGAAAGAAATGTAGATATGCAAGTAGCAATATCGTTTCAAGCTGAGAAAGCACTACAGATGCAATATTTGCTCTGAAAATGCTGATGCAGCCACATAGAGAAGGCCAGGAGTTGTACTGTGTGTTTGTGGATTTAGAGAAAGCTTATGACAGGGTGCCAAGAGAAGAGTTGTGATATTGTGTGAGGAAGTCAGAAGTAGTAATATGAATTAAAGATGAGTTTAAAGGAGGTGGATTTGCATCAAAGATCGGCTCTGAGCCCGTTCTTGTTTGTAGTGATGATGGACAGGTTGACGGAAAAGATCAGACAAGAGTCTCCATGGATTAGGATTTTGCAGATGCTATTGTGTTCTATAGTGAGAAGAGAACGGGTTGATTTGAGCCTGGAGAAAAGGGAAATAGGAGCAAGATGGCTTACATGTGTGTCAGAGTACAGTAGATCCGTGAGGTTGCAAGTAGTGGAGGTGGTGGAGGTAGACTTATTTAAATACTTGGAGTTAACTGTTCAAGGTAGAGGAGAGTGTAGAAGAGAGTGCGGGCAGGGAAGAGCAGGTGGACAATAGTGGCAGGAGTGATCTGTGACATGAGGTTATTTGCAAGAGTCAAAGTAAAAGTTTACAAGACGGTTGTGAGATCAGCCATGTATGACTAAGAGGCAGTGGTGCTAACACAGACAGGAGGCAAAGCTGAATCTTTTCCTCAGAAGTGACAAGGATGGACAGGATTAAGAATGAGCAAAGAAGGACATTGCATGATTGCGATGGTTAGGGCATGTGCAGAGGAGGGACCCAGCAATATTATGAAAATAATACACAAGATACTAGACAGGAGAAGATAAAGGCCAAAGAGGAGTTTTATGGATGTGGTGAGAGAAGACATGCAAGTGGTTGGTGTGACAGAAGATGCAGAGGAAAGGGTGAGATGGAAACGGTTTAGCTGATGGGGTGAACCCTAATGGTAAAAATCAGAAGAAGGGACTGCCAGCACCTGCTTCCGGCAGAATCCTGAGGTCTCCATCAGCATAGTCGTCCCAAAGTTGGTACATGTAAAGAACGGGATCCTTCTCATAAGTGATATAATACCAGTTGGTCATGATTGGAGCTCGAGAAAGCACCATGCCTCTCCACTCATTCTTCTCGCCATCCTCCTTTTCAAAGAGATGCTCCACAGCTTTTCCCACCAGCTCCTCAGCCCCTGCAGGAATCTTGATCTTGTTGTTGACTGCAGAGACAAGGGATACATTCAGTACTCTTCTACTCTAATGAATGACAGAGTGATCTCGATGCAAATCTGTAACTCAGTCTTAGCCACCCCCCATCCACCAAAGTGGCTCACACAGTGACTCTTTGACTCACCAACTTTTTCTGAAAGAACTTGCAGGTTGGACACTCTCTCGTCCTTGAAGAGCTCAATTCCGTAGACACAGTCAAAACCATCATATTTCACCATGAAGAGAGAAGGGTTCACACTCAGCCTGTCTAGCACGGTCCCCTTCCATTTGCTCTGGTTCCCCTTCTCACGCCAGTTATGCTGAATGCGGACTCCCAGAATACCGTTGGGGTCAGGGGTTAATACGTCATTCAGTTCCCCGCTGCTCCGTTTTCTGGTAAAATGGAAATAAAAAGCATGTCATTTTGTGGTTATAAGTTAAAACACACTGCACAAAGTAAAACAGCTTACTAGTCTTTGTAATAGATATGATAATGGTAACACAAAGAGTGAATATCATCTAAGACTAAACCTCCAGGTTCATTTCAACATTTCTGTCATGTGAACAACTTTCAAATTGATAACACTGTACTACAACCCCAATT
Organism: Thalassophryne amazonica; assembly: GCF_902500255.1. Classification (NCBI taxonomy): domain Eukaryota; kingdom Metazoa; phylum Chordata; class Actinopteri; order Batrachoidiformes; family Batrachoididae; genus Thalassophryne; species Thalassophryne amazonica. The sequence continues at coordinate 72,926,160 of NC_047112.1, forward strand.
CCAATGAAGTTGGGATGTTGTGTAAAATGTAAATAAAAACAGAATACAATGATTTGCAAATCCTCTTCAACCTATATTCAATCAAATACGCCACAATGACAAGATATTTAATATTCAAACTGATAAACTTTACTGTTTTTGTGCAAATATTTGCTCATTTTGAAATGGATGCCTGCAACACGTTTCAAAAAAGCTGGGACAGTGGTATGTTTACCACTGTGTTACATCACCTTTCCTTCTAACAACACTCAATAAGCATTTGGGAACTGAGGACAGTAACTGTTGAAGCTTTGTAGGTGGAATTCTTTCCCATTCTTGCTTGATGTGCAGCTTCAGTTGTTCAACAGTCCAGGGTCTCTGTTGTATTTTGCGCTTCATAATGCGCCACATATTTTCAATGGGCAACAGGTCTGGACTGCAGGCAGGCCAGTCTAGTACCTGCACTCTTTTACTACGAAGCCACGCTGTTATAACACGTGCAGAATGTGGCTTGGCATTGTCTTGCTGAATAAGCAGGAACATTCCTGAAAAAGACATTGCTTTGTTGGCAGCATGTGTTGCTTCAAAACCTAGATGTACTTTTCCGCATTGATGGTGCCACCACAGATGTGTAAGCTGCCCATGCCATGGGCACTAACTATGTGACTTCAATGGGTTTTCTAAAATCCTGCTTGAACAACACAATGTTTATTTTCCAGAAAGAGAAAAATTCTTATCATGTTTTCTGAGTTCACTTTTCCCATTTATCTTTCAGGTGTGTTCACGAAGCCAGCGACAATTCCACAGATTTTTGTCCTTATCAGACATTTTCAAACTGTCTATCTTGCCATCTTCTCTCTGTCTGACGTTGGTCTGTGACACAGACGTGCTGCACAATTCTTCTTTTAAAAACTTTAGAGCTCTAAAGGTTTGCTATGTCCACATGCTACGTTTAGCTTAAGCGTCGCTGCAGCAACCAACCAATCCTGCTTTACGACAGCTGTCGCAACAGCCAGGCTTTTTTCCTCCTTGAAACGATCCGAGGACACTGATTTATATCTCTAACACACAGATCAGTGACTGCGGACCACCGCCGTCTTATAAAACTTGCACAATGTCGTAAAAAAAGTACACTTTGCGATAGACATTTTAAAAACTCTGTGACTATCACAATTACAGAATTAAACACTAACACCCCCTCCTCCCCATGATGAAATCTGCAGAATTTCGCAGATCTGTGGAGTTTTCACAGCCCTGGTTCTGTGAAAATAATCTGAAAAAGAATTCAGAAACCAAAAAAGTTGAGAAAAAAATAGCCGACAAGACTACAAAAAAACAAACAAAAAACTTTGATTCAAGTGCATGAACTAAATACATACTCCTGACATTTGATTGTCTAATTCACCTTATGAAAAGTCACTTTTTACGGGACTTTGGCATTGCAAATTTTTTCCAAGGTAAAAATTTTGTGTAATTGGAAACTGGTGTTTGCGGCAGGGCTGGTATGATTTAAATCACTTAATTTTTCCTAATGGCCCTTCTGGTTCAAAACTATTACGTTCAAACTGCTTTTTTAGCAATCCTGTGAATCACTAAACTAGTATTTAGTTGTATAACCACAGTTTTTCATGATTTCTACACATCTGCGAGGCACTAATTTTGTTGGTTTGGAACCAAGATTTTGCTCGTTTACTAGTGTGCTTGGGGTCATTGTCTTGTTGAAACACCCATTTCAAGGGCATGTCCTCTTCAGCATAAGGCAACATGACCTCTTCAAGTATTTTGACATATCCAAACTGATCCATGATACCTGGTATGCAATATATAGGCTCAACACCATAGTAGGAGAAACATGCCCATATCATGATACTTGTCTGTCACTGTCTTCACTGTGAACTGTGGCTTGAATTCAGAGTTTGGGGGTCATCTCACAAACTGTCTGCGGCCCTTGGACCCAAAAAGAACTATTTTACTCTCGTCAGTCCACAAAACATTCCTCCATTTCTCTTTAGGCCAGTTGATGTGTTCTTTGGCAAATTGTAACCTCTTCTGCACATGTCTTTTATTTAACAGAGGGACTTTGCGGGGGATTCTTGCAAATAAATTAGCTTCACACAGGCGTCTTCTAACTGTCACAGCACTTACAGGTAACTCCAGACTGTCTTTGATCATCCTGGAGCTGATCAATGGGTGAGACTTTGCCATTCTGGTTATTCTTCTATCCATTTTGATGGTTGTTTTCCATTTTCTTCCACGCATCTCTGGTTTTTTTTGTCCATTTTAAAGCAATGGAGATCATTCTAGATGAACAGGCTATAATTTTTTGCACCTGTGTATAAGTTTTCCCCTCTCCAATCAACTTTTTACTCAAACTACGCTGTTCTTCTGAACAATGTTTTGAACATCCCATTTTCCTCAGGTTTTCAAAGAGAAAAGCATGTTCAACAGGTGCTGGCTTCATCCTTAAATAGGGGACACCTGATTCACACCTGTTAGTTCCACAAAACTGACAAACTCACTGACTGAATGCCACACTACTATTATTGTGAACACCCCTTTTCTACTTTTTTTTTTACTAATAGCCCAATTTCATAGCCTTAAGAGTGTGCATATCATGAATGCTTGGTCTTGTTGGATATGTGAGAATCTACTGGTACCTTGTTTCCCATGTAACAATAAGAAATATACTGAAAACCTGGATTAATGTTTTTAGTCACATAGCACTACTATTATCCTGAACACTACTGTAGGTCTAATCATTGCAATGTTACCAAACCTGTCAATATGCAATTCAAACGATAACTTGATTAAAAATTTCACCACAATATTTTAACTCTTCTGCTATGAAACACTAAAACATTCTCCAGTGAAAGGAGGTAATTGATCATAAAGATGTGTATGTCGAGCAGAACCAATAACAATCGTCTCTGTATTCTCTGAGTTTAAAAGCAGATTATTACAAAACATTTATCTTTTCACTGCAGACACACCTCCACCTTTGTAACAGGTGACATTACCTACATAAAGACTTGTACATCTGCACATCAATGGTGTAATAACAATCCAATAGCTATGTATAATCTTATAGAAAGTACCAATGACGGTGTCCCAGACCAAACGGTCTCCCTAAAAATCGGTCCCTGCAGGACGTCTCATTTTGGGAAGAAAAAAAAACAAACAAACAAACTTTTGATCTATTGCAGTTTATTGTTTGTACTACAACGTGAAGTGTCATTTGACTTAAACGGCGATTCGCTTTGAAGTTACAAATTCCGAATGGACTCAACTCAGCAGACAGCGGAGCAGCATTTGGAGCAACGGAACAGAAGACGATTCTCATTTCTTTCTCGCAACAAGACAGGAGTCCCAGTTAGTCACTTTAATCTGCACAAACGTGACTAACGATTGACATATTTTAATGCTTTTGAGAGGGGTTAAGAAGCGGAGTTGCCGCTTCTTAAGAGGAACAAAGCAAAGATCCAACAAAGCAGAGGATCGGAGCACTGCTTCATTAGTTCAAGGTTCAAAGCAGAGCCACACTGCAGAAACTGTTGATTACAGACCCACTGCAGGGTCTGTAATCAACGTAGAGAAATGATTGTTTTCCCGACAAACACTCTCATAAACAATACCCACTCTGAAGGACCGATAAGGGAATCGTTAAGCAAACAGACTATTGATGTTGGTGGATTGAATAATTTCTTAACGATACCCAAAAAAGAACCGGTTCTCAATACCCAAGCCTACGCAAGGCAATCCTAAATCTTATCCTAAACCAGAAAATGTAACATTGGAAGAAAATACCAATACAGGACAGAACCTTGAAGTATTCTGTACTAGGGCTGGGCGATATAGCAACAAATGTGATGGCATTTTTCATTTCACTACATCAGGGCCTACTGATATTTGGTCAGAAGCATGCGTGAGGTAAGTGCAAATCTACATTCTCACTACACAGTCTTCCTTTATATGAGCGAAGCGTCGCGAAGCTCACTCATGGTACAGGGCGTCCTAAACAGGAAGTGCCAATTTTCAAATCCACAGTAAAACAGGAAAGTTTCAAATTTCAAACACTTCCTGGATTGACAGACAAGATCCCATGGAATCTCACGGGAACTCAGTGGCAAGCTCACACTCAAACAGGAAGTGCCAATTTAGCAGTCACAGTGAAACAGGAAAAGTTCAAATGTCAAACACTTCCTGGCATGGGTGGAGCTAGAGCGGAGGCCGGGGTTTCACTGGACTCTCCTGATATCTGATTGGACACAGATGACTGACATGTCACGGCACCACACGTCTGGTTGAAAGACCTGCATTTTGAAGTTGGTGAGTTACATTGAGTGCTAGGTTCCTCCTGTCCAGTAGTTTGTGCTGTGTACCACAAAAAGTTCTATTCCACCTTAGTAGCAGAAGAAAAATATTTGCTTCAGATTTGAACTGAACATGCCATTTGAACTATGGACTTCTAATCACACCAAACTTATAGTGGTGAGTAAATGACCATATTTTATGCAAGAAATGAGGTTGTTAAAAGCAGAATTTCTCCGTTAATTTGGGTTGCCTTATATACACGTTTAAACTAACAGACAGCAGCTGGTTCATTCTCTGTTGCCTTCTTAGTGCAGCAGATAACTGAAACAATCCTTCAAATGGTGATGCAAGCATCAAATTCAGCACAAATACAGCTGGAGCAAAATTAATGGAGCAACTTTAACTTTTGACCCCTGTACAAACTGAAATTGACCTTTGCCACCATTCTTGCTGCTTTTACCTCATAACTCCATAATATTCAGTCACAGATAGTCCAAACTATACCTTTTTTGGAATCTTTATGATCAGGCAAATAATGTGGTGTAGTTTTCTATATGATTGGAGCATCTTTTAATTTAGACCAGGGGTGGGCAAGTTGTTCCAGAAAGGGCCAAGAGGGTGCAGGTTTTCTTTGCAGCCACTGACTCCACCAGGTGATTTGACTGATTAACTGATTCCATCTGCTCAAAGTGATATTAATCAGTGAAATCATCTGGTGGAGTCAGTGGCTGCAAAGAAAACCTGCACCCTCTTGGCCCTTTCTGGAACAAGTTGCCCACCCCTGATTTAGACCCCAGTGTAATTCTTCAATTGACCCCTACCCGGCTGCCTCTTGAAAATTCAAGTGGCCAATCAGTTTTTTTTAAGAGTTAATGTCTATGGATTATTTGTGCCAAATTTGATGCTTGTATCACCATTTGCAGGATTCCACTCTAAATATTCTCTTAACTGCTGCACTATATATGAGATGTAAGATGCTGCTCCTCAGTGTTTCTCGGTTGTCCTCAAAAGTATTGGAACACTTGGTATTTCACACATTTTAATTTGTTTATGCCATTTCAAATACATTTTTTTTCTAAAATTATCTTCCTTAACTCAAACTGAAAGCAAATCTCTACAACAGGGGTGGGCAACTTGTTCCAGAAAGGGCCAAGAGGGTGCAGGTTTTCTTTGCAGCCACTGACTCCACCAGGTGATTTCACTGATTAACTGATTCCATCTGCTCAAAGTGATGTTAATCAGTGAAATCACATGGTGGAGTCAGTGGCTGCAAAGAAAACCTGCACCCTCTTGGCCCTTTCTGGAACAAGTTGCCCACCCCTGCTCTACAACTTGATATAAATTAATTAAAAATATAAAATCCAGCTTCCTGATGAAGTGGTGTAGAGGAGGATTTTCTTAAAAAGAAGACCTGAAAGTTCAGCTACAATTTGACAGAAAGTACATTTGAGATGAAAGCCTAGATTTGATGTTTTGGTGAAAGAAACTTTTGTATTTTATTAAGAATAAATGAAAATATATGCTATTTTACTTATAATTAGCTTTGCATGCTAACAATGCTAAAAGTTACCAAACTGAAAAAAAGGTTTTGTGTTCATTATTTACAAAAAGTAACACGTTTAGAAGTATGTACACCATGCAGGTTTAAATGAACTAGATATTGTATTGAATGAATGAAGTTGAATAGAGTGTATTCTTGTGCCATAATGTGTTTAAGGGTTTTATCATGATGTCAAATGAATGAAAATGTGTATGACTATGCTTTGATAGGTGTTCAACTGATTTATGATGGTTTTGAAATGATACATTATACAGTTTGATTAATGATTGAAATATGTGCTTATGATGAATTGTACTGAACATGTTGAACTGCTGACAGGTGTGCTGACTCTCAAATCAGTAAAGTGTTTTGGTTTAAGGTTTTCATAAATAACATATGCTTAAGTCGGGTGTAACATGTTGGTTTAAAACATGTCAGACATTGACCATTTTAATAAAGTCATGACTAATGCCTGACATGATGTTTCATGATATGTTCAAAGGTCATGAGGTCAAGATATGTACTGCAAATAATATTGTTGTTGCCTCTATTTATAATCAAATGGTTTGCACATTTATGTTTAAACTACGCTGATCAATAATGAACAGTTAAATAACTGTATTGTTCAAAATTAATTGCTGCTTCTGCATTCTGTAAAATGTGAGTGATTTCATATTTTGACTGTGAAAGAACTTTGTTTCCACAGGGAAGAACAATGACTGGATTATGTGTTATCGGAGAGGCAACCTTGAAAGTGTCTGTAGAGACAATAATGCCACTAAACTGAACACATGGACCTGTCCTCATATGGAGCTGAAAACAAGAAAACAGTGATTCTTTAATTAATTAGTTACACTTTGCCGCAAAAGGCAGAAACTGGGGGTGTATGTACTAGCAATCTCTGCACCCAGGGCACTTATCAAATCAGTTCCCATCACAACGTTGGACATTAAGAATTATCAACAATGCCTGCTTTATTCCGAGGACTTACATGTTTTGTGCCGAGACTGAAGACGTGTGGGACTGGGCGCCCCGCCCGGACAGATTTCTGAACTGCAAGCTTAAAAACTCTGTTTTTGAAAAGAAGAGTGTTCTTTTTGCTGCACATGCTGTGGGTATCGGTTTTTGTGGCATTAATGTGTATGCATTCTGAACCCATTTTTGCGCAAAGATGAATGATTTTTGACGACTGATCTGCTCTGCTGTTTTAATAAACCTGGTAGGAATAACCTGAATTTAAATTACTATTGTCTGTGTATTCTATTTGCACTGCCCACGGACTCACGAGGGGAAACCTAAGATTTTCTATGTTTTGAGTAAAGGTTATTTTTGTAGGAAGGTGTTTTTTCCCCAACAAAATTGGCGCCCAACGTGGGGCTCGAACCCTGAGATTAAGAGTCTCATGCTCTACCGACTGAGCTAGCCGGGCAGACTAGTTCAGTGGTAGAATTCTTGTCTGCCCGTCTGCTTGTTTGCCTAAGAGTCTGAGACTGACACTGCAGCAGGGTTTTTGGTCCCCTCCTCCATACAGATCTTCTCTAGATCTTTCAGGTTTGGAGTTTCAGCTCCCTCCAAAGATTTTCTATTGAGTTCAGGTCTGGAGACTGGCCAGGCTACTCCAGGACCATTGAAATACTTCTTATGGAGCCCCTCCTTAGTTGCCCTGGCTGTGTGTTTGGGGTCACTGTCATGCTGGAAGACCCAGCCATGACCCATCTTCAATGCTCTTACTGAGGGAAGGAGGTTGTTTGTCAAAATCTCGCAATACATGACCCCATCCATCCTCTCTTCAATATGGTGCAGTCGTCCTGTCCCCTTTGCAGAAGAGCACCCCCAGAGTATGATGTTTCCACCCCCATGATTCACGGTTGGGATGGTTTTCTTTGGGTTGTTCTCATCCTATAAACATGGTAAGTGGAGTTGATTCCAAAAAGCTCTATTCTGGTCTCATCTGACCACATGACCTTCTCCCATGCCTCCTCTGGATCATCCAGATGGTCACTGGTGAACTTCAAACAGGCCTGGACATGTGATGGCTTGAGCAGGGGGACCTTGCTGCCCTGCAGGATTTTAAACCATGACAGCATCATGTGTTACTAATGTAATCTTTGTGACTGTGGTCCCAGCTCTCTTCAGGTCATTGACCAGGTCCTCCTGTGTAGTTCTGAGCTTTCTCAGAATCATCCTTACCCCACAAAGTGAGATCTTGCATGGAATCCCAGACCGAGGGAGATTGACAGTCATCTTGTGTTTCTTCCACTTTATAATAAATAATCATAACAGTTGTTGTCTTCTACCAAGCTGCTTGCCTGTTGTCCTGCAGTCCATCCCAGCCTTGTGCAGGTCTACAGTTTTGTCCCTGGTGTCCTTAGACAGCTCTTTGGTCTTGGCTGTGGTGGACAGGTTGGAGTGTGATTGATTGAGTGTGTGAACAGGTGTCTTTTATACAGGTAACGAGTTCAAACAGGTGCAATTAATACAGGTAAAGACTGCAGAATAAGAGGGCTTCTTAAAAAAAATTAACAGGTCTGTGTGAGCCAGAATTCTTGCTGGATGGTGGGTGTTCAAATACTTATTTGCAGCAGTAACATACAAATAAATTATTTAAAAAAAATCATACATTGTGATTTCCGGATTTTTTATTTTAGATTATGTCTCTCACAGTGGACATGCACCTAAGATCAAAATGTCAGACCCCTCAATGATTTCTAAGTGGGAGAACTTGTTATGTGTCGGACGCAGCTCGGAGAACCGACCAGCGTTTGAAGGACCCAGTATGAAATAAGCAGAGCACGGTACAAAGGCTAACTGAATTTAATACATAACAGTGATAATACAGAAAGGTGCGGTCTGGCGTGGTGCGCTCCCAGCAGCGCTAACGGTCCGGAGCCAGAAGCTGTTTCGGACCCAAGGACCCCGCCGACACCCCCCAGGTGGCCGCAACAACCGAGTCTGTGAAAGAAGGAACCATTATGTGAGTCCACACTCTACACACAGAACACTTAAAGGTGTACAAACAGCAAACACTTCCTGGCTTGATTGCTGATCAGCTTCCAACCTGCAGGCATGGAACATCCAGTTCACAAAACTCCACCGCAGTGGAAGCTGATACATGACTAACAAACAGCTCAATACAATAAGGTGTGAGGGACACCACATTTACTGACTGTATAACTGTTAGTCACAAAATCTAACGTACCTCAGGAAGTGTGCTGACGAGCGTGAGACCTCACCCCCTCCTCTTTCACAGACTGTGCATCAAACCTGGACGTTTCTCAGCATTCGCTGCTGATGAGATGGCTCCCGAGACGACGATCTCACCCGTCTGGTCACAAGGTCGAGTCTCTGGCAAATGCACACTGTGCACTTCAGTCTTAAATGCCAACATACTCCAATCCCTCCAGATGCACCTCAGCTGTGAGTCCTGACGAGTCGCAGGTGATCAGGGTGAAGTCCTAACAGCCTCAGCAACACAGCCACTCAGTCCCAAATGCATGCCACCTGGGAGGAAACACAAAAGGCAAACAAACCGGCAGCCAGGCCCCCCCAGCCATACAACAGAACTTGCAAAATCCCAGGGTGTTCAAATACTTATTTTCCTCGCTGTATATCTGTGTAATTCATAAAATTATCTTCACGGACGATTCGTTCACACGCGCACGCACGTGAACAAAAAACACCAGCTGCTGCAGCACTTCCTCACTTTCTCCCCCTCAAACTGTCATAATTGTGTTATCAACCAGTCAGCATTTGTTTTATTATTGCCAGAGACAGTACATGTCCACATCAAGTATAAACTCCAGACAGACATCTCCACGTCACTACGTATCCACAGCGCATCCTTCCATAGGGATTACATGGCAACCTGTCGCCTCCGCTACATATATCCCGATCCAAAAGCCGGAAATCTGGCTCAGGCCGGAAAAATACCAGACCTGCATATGCATATTAAATTCTAGTTTATGTGAGGGCAAAAAGACATATGTGTGGTTTTACTGCACAAGGAAATAATTGTGATTGATATAAAGCCCCTGGTGGCCTATATTAGACTGTTATAAAGGTGTATAATATGGCACAATTAACAAACTCGCCATTCCTAATATTTTGCCATTTTCAAAAGCAAAAGGAAAGACAGCTGACTGTGTTAGTCAAGTCATGGTTCATCCCAGGATATTTTAAATCTGGCTTAACCAGTTCTTTATGTGCGATACCATCATACAAGAATGATGGTATTCCAAGACTGCTGTTTGTACGTACCTGCCCCTTTTCTTGGACATGCCTCCAGGAATTCAAACGGTTTCTGAAAAGAAAAGGATAATGGTCTGTGAGTGTGACAGCTGCCAAACTTTCCATGTACTGTGAGAGAAGACAGGCCTGTCCTTCGTCCGAAAGGTTCTGCCCAATCAGCACAGACTGACAACCTCGACCGCCAATGAATCAGCAAGATGCAATAACTTCGTGTGTACTTTACTTTACACAGGTCACAACCTGCAATGGACAGTCTCAGGCATACGTATGAACATACTTAGAGCACTAACCCAGCCTGAGTTTAGAACTATAAATGCCAAAGCCTATGGCCTTATGTAGCCGTCTCAGTGTAAATGACAAATACAGTGTAAGATTAACCGGTTAACTGCGCACATACTGTTTCTAAATGTGACGAAGCGTGAAGTTACCGTAGTCCGCCAATCGTCACAGCATGTGCTAGCTTTAGCTCCATACAGATGCCCGGGTAAGTGGCGGAGGCGGCTACATGTCCGCGTTACCTATTGTTCCGCTCAAACAACATCTACAGCCGGACGCTATCAGCATTACTGACCCTCCTAACACATATTTTCATTACCTTTAGTCAAATTTCATAGCAGTACGCTGGTAAATTCGTCCAGCACAGAGACTGCTGCACACAACCGTCAAATTCTCGCGAAACCTGTGGGGAATCTGGCGATGAACATAAAAAAAAACTCATGTTCCCAGTTAGCTTTCGGTCACAGTGACTGCAGAAAATGACAGAAAACGTGCCGCAATGCACTATGGGATATGTTGTTTTAATGCAACGAGTGGCGTCGCTCTTGGTTGTTTTGCAAATGTTGCATTTGCAGGTTATGGGAAATAGCTCAATTATTCCCCGGTAAGTTTAATACCTGTTGTTGTATTTAACATTCATTAAAATAACTGCATGTTATGTGATTTTGGATATTGAAACTTTACACATTTATTTATTAAATCTTTATTTAACCAGATACAAACCCATATCAGTTTCATTTAAATCTACCGATTTAAATGAAATTGATATGGTGGTGGTAAAACAGGTCATTGAATGGATTGTAGAACCATTAACATACATCTGTAACTTATCATTTCAAACCGATAAATTTCCCAATCAAATGAAAATAGCTAAGGTTGTGCCGCTGTATAAGACTGGGGATAGACACCACTTCACAAATTATAGACCTGTTTCTTTGCTTCCACAATTTTCCAAATTATTAGAAAAGTTATTCAATAATAGATTAGACAAATTCATAAATAAACATAAATTACTTACTGATAGTCAATATGGATTCACAGCACATAGTTCAACATCACTTGCATTAATAGAATCAGTTGAGGAGATTACAAACGCCATAGACCACAAATTACATTCAGTTGGAATATTTATAGACCTTAAAAAGGCTTTTGATACAATCAATCATCACATATTAATCAGTAAACTTGAACAGTATGGGATTATGGGGTTGGTGTTGCACTGGGTGAGAAGCTACTTAAGTAACAGAAAACAGTTTGTGAAGTTGGGGGAATATACATCATCATGCTTGGACAATGCTTGTGGCGTCCCACAGGGGTCAGTATTGGGTCCAAAACTGTTTCTAATTTATATAAACAATATTGTCAATGTTTCCAAAATATTAAAATTAGTATTATTTGCAGATGACACAAGCATTTTTTGTTCAGGGGGGGATTTGCAGGAGTTACTGAGGAGGATCAGTATAGAAATGGGAAAATTGAATATATGGTTTGACAGAAACAAATTATCATTAAACTTAAGTAAAACAAAATACATGTTATTTGGCTATTGTAATACAGACATACAGGTTCAGTTACAAGTCGAGGGGGTAGATATTGAAAGGGTACATGAAAATAAGTTTCTGGGGGTGATAATAGATGATAAGATAAACTGGAAGACTCATATAAAACATATACAAAGTAAACTGTCAAGAAGCATTTCAGTTCTAAACCAAGCGAAACATATTCTGGACCACAACTCACTCCGCATTCTTTACTGCTCACTGGTTTTACCATATTTACAGTACTGTGCAGAGGTATGGGGTAATACTTATAAAGGTACAACACAATCACTATCAGTAATGCAGAAAAGAGCTATAAGAATTATTCATAATACTGGCTATAGAGATCATACAAATCCACTATTTTTACAATCCAGATTCTTAAAATTCACAGACTTGGTTCATTTTCAAACAGTACAAATCGTGTATAAAGCAATAAACAATTTACTTCCAGCAAATATTAAAAATATGTTTTTTAACAGATCAGGGGATTGCAGTCTGAGGGGGGAAATTTAATTTAAAGCATCAGTGGGCACGAACAACATTAAAAGGTTTCTGTATTTCTGTCTGTGGGGTGAGGATGTGGAACAGATTGGGAGTGGGGCTCAAGCAATGTCCAAGCATGAACCAGTTCAAACAGTGGTACAAAATATGTTTTTTTTTCTAGGTATAGGGAGGAGGAAGGGTAATGAGGGTTAGGGTGTTTTTGTTTTTTGCTTCGGCTTGTAAATATATAGTATTTTGTATGTAAGTAGGTATGTGTAGGTGTATATTTATGTTTTGTATATATGTGTGTATATGTGTATATATATATATGTGTATGTATATTATATGTATATATGTGTGTATATATGTATATCGTATATGTGTATGTATGTTGATATATATATATATATATTGATATCAGTTTAGCTGTGTAGGAATCTATGTGTATATGTGGCAAAGGGTATTACTGGTTGTGGGGAAGAAGGGGTAGGGATAAATAAGCTGATGCTTCACCCTACCCCTTTTCGGACATGTTGGGTACACAGAAGGACTTTTTTGTTGTTGTCTTTACTGATCTATCTTGTAATTGTTGCTGTATCAAATGTTCGAAATAAACAGTTTTCATTCATTCAAAACCTCTTTTACAAGGGTGACCTGGTCAAGAAAGGTGGCAGCACACGTCATAGTAGAAAATTAAATAAACCATACATACAGAGCTTAAATTGAATTTCCATACTGGATTTGTCTAGGCACAGGTTTAACAGTGTCAGTGTTGTTGTCCAACAGGGAGCTGACTGAAACTGGCCTACTGTTGGGTGAAAAAGAGTCTGGAGAAAGTGGAAAGTTTGAATGGTCAAAATGAAAGTCAGGAATGTTGGTGTTATGACTGGCTGATGTGATAAAGAGGAGCAAAGTAGATGTACTGTGCATCAATTAAGGCCAACAGCATTGGAGGTGGGTTCCAACTGTTGAATAATGGTGTGGATGGCCAGAGAAATGGTGTTGTGGTGAAGTTGGAAACTGAAGGGGTGAAAATGAATGTCATCAGTGCCTACAGAGGAAAGGCAGTTGGTCCAGATGACATTCCAGGGGAGACATGGACATGCTGAGGAGAGATGGCTGTGGAGTTCCTCACCAAATTGGTTAATACACTCTTGGAAAGTGAGAGGATGTTAAATGGAGAAGAAATGCACTGGTTCCGATTTTAAGAATAAGGTGGATGTGCAGAGGTGCAGTAACTACAGAGACATAAATTTGATCAGGTACAGGATTAAGTTATGGGAAAGAGTAGTGGAAGCTCAGCTGAGGAAGAAAGGTGAAGGTCTGTTTGCTGCAATATGGTTTCATGGCAAGAAAGAGCTCTACAGATGCAATGTTTGTATTGAGAGTCCTGATGGAGGAAATAGAGAGATGGTCAGAAGAAGATGCATTGTGCATTTTTTTTTTATTTAGAGAAAGGTGGCAAGTGTTGTAGTGTTGTATCAGGAAGTCTGGAATGGCAGAGAAGCATGTGAGGGACACTGTAGCAAGTAGCCAAAAGAAGAAGAAGAATATGACATTTAGAGAATCATTTCAAAATTAGGTATCTGGAAAGGATGCTCAGTTTCCCATATTAATATATCAAAAAAGGTAGAATTGATATGCAATATCCTCAATACTATGGCAAAACAATTTATTCACAGATGTAGATTTGTTGAAATCAAACCAATGTTTTTAATCTTTCCGAATGAGCTAAAATTTGTCTTTACTAAAGCAGGAAAATGTGAAAAACAGGGCGGATCCGATTAAGTCCCCGGATTTCATCATGGGGCAGGGGGGTTAATGTTGTACTCTGTAATCACGATTGTTATTGAGTTTTTAAAATGCTCATCGCAAAGCGTTCTTTTTTTTTAACGACATTGTACAAGTTATATAAGTCTGCGGACACTGATATGTATAACAGATACAGATCAGTGTTTTTATTAATTAATCTAGACTTTCTTTCATTGGAAAAAAGACATTGTGGCTTTGAATGGATTTACAGGTATTTACACAATATAAGTTACTTTTTTTTATATTATTGATAGGAGCTTGGTCACTCGGGAGGAGCTCGGAGTCGAGCCGCTGCTCATCCACGTCGACAGGAGTCAGTTGAGGTGGCTTGGGCATCTTTTGCGGATGCCCCCTGGACGCCTCGCTGGAGAGGTGTTCCGGGCACGTCCCACTGGGAGGAGGCCCCGGGGAAGACCCAGGACACACTGGAGGGACTACATCTCTCGGCTGGCTTGGGAATGCCTTGGGGTTCCCCCAGAGGAGCTGGGGGAGGTTTGTGTGGATCGGGAGGTCTGGGCGGCTTTGCTTGAGCTGCTACCCCCGCGACCCGACTCCGGATAAAGCGGAAGAAAATGGATGGATGGATATATTATTGATATATTACCATGATTTTCAAAATATTATACAAGCTTTAGCTGTGGTTTTAGAAATGCTTTAAGTCTTTTCAGTCTTCTTGAATTTCATATACTCAACAAAAATATAAACGCAACACTTTTGGTTTTGCTCCCATTTTGTATGAGATGAACTCAAAGATCTAAAACTTTTTCCACATACACAATATCACCATTTCCCTCAAATATTGTTCACAAACCAGTCTAAATCTGTGATAGTGAGCACTTCTCCTTTGCTGAGATAATCCATCCCACCTCACAGGTGTGCCATATCAAGATGCTGATTAGACACCATGATTAGTGCACAGGTGTGCCTTAGACTGCCCACAATAAAAGGCCACTCTGAAAGGTGCAGTTTTATCACACAGCACAATGCCACAGATGTCGCAAGATTTGAGGGAGCATGCAATTGGCATGCTGACAGCAGGAATGTCAACCAGAGCTGTTGCTCGTGTATTGAATGTTCATTTGTCTACCATAAGCTGTCTCCAAAGGCGTTTCAGAGAATTTGGCAGTACATCCAACCAGCCTCACAACCGCAGACCACGTGTAACCACACCAGCCCAGGACCTCCACATCCAGCATGTTCACCTCCAAGATCGTCTGAGACCAGCCACTCGGACAGCTGCTGGAACAATCGGTTTGCATAACCAAAGAATTTCTGCACAAACTGTCAGAAACCGTCTCAGGGAAGCTCATCTGCATGGCCGGCATACTCACCACACATGTCACCCTTTGAGCATGTTTGGGATGCTCTGGACCGGCGTATATGACAGCGTGTACCAGTTCCTGCCAATATCCAGCGACTTCGCACAGCCATTGAAGAGGAGTGGACCAACATTCCACAGGCCACAATTGACAACCTGATCAACTCTGCGAAGGAGATGTGTTGCACTGCATGAGGCAAATGGTGGTCACACCAGATTCTGACTGGTATCCCCCCAATAAAACAAAACTGCACCTTTCAGAGTGGCCTTTTATTGTGGGCAGTCTAAGGCACACCTGTGCACTAATCATGGTGTCTAATCAGCATCTTGGTATGGCACACCTGTGAGGTGGGATGGATTATCTCAGCAAAGGAGAAGTGCTCACTATCACAGATTTAGACTGGTTTGTGAACAATATTTGAGGGAAATGGTGATATTGTGTATGTCGAAAAAGTTTTAGATCTTTGAGTTCATCTCATACAAAATGGGAGCAAAACCAAAAGTGTTGCGTTTATATTTTTGTTGAGTGTAGTTTAATTGTTCTGAGTTAATGTGTAATTTGGTTTACAATTAGAAGAAAGTCATTCCAGGTCCTACTTCCATGTCATATTCTGTTATTTCAACATTATTACTGACAGTTTAAATGAAAGGCTGAGTCTAGGATCATTTAAATAATGCACTTCTTTTGAATTTTTTTTCTTCCAAAAGATGCTGAAACGTATCATTAGATATCAAATTAATTTGGTTTCTGGGTACCCTGGCTCATGGGGGGGGCTGGGGGCTGCATGCCCCAGATCTCCTGCAACATTTCCTTGGATTTCACAGTTTTCATTTCACAGCCCTGGAAAAAACAAACAAACAAACCTTGGACATTTATGAAAACATATATACTAGTCAAAAGTTTGGAGACACTTTCTCATTCAATGCAATAGGAAAGTGGGTCATCCTGAGAATTCCTGGGATCCCCAAGGTCTTGCTGGACATCAAGCCAACTTACAGACAGATATTATCATATATAAATGCAAACAAAGCACTTTTGTTTATTCAAAATAATTTTTAAAATGTCCAAAGTTATTTGGCAACAAGAACAAAACAAAATGCTTTCAAAAAGTGAAAAAACAAACAAACAACAAAAACAAATAAATAAAATCCTGATAAAAAATGTATGCTGGGCACAATTATTGGCATCATTTGATGAATTTACAGTATATCATCACTTTTACAGCCAGTTTTCTTTAGAAAGGTCAGGGGATGGATACATGAACAATTTTCAGTTCACTGAATGGTTGTCACTTGGACGTCATTTACATCAATCTTTAATACAAACAGTATGGTTTCGTATGGTAAATCTGTCAAGAGGAGGCAGTTTTTCAAAAACTGAGTGACCGTGCAAGAAGGAAATGAACGAGGAAAGCCCCCAAGACACCCAAGACCGCTCTGAAGAAGTGATAGGCTTCTGTAGCTATGATCGGAGAAATTGTACAAAGTGTAACTTTTCTCTGAGTGAAGTGGAGCAGAGGAGTATTTTCATTCAAGAAAAGATTGAATCTAGGGTTGCATGTCTTATGTACCTTCTGTACCATCTTTTTAAGAAAAGGAGCTTTGCAATGTAGCAAAAACAGAGCAGATTTTACAACTTTAGCCACCACAAGCAAGCAGATTTGAAGCAATGTGTGTTGACATTTTAATGAAATTGAAACATCCTGCATCCTAATGCTGAATACTGACACGTTACAATTTGGTATCTATCTCCTCATTGCTGTTCAACACACTTGCAATCCAGTCGCTGAAGGATGATGTGCGTGAGTAGACATCAGGAGTGGTGAGATCTCCACATCGCTGTCCTGAGAAGGAGACAATACCTGCTACAGCTCCGTTACACACCAGCGGCCCTCCTGAGTCCCCCTGAAACACGGTTTATATGAAACACTTTAGTGTCCGGTGTTTCCTCTCTGCAAAGCTGTGTATATGCATTAAACACAGGTTGTTCTTGGTTGTGTGCTTCTTACTGAGCAGAACCCTTGAAAGCTACGGGCCCCAGTGGCACAAACCATTGATCTGGTGAGGGGAACGTTTCTCCATCTCCTGCGACATGTCTGCTGTGACAGTGTGGTGACATTGACCTCTTGAAGAGTCAGTGGTAACGTGTTGTTATCGCCGATATCCCCCCATCCAGCCGTGATACACTGAGTCGATGTCCTCAGCCTGCCTTTTTTTAACAACCCCAGCTGCACCGCTTCAGTCAGAATGGCTCTGCGGTCCAGCTAAGGGGCAAACAAAATTTTTTGGAGTTGTATTAGGTTATAGTACATTATTAAGCTGGCATGCAGTATTTTGAATGGCCATCACACATTCTGTTCTCTCAGTACGACTTCTTTAGGAAGACGTTACCAATGTTGCCACAGTAACTAGTAATCTAACTTAGGTACTTTTACAACCCCAATTCCAATGAAGTTGGGGCGTTGTGTAAAATGTGAATAAAAACAGAATACAATGATTTGCCAATCCTCTTCAACCTATATTCAATCGAATACACCACAAAGACAAGATATTTAATATTCAAACTGATGAACTTTATTGAGTTTGTGCAATGTTTTATTGAGTTTGTGTATGTTTACACAGCGGTAAACATACCACTGTCCCACCTTTTTTGAAACGTGTTGCAGGCATCCATTTCAAAATGAGCAAATATACAATAAGGTTTATCAGTTTGAACATTAAATATCTTGTCTTTGTGGTGTATTCAATTGAATATAGGTTGAAGAGGATTTGCAAACCATTGTGTTCTGTTTTATTTACATTTCACACAACGTGCCAATTTCACTGGAATTGGGGTTGTAAAATTGAGTAATCAGTAAAGTAATAACTAATAAGTTAGTTTTTCAAGGAGTAATCAATAATCAGATTACTTTTTCAAAGTAACTGTGGCAACACTGGATGTTACAGAGCAAGCAAATGTAATACTAATCTTCTTAAGCTATCATTCATACCAATGTCCATCACAATGCTCAATAAGAAAAAAGATTAATCTCGATAGTATCTCCCTCTTATTTTGCACTTCATCATCTCTCTGCATTTGTTTTCCACACTGATTTTTAATGTCACTATTTTTATATGGTTTTGTTTTTGTTTTATTTCATAGGGGATAGTATTAAGATTATTAAACTGATTTTTTTTTTGTAATCAATCTTTTAGGCTGTTTTAAGACTGGCTTTTATACCTCTTTTTTTAATTTGTTTTATCTGTGATTTTTTTCAATGTTGTATCTGTTTGTTTTTGTGTTGTCTGTCATTTTTCTACTCTGCAGCTGTTGTAGCACTTTTTCCAAAGCAAAATGCCCCTGCGGGCACAATAAAGTATAATTGATTTGATGAAAACTGAGAAAAAGTTGGGATGATATGAATAATGAAAAAAAGCAAAAAAAAAAACAAAAAAAACACGTTGATTTTTATATTTACTTTGACTTCTTTCATTTGCAGATTGCATGAATCCAAAGTATTTCATGCTTTCTGTGGTCAACTTCATTTCATTTATTAATATACATCTATATCCCTCATGTTTAGTGACACCCGTTAAAGGTCTTTTTGTGGCGTGTGGTGTGTGTGATGGAGAATCTACTGTACATACAAGTAATACTGCACCCAAAGGAGCTGCTGTGTAGCACCATAAACACACTGTAACTCTGTTGTAAAACCAGTGTAAACTCAGCATAGGAAGGTTTTTGCATCGTGTGGAGCTGTGGGATCTACGCCAAGTGCAAATGAAGTTGAGATTATATTGCAAATTGGCAACTAATAAACTTTATTTACATATAATTCATAGTTGGAAATTAAATATTTTGCTGGCAAATTTTCAGCCTTTATCCTCCATGATGAAAAATGTTCACGTATACTCAACAAAAATATAAATGCAACACTTTTGGTTTTGCTCCCATTTTGTATGAGATGAACTCAAAGATCTAAAACTTTTTCCACATACACAATATCACCATTTCCCTCAAATATTGTTTACAAACCAGTCTAAATCTGTGATAGTGAGCACTTCTCCTTTGCTGAGATAATCCATCCCACCTCACAGGTGTGCCATATCAAGATGCTGATTAGACACCATGATTAGTGCACAGGTGTGCCTTAGACTGCCCACAATAAAAGGCCACTCTGAAAGGTGCAGCTTTGTTTTATTGGGGGGGATACCAGTCAGTGTCTGGTGTGACCACCATTTGCCTCATGCAGTGCAACACATCTCCTTCACATAGAGTTAATCAGGTTGTCAATTGTGGCCTGTGGAATGTTGGTCCACTCCTCTTCAATGGCTGTGCGAAGTTGCAACGAGGAACTGGAGTCAGGTCGAGACCCCGATGAGGACGCCGAGCATGCAAATGAGCTTCCCTGAGACGGTTTCTGACAGTTTGTGCAGAAATTCTTTGGTTATGCAAACCGATTGTTTCAGCAGCTGTCCGAGTGGCTGGTCTCAGACGATCTTGGAGGTGAACATGCTGGATGTGGAGGTCCTGGGCTGGTGTGGTTACACGTGGTCTGCGGTTGTGAGGCTGGTTGGATGTACTGCCAAATTCTCTGAAACGCCTTTGGAGACGGCTTATGGTAGAGAAATGAACATTCAATACACGAGCAACAGCTCTGGTTGACATTCCTGCTGTCAGCATGCAATTGGCATGCTCCCTCAATCTTGCGACATCTGTGGCATTGTGCTGTGTGATAAAACTGCACCTTTCAGAGTGGCCTTTTATTGTGGGCAGTCTAAGGCACACCTGTGCACTAATCATGGTGTCTAATCAGCATCTTGATGTGGCACACCTGTGAGGTGGGATGGATTATCTTAGCAAAGGAGAAGTGCTCACTATCACAGATTTAGACTGGTTTGTGAACAATATTTGAGGGAAATGGTGATATTGTGTATGTGGAAAAAAAGTTTTAGATCTTTGAGTTCTTCTCATACAAAATGGGAGCAAAACCAAAAGTGTTGCATTTATATTTTTGTTGAGTGTATTTTAGTCAGATTAGTCATCAAAATCAAAATTTTGACAGAATATAGAATAATACCATTTTAAGCTTTGTCATGGATACTTGACATCACACTTCGGAGCTCTACACCACTGGGGAGGCTATGAAAATGTCATTAGGGTTCTATGCTATATGGGACACCATGCAATTTATATAAACCCAGTCACTGTATTATAATAGAAATGTATGTGTCAGTATTCCCCACTACCATAAACTCAATCATGTTTAATGTAGCGACTGGGGCAGTGTAATGTCAGATGAAATCAATATTCAAATTCAAAGTATGCCAGGACTTCAACCCAGATATTTAGAGTATGATGATGCTCTGTCTCCATCGAGGGTATGCGGAAGGAAGCGGTTACCTCCAGAAGGGCTAACTCTGGAATTTTTAAAGATTGTAGATGTAGCTACTGGGGTAGTGTGATGTTATTTGAGTTCAGTATTCCATTCAGGTTAAGATTCACAAATCTAGTCAATGTCTGTGTGCAATGTAAAGGGTCATCTAATGCTGAATGCACATATGGATATGGACAGAGTGTCTTCTCCACATTCTGTGTTCACTGTAGCCGCATTTATATATTTTATGTGTATTTTCTGAAATTTTACAGATTCCGATAAAACAGAGAAGCACTACAGTACTGGAACCAGTACTGGAAGCAGAGTCAGCTGCTTCACCTGGGCTCTCTCTGGGTCATCCCTTTACATGTTTGGCACAAGATTTTTAAATTAGTTGTTTAATCTGTACTTTGTCCTATTTTATTATAATTATTATTGGAATCACCATTTTAACTGGATGATATTTCATTTTTTGGATGCACCATTGGCAGTCAGGTTGTGACACTTTGGTGAGTACTGAGCCACAATTAAAATTACACTGAGTCTTCATTCAAACACATTCAAAGTGTGCTCGACTCTGGTTTCATGCAAGAGTGCCCCCCCTCCGCAGTACAAAAGACCATTTGCCATACTGTTCAATAATCTTTCTGGTTTTCATATTTTTATATACCCTGTCATGACCATGTGATATAGCTGTAATTACATCACACTTACCTGAATGAGCATGATGTCATTTGCATGTCCATCGTAATCAGGATGTGGAATGAATCGTGTAGATCTGAACTCTTGCTTTGTAGGTTCATTGGCTGACAGGGAATCGATCCCAACCACAACCGTCACTCTGAAAACCAAAAGTACATCATTCCCTGAAGAGAGGGATGTGGCTACTTCACCAACAGTGCCTTGCAAAAGTATTCGGCCCCTTGGTATTTCACACATTTTGATTTGTTTATGCCATTTCAAATACAAAAAGTAAATCGGGCTTCTCAGTATAAAAATTTCTCAAATTATCTTCCTTTAACACAAACTCAAGAATATCTCTACAATTTGATATATATTCATTAAAATATAAAAGCCAAGATTGCATAAGTTGCATAAGTAATGGGTCACTTTGGTATAACGCCTATAAATAATCAGTTTTATTGCCAGGTTTCAACAGACAAGTCAGGGGATGGAAATATGACATTCCAAGTCACTGAATATGTGTTGGACTTTATTTACCTCTGTTATGAAGAAATACAAACAGTATGGCACTCTAAGGTAAATCTGTATGGAGTAGAAGGTTCTCAACTGAGTGACTCTGCAAGAAGGAAAAGAGTGAGGAAAGCCACCGAAACACCCAGAAAAGCCAGAAGAAGTTACAGGCTTCTGTGGTTGTGATTGGAGAAATTGTGCACAGTGCATGTTTTGCATTTTGTATCCCCAGTAATACAGCTTCATGATGAAGTGGTACAGAGGAGGATTTTCTTAAAAAGAAGACCTGAACGTTCAGCTACAATTTGTTAGATGGTACATCTGAGATGCAAGACTAGATTTGATGTTTTGGACAGATGGGATGGGATGAGTTCATCAATGAAATCACCTGGTGGAGCTGGTGGTTACCCAGAAATCCTGTGCCCTCTTGGGCCTTTCTGGAATCACTTTGGCACCTATGGTCTACATGGCTAATACTTTAGTCCGAGATGATAATACCTCATGCCATATACGTATGAGTGGCATGTGAAAATAGCCCCTCCCCTCCATGTTACCCCAGTGTCTATATAGATGACACAGATCAGATAAGAAATTTTGGTGTAATGCGGGAACAGATGGACGGCTGGACATTTCATACTCTGGTCCAGATAGTGGCAGTTATACAGTTGTTGGTCTGGCAACCACCATAAAACTCCACAGAAAAAGAGTTGTTGTAATTTTCCTGTGTCTGAGATGATAGTACCTAATTCTATACACCTATGAGGGGAACATGAAAAGTAACTGCCCTATGTTCCTCCAGGGTCTACACAGATGACACAATGAAAATTGCTGCAATCGGATGAGCCGTTTCGCTGTGATGCAGGATCAGATGGATGGATGGATATTTGGTGAATTATATTGCTGCTGGTTATAGATTCACAGTGTGGACACAGTTGTGGGTTGTCATGCTCTTTAACCAAACATATTTCAAGTTTGCTGTATTTTTTTGGCAGTGTGTGTGGTTCAATACAGCTAAGGAGGTGGACACATAATGTAACATGCAGACTCTCTCTCTCTCTCTCTTATACCCCCGTCACACTAGAGGCTGAATGCCGTCCGAATGAAAGTTCGACCTACATTCCGGAAGTGTCGAGGTTCATTCGTGGAGGTCGGACAGCAGTCTGAGAGCAGTCTAAACAGTCGGGCAGATTCCTGTGGCCGCCCCGAATGTTTTGCACTTCTGGGCAAAAGTTTAAGCTCTGTTTTTAATGTACAATGGCTGTAAAAGGAAACAGATTTCTTGGTGGTTTTATTGGGCAGCTATGTGCTGAGCGACAGTGTTATTGAACTCTTTATAAAGAAATAAAAAAGAATAAATAGTTTTAAAGTGATGAGCAGCCTTGGCAAGGTTAATGGCATTTATTTTGCTTGCTAAATTCTTGCTGTTGTGGTGTGACTCATGTCTGTGTTCCTGGCTGGGCAGCAGCTTGTTGAATTCTGATTGTGGTATTTGTGTTTATGGCATTTTGGCTTGGTTGGTGGTCGTATAAGTAAATGTGGTTGACTGTTGTGACATGTTGTTTCTTAGGTAGTAACAGTGGTTTGGGTTATATGCTATGTGTATTTGGGGGAAAAAAAGAAGCAAAAAGTGAGACACACCATAGTCCACCTGCAGGCCCGTGGGTTACATATATACAGATTGAAGGTGGAAATGAATGTGATTCCAATTCTTACCGAGGTAGCATGCAATGTGCTGCAGTGAGCACAAAATCCTCCTTCACCAGCACTCCCCCACAGGCGTGATGACCTTGCAGCTGTATTGAAGCCATATAGGGGAGTGAGTGTGGGGCAGCATCTCTGCCGCCAATGATATGAGAACCATCAGTTTCTGAAACACAATACACATTAACTCATCTACTTATTAAAAGCCAAGTGGCCTCTGTGTGTATATGCATGTGTATGGCTTCAATCACAGAGAAACTGGGGAGAGCTGACATTTGTTTGGTATGTTTATGTATTTTGGGTCAAGGATGAATGCTGTGAAACGGAAAGTTGATAGGGACAATATTTTTGGAGAAATTAGTGATATTAGGTAACAACTGTGATCAATGGACATTGATATCACCATGAATCAGTCCCTCGTAACCAGACAAGCTCTGAACAAAGGAAATATCTCAACCTCGCCAGTTGTAAAACATCTAAATAATAAATATAACTATATAGCCAAATAATAAAACTCACAAAACGGTCTCATTTTAATTTGCTGCACTTTCAGTTAAAATCATTATAGAAAACTTTGCATAATTTATTCCCAATCTGAAAAATGTCAACTACCTCTTTCATAAACCACGGACCCAATCTAGAACCCGTGGATCCCCACGGGCAATGCGCTAGTTACAAGTAATGTTTACATCACTGAGTTACAGTATCATGACCGGATTACATGTAATCAGGATTACATAATTAGATTACAAAAAATAAGAAACAATAATCAGATCAGATTGCATTGCAAAATTTTGTGATCAGATTATAGTTACATTATCGGTGGTTACTCAATTACCTTTTGATTAGTGAAATGTGCTCATTTTTAAATTATGAAACCTTTTTTCAATGATCAAATGTTAATAATTCATCAACAAGAACTGAATTGGAAGCAGCTTTATCTGTGCAGCCGCTGGAGGCCAATCTTCAACCAATAGTCTCTTTTTGGAAAAAAAAAAAACACTGCAATTTCAACGTTTGCAAATAGAAGAACAAAATCTCCACAAGATGGAAGACTCAAGTGGCAGCCTTTCATTTGTGCTACTTGTAAAACAAATTTCAATTCCTGGCAATATCTCCATCATTTTGAGTTTAACAATGTAGACCGTAGGGACATAAATGAGTGCAACTGTTTTCAGAAAAGAAAAAAAAAAATCACAATTTTCAGTTAATTTAAATGGATATGTTTTGAGATACTTTGTTTTAATCTATAATTTAATTTATAATTATTGTGAGGTCAGATTTTTAAAAGTATTGTGGATGTGTCCATTTTTTTTTTTGCATGATCTGCATTATGTTCAGTAATTAATGATGAAGTAATCCAAAAGTATTCATTACATTACATTTTGTAATCCAGTGGATTGTTCTGTAATTTGTGTACAATAACCTATTACAGTCAATGTAATCTGACCAAACTTTGCTCATGACTGCTTCAAAAACAGGAATGTAAGAATGTCTAAAATCATTGCAGAGTTTTATAGCTGCAAACAGGATTTGGTCGATGCTTTTACAAAGAAAATAATGGTGGTAAAACAAAGACACTTACCGTTTAGGAGAACAAAGAGCAGGAGTACAGCACTGATTGCCATGGTCTGCAAACACCTTCCACTTTCTGATTGTATTAGACAGGGTGTTTTGTAAGCTTTGTTGCATTTCTCGTGGTTTATTGCATCAGTAACATCATACTGGATCTTAAGAGTTGTGGTGTTACAAAAGACGGTTTTAGATTTAGTAATTGCTGCAAGGTACTGGCAGAGTTGGCATACAGTAGAATGCATAAGTTTTAACCACATTTCTGTCATGCCCGTCCCTGATCCAGGTGTTAATCCGTATTTGGCCTCTTTATTTAGTTCATCTTCATCTGCCCCAGCTTTGTTTTATTAATTATTATGTTCATGATGTGGTTTTTCCCAGTTCTTGTTTTGCTTTGTTACTTTGTTTTTTTGTTACTTCTGCCATTGTCAGTTCCATTCTTGTTCAGCCAGTTTATGTTTTCATTGTTTATCATTTGTTTATTTTTGTTTTCATTCATTATATTTTCTATTGTGCTTTAGTATTTCGTCATGTATTTTCTGTTCTGTTCTCAGGTTAGTGCATTTAAACCCCACATGCATTTAAACCCCACAGTCCTTCATTTCCCTGCCAGATTGTTGTCTCGTACACTTTCCAGTGCCATTCACAGTCCTGATTTTGTGTTGCCGTGCTACGAATCCTGCTTTGTTGTCTTCGACCATGCCTCTTGCCTCATCCCAGATGTCCGTGTTTGCTCATGCCTCAGAACCCTGCTCGTTTTCAACTGCATCTCAGCCTGACCCTGCTTGTACCTCTGCCGCGCTGACTGATTACATGTGTACCAAACCTGAAGCTGGAATAAAGACCATGATTTCCTCCTCACCTAAGTCTAGTCTGGGAGACTGTATTGAGGGTCCAGCCGCTCCTGGTGATGGGTTGCCACCCGTCCTGACAATACAATCTGGCCAGAACATGGACTCCACTCCTGCCATGGACACTACTGTTAAGCTTCCAGATTTAGAGGTGATTAAGGAGATTTTTGCGGACCTCTCGTTTTTTTTCATTTGTTTTCATGACTCTTATGCTCCCAAAGAGAAATTAGATTTTTTGGAGCAAGCCTGGGATCTTGTGAATAGGAACCCATGGCTTTTTGACTATTTCCCAGAGCTTCTGGGCTTGGATGATGTGTTTTGTGAACAGAAGCTCCCAGATTGGATGAGGCACCCTGAGGCCTACCTGCCGTCAGATGACGACGAGTCTGACTGGACGGATTTGGACGAAGATGAAGACACTGAGTCTGAGAAGTTAGCGCTCCAGGACATGGTCTACATCCTTATTCAAGATACAGGACTTATTTTTTGATTATGGTACTGCTACAGTAAGCAGGGCAAACAGCGCATTTTTTCAGCACTTGACAAGATCTTTTTTGGCCGAACCAGAGCTGTTAACCAGATTCCCTGAGCTAAGAGATACTAAGGTGCAGTTTCTGTTATGTTTGGATGCGGATTAGAGGATGCGAACCAGCGCCTGACAAGGACCCAGCGCTAAATAAACAGAGAGCGGTTCCAAGAACATAAACAGATTTATTTCAAGTGCAAATATATACATTAATGGCCTGGTTGGGTGGAGGACGGCGCGCTCTTCCCAGCGCCCAAGGGGATTGGAGCCCGAACGCTCTGGACCCAGGAATTCCCACCGGCACCCCCCCCAGGTGGTTAATGAGTCGGACAGCGCCTGTTAAGGATGAGAGGTGAGGTAAGTCCACACTGTTCACACAAATACTGTTTAGGGTTCACACCATCAGCAAACACATTCAGGTTCTAATTCAGACTCAAATTACAGAAACAGCTCTCACAGCCCGTGGAGGACCATCAATCCGCACGCCACGGCTGTGAAGAGCGAATTTACACAATTATCAAAGTAGCTCAAATATTGCTGCATGCAAGACGCCAAATTACTACTGTTAATTACTCAAAGTCATTTAAAGCTTTGGTTACCTCTGAAGTGTGCTGATGGAGCAAGTCCCTCACTCATCTCCTTAACAGGCACGGTGCGTCAAACCTGGAGCGATCCTCGGCGTCACAGTGTTAGACAAACGACCGTCTCACAGCGGCAACAAGGTTGAGTCCCCAGCACCTTACACAGAGCAGTCATAGCTTAAATGTAGTACATCATTAGGATATCTACTTCAGCTGGAAGTCTTTTGGAACTGCACGTGAACTGCTGATCAGGATATCCACTTCAGCTGGTAGTCCTTTAGCTCTGCTTGTGAACTGCTCATCAGGTGCATCCACTTCAGCTGGTAGTCCTTTAGCTCTGCACGTGAACTGCTCATCAGGTGCATCCTCTTCAGCTGGTAGTCCTTTAGCTCTGCACGTGAACTGCTCATCAGGTGCATGGGGTTGGCGTGATGACAGTGGAGGGTGAGAGACACTTCATCCATCATCACAGCTTCAGACACACCCCCCACAAACCACCTGGAGTGCACACAAAACACACAAACAGTATCTTGGCCAGCCAAACCCCCCCAACACATAACAGCAGGGTTGGGTGCCTTCCTGCATTGAAGACCCCATGGACTTTTTGTTCGAGTCTGAGCTCACCGCCGCCTGTTGTGAGGAACCGCGCGTCATAACCTCCTCAGATGCCGCCCTCACTCCACCTAGACACGAAATAACACCAAAGAAAGCTGCTTACCTTCTGCCCTTTGTTCCAATAATGCAGTCAAAAGATCCAGCCACATTCCAGATTCCCCCAAAGCCAGCACCACGGAGAACCCAAGCAGTGTCTGAGGCATCGCGGCAAGATCCAGTTGGGCTGTGCATTCGGTCTCTGGTTCCACAGCGCGGCCGCTCCATGTAGCACTGTTCCCCACGCCTCGGAGGCTGCGAGCACCATAGCCAGAGTCACGAGCTCCAGCCACAGAGATCACGTCACCCAGGAACCAGAGACATCCATATCCCCTGACAAAGTCAAGCCACCTATGTCTTCTGTGGGTCCTGCCGCAGTCTTGGTGTGCGCCCTGCCTCCTGAAGTTGTAATCGCCACAGTGCACTTCTCGCCATTTGCAACAGTATTCGGGGCAGTGCCACAAGGGCCAGAGCTTCTACTTTCTCCTGTCCAGCCTTTCTGCCACCTGAAGCCTGCTCAGACACTGCTTCCGCATGCATCGCGGCCACCTCGCTGATCATGTCACATGAAGCTCCTGCCTTTTTTCCACCTGCGTTTGAGACCAGCTCCACCACGGATCCACCCACAGCAGCTGCTGAAAGAGCCTCTTCACTACGAGCACTGGCACCTGCGGGCATGACACACGCGCTGCTGATCAGCCCGGCCGGTCCAGCCACTTTCTCGACAGCAGCAGCCAGCCCCGACTCCTTGTGCACAGTGGTGGACACCCTGGCGGCACCAGCTGTCTCCGTCTCTGTGTTCCCCACGATCACCTCATCACCACCGTTGTCATCAGCCTGGCCAGTCGCTTCGTCACCTGCAACTGATCCTGCTTCTGCATGCATCACGGCCGCCTCACTGGTGACGTCACTCAAAGATGCTTCTGCAGTGTCAGCTGTGTCATTACTGGCACGCTCTGCCTCATCGTCGCCTGCAGTCGACTCAGTCTCCGCATGCTGTGCTGCAGATCCACCCTCGGCGGCTGCAGGAAGTGTCTCTGCATGCTGTGCTTCTCTGCCAGCAGCGGTCACAGACAAGCGGTCCAGCCATCCCAGAGCCTCCTCAGCCGGTCCCACCGTCTGAATCTTCCCTGAAGACAACTACTGAGGACAGTATTAAGGGGATGGTCAGTAATTTTTCTTTTTATATCTGGATTATGTTGATTTGTTCTCATGCCTATGAATCTGTCGGTTTTCTGCTGAAAGTGCCACGTCAGAGCCTGAGACGGTTTTCATGTAACCTTCATGTGAAAATTTTGATTGCCATATGTTTTCATTTGTCGAGTCCTCTCCTGGATGGGTGTCGTCCAGTGAGTTTTAATTCCACTAAGGCAGTTGCCGAGTATATACGAGGTCTGTTAGAAAAGTATCGTACCTTTTTATTTTTTTCAAAAACTATATGGATTTGATTCATATGTTTTTACGTCAGCCAAGCTTGAACCTTCGTGCGCATGCGTGAGTTTTTTCCACGCCTGTCGGTTGCGTCATTCACCTGTGGGCAGGCTTTGAGTGAGCACTGGTCCACCCCTCTCATCGTTGTTTCATTGCGAGGAATGGCGGAATGATTTGGGCTTTTTTTTCCATCAGAATTTTTTCCGAAACTGTTAGAGACAGGCAGCTGGAAACCATTCGAAAAATTTATCTGGCTTCGGTGAAAATTTTATGGGCTTCACAGAGAATAAGGAGTGTTACTACAGCTTTAAGGATGGCCCACAATGGCGCATGGCTCGCTGCGCTCCGAGCCCACCATCGAGAGGCAGAAACCACCACATCATTTCTAACGGATCGCTGTGTGGAGCCGGGACCATCGTGTGCAATTTCTCTGGCTATCACAAGAGCTGGACATCAGCCATTTTCCGGCAGATTTCACTTTTAACAAGAGATTTTGTCATGGAAAGCCGCGCGGAGGCTTCGTGCGTCACGACGGATTAGCTGATGAAGCAAGACAAAGGAACACCTCCGTTTTGGAGTGTTAAAAGACAAGTTGGGACAAGCCCAGCTCTCCACAATTTCTCTTATACTCACTCGACTGGTAAACACTGAAAGCCGAGATAGGCATGTCCCAACTTGTCTTTTAACACTCCGAAACGGAGGTGTTCCTTTGTCTCGTTTCATCAGCGAATCGGTCGTGACGAGCGAAGCCTCTGCGCGGCTTTCCATGACAAAATCTCTTGTTAAAAGTGAAATCTGCCGGAAAATGGCTGATATCCAGCTCTTGTGATAACAGAGAAATTGCACAACGACGGTCCCGGCTCCACACAGCCATCCGTTTAGAAATGATGTGGTGGGTTTCTACCTCTCGATAGCGGCTCAGAGCGCGGGGTGCCGTGCGCCATTGTGGGCCGTCCTTAAAGCTTGTAGTAACACTCCTTATCTCTGTGAAGCCCGTAAAATTTTCACCGAAAGCCAGATAAATTTTTCGAATGGTTTCCAGCTGCTTGTCCCTAACAGTTTTCTGAAAAATTCTGATGGAAAAAAGGCGCAAATCATTCCGCCATTTCCTTGCAATGAAACAACGACGAGAGGGGTGGAGCAGTGCTCACTCAAAGCCTGCCCACAGGCAAAAGACGCAACCGAACAGGCGTGGAAAAACTCACGCATGCGGAAGAAGGTTCAAGCTTGGCTGACGTAAAACATATGAATCAAATCCATATAGTTTTTGAAAAAACTAAAAAGGTACGATACTTTTCTAACAGACCTTGTATATATCAAGGTCAAGGTCAACTTTATTGTCCCATTAGGGAAATTTGTCTTAGGCGTTGCACTACAGTATCGCTTCACAGGGCAGAGAACAATTTACAAAAGGACACAATCACATAAAACACAAGAATTAAAATCTAGACTAAAATCAGGAAATACATTACAAGACAACACAGAGACATTCAGCTATTTAAAGTGCTGAGAAAAGTGCCAGATGCTAAAGTGCTGAAGTTTATTGCACGTTGTTCTATTGCACTACTTGCATTGTTTAGCAGTTTGATAGATACTGGAACAAATGATAATTTGAGACGATTTGTTTTACACTTTGGAATACGAAACGATAGTATATATATATATATATATATATATATATATATATATATATATATATATATATATATATATATATATATATATATATATATATATATATATATATATATAATTTTTGCAAATTGCAAATTTATTAAAAACAAACAAGGCATGCTCTGAGAGCACAATATCCCCCTGCTGGCAAATGCTGCTTTAGTACAAGTGCTTGCTACATTCTGATAACATTTCGAGGTATGAGATTTGATTTCAGAATGCCAACACCAACTCATGAAACTGGCAGTGTCTACATTTGTTAATCAGCCATAATGCTTCCAGAACGTGTCAGTCCTTGTACAGTAAGCATATTACCAACCTACAACAAGGATTGTAACCACGTTTCCCAAATTTCCTCCTAAAAATATGGGAAGAGTGATTTCAGAATGCAGGTACCCATTCATGAAAACTAGGTGAGTCTAGTCGAGACTAGTCAGGATTGAGGGAAAGATGAATGTAGCAATGTACAGAGACATCCTGGATGAAAACCTGCTCCAGAGCGCTCTTGACCTCAGACTGGAGCGACGGTTCATCTTTCAGCAGGACAATGACCCTAAGCACACAGCCAAGATATCAAGGGAATGGCTTCAGGACAACTCTGTGAATGTCCTTGAGTGGCCCAACCAGAGGCCAGACCTGAATCCGATTGAGCATCTCTGGAGAGATCTGAAAATGGCTTGCTCATGTTGTCATTATGGGGTGTTGTGAATAGGATTTGGAGGGAAAAATTTCTATCATCCATTTTAGAATAACGCTGTAACATAAAATGTGGGAAAAGGGAATTACTATGAATATTTTGTATATGCACCATTTGTGATATGGAATCCAGGCAGAAATATGGTCTATCTTCACAAGTAAAGTTTCTACTTTGGATGACCTGGTAGAATGTAGGTCGAATGAGCAAGAGGTAACTAAGTCCCTTCTGTACCTTCGTTTCACTCAACGTCACCACAGCAGATCAGAAGTGGATCTACATGCTGATTTGACACAAGGTGAACAAGAGTTCTAGAGTTCAAATCCCGACATGAGGTATGCTAAAACGTGCATGCATAGCCTGCACTCTCTCCATTGCATGATAGCAATATACATACGTCTGTAATTTTTGACAGCATATGACTTCTGCATGATGTCACTCACACCAGTCAATCACAAATATGTTGCTGATCAATACAGTATATACTTTTGATCACCGATCTAGGCTTGTTGGCTGTTGCAATATAGGAGTTTTTGAGACCATGTATTTCTTGACCTTTGACCAAAATAATGTAAAATCTAATCACCTCCAGATTTACAGCTGAACAATATTCCCATCACCTTTGAAGGAAATCTGTCCAACCGTATTTGTTTATGTTGTCCACAGACATACACACTAGTGATAATACCCTGCTACTGCTATATGCCAACTTGCAGAATAATCAGTCACTGATGATTTCTGGACACACTACCAGTCAAAAGCTTGTACACACTTTCCCTTTCAATTGAATGGGAAAGTGGGTTCAACCTTTCACTGGTACTGCAGAGCACATCGTAAAAATGTGTTTTCCTTGATAAGCTGTACAAAATCAATAAGTCTTATTGGTGATGATCCATAACCTTGAGTTCTCTGCTAAAGAAGAAATGGCACAACATGGTGTGTGGTTTGCATATATTACGCCAGGGTTGAGTAAGAATGTGGTTTTGTGTAACTTAACTGTCTGTACTTTCAGAAGAATTCAGCTATTGAATGTACCAAAAAGTGTGCCTCAGAAAGTGCCATTGAGATTGAAATCTCTTTTGCAAGGGAGACCTGGACAATTATAAAGTTTCCAGTTCACTTAACCTGCATGTCTTTTAAATGTGGGATGAAACTGGAGCACCTGGAGGAAACCCACGCAAACACTGGGAGAACATGCAAACTCCACACAGAAAGGACACAGGTGGGGATCGAACCCGTGACCTTGTTATTGTGAGGCAACAGTGCTAACCACTAATCCACCATGCTGTAAATAGATGTTTGCAACCAATTTTATCTTAAATTTCACTCACCATCATGTTAAGAAAGTCTGGAGAGACAATCACTAAATCAGTTTGGCTGACGAGGTTAAGAAATGTATTTTACACATTCATTCAATTTCCATATGTGCTTGTTCCAATCATAGAAGAAGAGAGACTGGAATGCCAACTCAAGATCTTGTTAAAATGAGTTTGTGTAATAATGGCCTTTACTGTCATTGTACATGCATACAGTGAAATTTGTCCTCTGCATTTAACCCATCCTCATTACAGATAGGGTAAGAGGGGAATCCACCAAAACACCTTTGACAGCTCAGAAAGAGTTACAGGCTTCACTGGCTGTGATTGCAGAAACTGCAGTGCAAATTTTATCTGTTATTAAGCTTCATGTAACCAAAATTTCAGATTCAGTTTGGCCAAAAGCCTTCAGGAGGTTCAAGCCAAGAATTTATTTATATTCTTCATGAAAAAAAAAAAAAAAACTCCACCATGAAACTGTGATGGCTGATAATTTCCTCAAAACAGCATTAATTTATTTTTTAACTTCCAATTGCTTTCACATGTTTGTGCCTATTTGTAAACCACTTTCCTACTTTTAGATGATACGATCTCTCCTTTAGGGCCCTTTCACACATAACACAAAAGATGCAGAAACTGGAAGAAAATCCACAAACAAAACACCAAATGGGGAACCACAAACCATTGTGCGCATGCACAAACACAGTGCAAGCAGCTGGGATGTGTTGCACCACAACTCGCCGCTGATGTGGAGAAAAATAAAATAAAAACCAGCTGTATAATTAGTGAATATCACTGGGTTGAAATAAATAGTAAATAAAAGGGGACATAATACAGAAACCTGTGGTTAATCATCTGGGGTCCGAGGGCATTTTTTAGACAGTTCACTCGCCTAGCATAAATGTTTTATTATTGCTGTTAACAGCTCTCACTGCATCCCACAATCAAGTTTATGTCTCTTTTTTCAGGACAACCTGTAACTTTCAGAATATATATGCTCTAGTTGTGTTTTATCAGTGTAATAAAGGTTTGCAGTCAGAAAATAAGAAAGGAAAAAAAAAAGGAAGCAGAAAATAATTTCACACGCTTTTATTCAAAACACACAGCAAACTATAATAAACAACTGTTGACACTTTATAAGGTAATTTGGGCTCTTGTGTTGAAAGACTGTACAACAAAAAGGTTCAAACAATAAACACAAATGCACATTTTGAACAATATATACAAAATGGTCTATGTGTTTTGTTTGTCTTCATCTCAAAGCAATTTCTGTCTGCTTTTACACAAAGATCACATCACAAACTTCTACTTCTATTGTGTATTGGAGTGTTCTGTCCTGCTCTGAAAGCAGCTTTCACACTTTGGCCCACTTTGGCTCCTTAAGCCCCTTTCACACCGGGGCGCTTTGAGTTGCGTCAGGGCGTCGTCATGATGACACCGCGTGGAAGCAGCTCAGTGTGGAGACGATGCAGCTCAATGCCACAAACAGCGCGAGGGGCACAAAGGACGAAGCAAATTGGACGCCAAAAATTAAACATGTTTAATTTTTTTTTGTGTCCTGTGCTTGATGCATAAATTAAGTGGTTTCAGCGCAAGTCAGAGCAACAGGACGGTACTCAAAGTGACTGGAAGCCACACCCTCACAATACAATGTTACCCAACACCAATTTATGATTCCTGCTATGTTCAATTGTTCCCACAGTATAAATCACACAGAATTGTTTTGATACCGTGTACACAATGCAGTAAAACTACACATTCAAAAACAGCACAGAAAAAAAAGCTGATTACAGCTGCTGCAGCTCCTCGCTCTTCTCTCACAAATGTGTTTAAATAAAGTCCATAAAAGTCCTGCTCACAGACTGATTGCCAGAGACAGGACATGTCCACATCCAGTAAAAAGTCCAGACATCTCCAGTCCACTCACAGATGATTTGTTTCACATGTGCACATGCGAACAATTAAAAAAAAAAACTGTCCTGGCTGCAGGCATTTAGTTCACTGTTCTCCCCTCAAACTCTCTCATCACTGTGTTCAAAAAAGGACAAAAAAGGACATATGCCCCGCTCACAGACTGATTGCCAGAGACAGGACATGTTCACATCAAGTATAACTCCAGACATCTCCACATTTGCTCATGGACGGTTCGTTTGCACACGCCCGCGCACATCTCACAGTCAAAGGAAGAAAGACAAACTATGACAGAACTCAGACCGCAGACCTACAGCTCAGCACAAGAACAAATATAAACTAGAAGAGAACTCAGAGTGCACAGTGTGGCTGCAGCCAAACTGTGCACTCTGACTTCTCTGTGCAGAGAACCTGCAGGCTGCATTCTCACCTCCTCTCTGCCCCCTGCTGCGCCCACCTGATGCAGACATTCCTGTGTCATCATGATGCAACAGGAATCAAGTTGAGCAGATCCGGTGTGAAAGGGGCTTTAAGGCTGGCGCACACGGGGGGGAGATTCTTTTCCAAATGGTACGTGTGGTCAAATGCTTAAGCAGGATACCCTTGTCTGTGGTGGATTTTGTGAGAGTCATCCGCCTTTCTGACCCAAAAGCAAACAATTTAGCATGTTTAATAATTTCTGCCTCGCGTGACAAATGACTCGCTGTGTGCGGGGGGGCATAAGCATTCTGCTTTCAGTCTGACTGAACTGCACCTGCGCCACGACCTGTGTACCCCACTGCCGTGTCACGTGTCATAGATAACATGGCGGAACACATGGAATCCCAGTTGTCATTGGATGAAGATGATATGATCGGTCTTTTAGCTGTATTATTGATTCGGAGACAGCGTCGAAGACGAAGATCTTCTTGTCGTAAAACCTGGACAAGATCTTGGATAAAGAGGAGAGAGAATCAAAGGGCATACAGTAATTTGGTCCAGGAACTAAATGCCGAGGATCCAGAGACATTTCGAAGATACCACCGGATTGATTGCCAGTCCTTTGATTACATCTTAGCATCAGTGGAGCCTTTTATTAAGAAATAAGACAC
This sequence comes from Thalassophryne amazonica, assembly GCF_902500255.1. Classification (NCBI taxonomy): domain Eukaryota; kingdom Metazoa; phylum Chordata; class Actinopteri; order Batrachoidiformes; family Batrachoididae; genus Thalassophryne; species Thalassophryne amazonica. Next base: position 72,962,218 of record NC_047112.1, read on the forward strand.
GACTATGTGTGCTGCAATAAAACGTAGCGAAAGACTGTCTGTCACTCTAAGGTTTCTAGCAACAGGTAGGTCTCCTTTCCCACCACATATGACCTTTATATTTGCTAGCCTGGTCTATGTAGATTTTTAATTATATGTAATCCACCAGGCTCTCACTAGAACATAGACTAAGCCTGGGCAGTGCTGAGAGAAAATACTTTGAAATTGTATATAGTTACAGAATACTGAATACTTGCCTTAAAATATTAAAATATTTCTATATAAATGTGGTGCATAATAAGATATGATCAGAAAAATCCAGGCTTGTTATTTTGAAAGCAAAATTGTGGTGATAAAAAAGGATTGTACCTTAAATAGTTTTTAATCTTTGTAAATATTTTGGGGGGGACAGACAGATCACTAATTTTAAAACAAATAAGTAAGTGGTCTTTTCTAACCTCATCAAGCTCAAAGCTCTTGAAAAAGTGAAATGAAATTTAGAAACTTTGACAACCAGCTATTTTAAAGTCAGATTACTGACGTTCAGTGTCCAACACTGTCAATTCCAAACAGAAAAAAAATTGTTCTTGTCCTCCTTTACTCACCTACTGGTTCCATTTGTAACTGTCTGTTAAAGAATTTGAAATAAACTTTTTTCTGGTCATTTAATTATCTTGCAAATGTTGTGCAAGATAAGGCTGATATGTAATGACTAAGTACCATAATGTATTCCTGTGATTTTTGGACAGTAACTGTATTCTAAATACCCTCAAATGAAAAAGAACCTAAATATAGTTACTCAAAATTAGTATTATGAATATGTATTCTAAATACATGTATTCCAAATACTCCCCAACACAGAGCCTAGGCATACATTTCTCATTTAAATGTTAGATACAATGAAAGCTTGTCCTGGATATCTTTAAATATTCTGATGTACTAATAACATTTCCGTTTGTATTCCTTTAGGAGAATCATTTAAGTCTGTTGTTCCAGTATCGGATGGGGGAGAGAACGGTTTCTGGAATTGTATCCGAAACATGTCAGGCATTGTACAATATTCTGAAAGAGCAGCACTTAAAGGTAAGCTTGAGCAAACAGTTTTATTGTAAAAAGTGAAATTGAAAAAAAAAAAAAACCTGAGAAATTACAACTTGTTTAACTTGTTACAGAAGATATGTTTATGTTACACTTTTCAAATACTGGGAAATACAATAGAACCTTTAACAAATCCTCTACTATTACAATGTAAGTGACTTTAAGCTGTAAGTTGTAATACTGATTGTTTTAACATTTTAAATGGAAGAAGTTTTGAATCTTTTACTTTGGTTCACTGTCATGGTTGTTTTGTTCTGACTGTCGGTTATCAAGCTGTGACCATTGATTTTGGCCCACAGAACACTGGAAATTTGCATTGTTTTGCAGTTTATTTTCCTGTTGCCAAATACTCTGATTGACATTGGTGTCAGTGCCAGGATTCAAAAATTGTTGCAGTGGTGGACACCATGTTTGATTTGGGATTGTAGGTAGGGTAACATTAGGAATCTACAGCAGGCCACGGAGCAGGTGATTAGAGACCCTGCAAGGCTTATGACAAATGTAGCTGTGGAATCCATTAGCTTAGCGGGGAATTTAGTGGCCGAAAAGCCACTATGGTGATAGTGCAGTTTATTTGCCAGGGAGGGAATTTCAACAAGTTGAAACTGTGGCCTGCTTCCGTAGTCGTGTCCATAAAAATCATAGAGGGATATGCTTTCCAAACTTAATACCCATTACTATATTGGATAATGTTGAAATTGAGGATGGCCCAGTGGTTGTTCCAGCAATAGCAAAGATTTTGTGTCTGCTACCTACAACACGCGTGGAATGTCTCAAACCTAAACCTACTTCTAGGCATCTTATATATGCTACTCTGGAACCACCCCTAAACCCAAACAGTTCATCTGTCAACCCGACTGAGGTCCTTAGACTGGGTGTCATTAACATAAGATCACTGTCCTCAAAATCATTGTTGATCAATGATCTAATTATTGAACATCACTTAGATATGATTGGGTTATGTGAAACCTGGCTTAAACCTACAGCTGTCCTTCCCTTAAATGAGACCTGCCCACCAGCATATACATTTAGTCACGTCCCTCGTGATGCGAAGCAAGGCGGAGGTGTTGCTCTTATTTATAAATCTAGGTTTAGCTTATTAGCTGTTGGGGGTTACAAATATCACTCGTTTGAGCATCTGATTCTCTGCTCTGCTCAGGATATTACACATTGCCAAGGTCAGACGTTTGGTGCGTTCATCTCTAACTTGTCAACTAGTGTAGATATCATTCTGATCATTGGTGACTTTAACATTCATATAAATAAGCCTTCTGATCCCCTCTGCAAATCATTTATGGAAATTGTGGATGCATTAGGATTTCGGCAATGCATTTGGGATTCGATGCACATTAGTGGAAATACCCTAGATCTGGTTCTCGCATGTGGTATTGCTGTCATGAATATTGACATCATGCCTCTTACATCAGTGGTGTCTGATCACTCACTTACAGTTTCGCTGCCCTGTTTAGTGGAACAACAACCTTACATATCATTACGGTGATGCATCAACTCCTCAACTAAGACTGAACTCGAAGCTAGACTGCCTGTCTTAGCTTCACATTTGACAAATACCCAGTCAGCAGACAGACTTGTGGATAGTTTAAACTCAGTGCTCAAAACGACACTCGACATGATTGCACCACCTGTGTAAAAACCGTGCTCCCCCAAATCACAGTCACCTTGGTTCAATGATTATCCGCGTGACCTCAAGCATAAAGCAAGAGGTCTAGAACGGAAATGGCGTCATTCAAAATTAGAAGTATTTCACCTTGCGTGGCGTGATGCTATGTTAGACTATAAGCATGCATTATTGGCTACAAAGGGGACCTACAGAAATTATTTGATCAACAAGCATAACTCAAAGTTCTTGTTCGACACAGTGGCAACACTTATGCATGGACAACCACCTGTAGTTCGCTCTCCTTTTACAGCACAAGATTTCCTAGATTACGTTGGTAAGAAAATAGAAGACATCAGGTTAAACATATCCCAACATGCCTTAACCCAGCCACTACACCCTGCTATGGAGGTGGGCGCCACTACTGAGGTATTACCTAGATTTACAGAATTTGATAGTATCTCACTAGGCATGCTGACAAAACTCGCAATGTCAACAAAAAGCACAACCTGTTTATTTGATCCTATACCAACAAAACTGTTTAAGGACCTGTGGCCCACTCTTGGGCCGACTGTGCTGGAAATTATTAATCTTTGTTTCAAATCTGCAGTGATTAAACCATTAAGAAACCTAATCTTGACCCTAGTGCATTGAAAAACTATCAAATCTGTCATTTTTCTCTAAAATTCTGGAAAAAGTGGTGTCACGGCAGCTCGTGGACTATCTTACTGATAATAATCTCTTTGAGCCACTGCAGTCTGCTTTTAGAAAATATCATTCCACAGAGATGACTTTCACTAAAGTGGTGAATGATCTTCTGCTTACAATGGATTTGGACACCACTACGGTTCTGTTGCTGTTAGATCTCAGTGCTGCATTGATACAGTGGATCATCATATTCTACTTGATAGGCTGGAAAATCATTTTGGGATTACTGAGAGTGCCCTTGCGTGGCTGACGTCATACTTGACCAGTTGTTCTCGCTGTGTTTTGTACAGTAACACTACCTCTAACCTTAGTGACATGAAATTTGGGGTTTTAGGCCCCCTGCTTTTCTCCCTTTATATAGCACCCCTTGGGCACATATTGCGGCATTTTGGGATTACCTTTCACTGCTATGCAGATGATACTCAGTTATACATGCCGATAACTGCTGGTAATCTCATTCACATAAAATCCTTAAAAGATTGCCTTGCACCAGTGAGAAGTTGGATGTCTACAAACTTCCTACTTTTAAACTCTGATAAAACTGAAATGATGGTTCTTGGTCCAGTGAGACATCGGCATCAATTTTACCAGTCAACGCTCAGCCTCAGCTCGTGTGTCATACATCACACTGACAAAGTGAGGAACCTTGGGGTAATTTTTTATCCTTCGTTGTCCTTTGGCCTCCACATTAGAAATATTACTAGGACTGCTTTCTTCCACCTGCGAAATATAGCGAAGATTCGTCCCATCCTGTCTGTGGCTGATGCTGAGACCCTGATCCATGCGTTCATCTGTTCTAGATTGGACTACTGCAATGTTCTATTTTCTGGTTTACTGCAGTCTAGCATTAGGGGTCTCCAATTGGTTCAAAATGCTGCAGCCAGACTTTTGACACGAAGCAGAAAGTACAACCACATTACACCCATTTTGGCATCCCTTCACTGGCTTCCTGTCCCATTGAGATCAGATTTTAAGGTTCTGCTACTAACCTATAAATTATTCATGGACTGGCACCTCCCTACCTAGCTGACCTAATTAAACCTTACGTACCGGCCCGGGCTTTACGTTCTCAGGGTGCAGGACTACTTTGTGTCCCTAAGGTGAATAAGACGTCTGCAGGTCACAGAGCTTTCTCTTATTGTGCCCCTGTTCTGTGGAATGATCTCCCTGCATCAATAAAACAGTCAGATTCTATGGAGATTTTCAAGTCCAGACTTAAGACACACTTATTTCCCTTTCATATGGCTAGCATACTGGTACAGTTTTGTTTATGCTTTTTACTCTTTTAATTCATTTATTAGTAATTGGAGTGGGCTGCAGCCTCAAATTTAACTAAATTCTGGGTCTTTTAGTGAAGTTTAGGGCTAGTGACCAGTGATCACCTTAGTATTTCTGTTTTTCTTGTTGATTAATGCTGGCAAATTATACAGTATTTTTTGTCTTTCTGATGCCTGATTCTGTTTTTCTCTCTGTTTAAGGTGCAGCTCCATCCAGAGATGGGAGTTGTATTCGTGTCAGCGATCCTCCTGTCCTGTGCGCCAATAGCATTTCTTGTATATTCGTCCGTGAATTGTTCTGTGAATTGTTCTGTAATTTATGTTTGTAGCATGGCCCAAGCAAAGGGTCACCCCTTTGAGTCTGGTCTGCTTGAGGCTTCTTTCTCAGAGGGAGTTTTTCCTTACCACTGTTGCTCTGGGGGTTGGTAAGGTTAGACCTTACCTGTGTGAAGCGCTGTGAGGCAACTCTGTTGTGATTTGGCGCTATACGAGGTCTATTAGGTAATAAACCGACCCTTTTATTTTTTTTTAACTATATGGATTTGAATGACGTGCGATTACACCAAACATGCTTGAACCCTCGTGCGCATGCGTGAGTTTTTTCACGCGTCGGTGACGTCATTTCCCTGTGGGCAGGCCTTGAGTGAGATGTGGTCCCGCCCTCTCGGCTGAATTCCTTTGTTTCACACGCTGCTCGAGACGGCGCGCGTTGCTTTATCAAAAAATTTTTCTGGACCTGTGAGGAATATCCGAGTGGACACTATTCGAGAAATTAAGCTGGTTTTCGGTGAAAAGTTTAACGGCTGATGAGAGATTATGGGGTGTTTCTGTCGGTGTAAGGACTTCCCACAAAGCGGGACGTCGTGCAGCGCTTCCAGGCGCCGTCGTCAGCCTGTTTTGACCTGAAAACATCCTAATTTAAGGCTTAATTCACCCATGACGTCATGAGAGAACAGGGAAGATTCAGAAGAGGCCGGCATGAGGACTTTATGCGGACATTCCACTGTTGAGGACATTTTGTAATGAAAGATGTGCGCACAAATTCGCTGAGTCGTTTCCATGACGACTCGGCGAATCTGTGTGCGCCGCGACAGGAAAAACACCTCCGTGTTGAAAACCATTTGTAAAATTCAGGCGGCTTTTGATGGCTTTCAACAAGTGAGTAACTGAGAAATTGTTTAACAGCTTGGGCATGTTCCAACTTGCCCGTTAAGGTTTCCAACGGAGGTGTTTTTCCTGTCGCGACCCCTCGCGGTTGGGTCCGGCCCGACATGCGACTCTGCCCGCACGTTCTTTCATTACAAAATGTCCGTTAACAATGGAATGTCCGAATAAACTCCTCATGCCGACTTCTTCTGAAAATTCTCTGTTCTCTGACGACTTACTGGATCAACAGAGCCTGAAATATGGAAGTTTTCAACTTGAAACGGCAAGACGCTGCCGCCTCGAAGCGCAGATCGCCATCAGGCACCGTGGGCCATCCTTACGGCGACACTACCAGACCAAAATCTCTCATCAGCCGTTAAAATTTTTACCGAAAACCAGGTGAATTTATCGAATGGTGTCCACTCAGTTGTGCCTTACAGTTTTGAAAAAATTTTGATCAAACAAAGCAGCAGTCTCTGAGCCATTCCTAAACAATGAAAAAATCGACAAGAGGGTGGGCCACTCCTCACTCAAAGACTGCCCACAGGCGAATGACGTAACCGACAGGCGTGAAAAAACTCTCGCATGCCCACGAGGGTTCAAGCATGTCTGATGTAATCACACGTGATTCAAATCCATATGGTTTTTGAAAAAAATAATAAGGTTGGATACTTTTCTAATAGACCTCGTATAAATGAAAATAAACTGAAATTGAAATTGTAGAGGCAGGATTATGATGTTGTTGCTGGTTTGGTTGATACCAACTATTGTACTGGTTTAGTGCCAAAAATAAATGGCCTGGTGGAAACCAATTAGACTGCTGATTATATTGTAGAGAATGCACTTGACTTTGTGGCTGTGATTGCAACTGGCCAAGAGTTCCCATCTGAGCGTGAAAGATGACAGTGTTAATGTGATGTACAGCTAAATGCTTCATTTTTGGATCTAGTTGTGATAGGGCCTCTGACACATAAGCAAAAGGGGCAATTTTCTGGTGGGCATTTTCTTCCCTTTTCTTCTTTTGATCTGATAATGTTTGAGTTAACGCTTTAATCAAATGATACTCGTCCTCAGCCTGTCTGTTAGCAGATGACTTTGTTTTTGCCTTCAAGGACTCCTTTGTTGATTTTCTTCCAGGGGTTACGTTTTGACCAGTTCCATCATGTGTTGATGGAGTTGATGGGTTATCTTGGCGACTTTCTGTGTCATTATCTTCGTCATCATTGTTGTCATCATTTGTTACTTCAGATGAGACCGTTGAATTCTGAAAAAAAAAAAAAAAATTGACATTTGAAAATTAATAAAATGAATTATTTTCTATTTCTAAACTCCATCTACTCCAGGTGAATGGTTGGCCATAGCAGAAGAATTCAGAAGAAAGTGGAACTACCCATGCTGCATTGGGGCCATAGATGGTAAACATGTGGCAATTCAGCAACCAGACAACACAGGGTCCCAATTCTTTAACTACAAACACAATTTTAGTGTTCTTCTTCTGGCTGTTGTGGATGCAACCTATAGATTTGTTTATGTTGACGTTGGAGCTGCTGGCCGTGCAGGTGATGCTGGGGTTTTCAATTACTCCACACTGAAAAATGCCCTGGATGACAATTCTTTGAACCTACCATCTCCTGAGACTGTCGATGGAATTCCAGATCATAAAATCTCCTTCCATTTCATAGGTGATGATGCTTTCCCAATGAGCATTAACATGATGAAACCCTATCCTCACAGGCAGTTGGACAAAGACAAACGAATCTTTAACTACGGCATTTCATGCGCAAGACGTGTGGTAGAAAATTAATTTGGCATATTGACCAACAGATTTCGGGTATTCTTGACAACCATCAACTTGTCTCCTGATAAAGTAACCTACTTAATTCTGTCAGCTTGCTGTTTACATAATTTCATGATTCAGAAAAATAAGCACCTGTATGTTAATGTCTGTGATGTGGAGGACACTGAAACATGCATGTTGATTCCTGGAGCTTGGAGGAGCGATCCAAAACTACCTGGGATTGGCCCAAGCACTCAGCAAAACCCAACACAAAGTGCAAAGGAACAACGGCAGCTCCTAACTATGTATTTCAACTCAGAAATGGGATCTGTTCCTTTGCAGGACAAAATGATGAATCTTTAATGCTACTGGGGAAAAAAGAAAAAACATGTATCAGTGTAAATAAAGAAACTTACCTTGTTTAAATTTGAGATTGATGTTCTTGTCTGTATGTGTGGATCCAAAAACTGTACTCTCTCTTTCATCCAGGTTGCTCTTTTACTTAAACTTTTCCTCGAACTTCCACTGGGTCCCAGTTTCTTTATTTTTGTGTAGCTGTTTCGAAGAACTTTTATCCTTGAAAAGACCCACTGAGCTGAAAATCATGAAATGATATTTGTTAATATTTTTGTAGAACTGGCATATTCAAAATGTGTGTAAATTATTGGAGAAACTTTAAGAAATATAAAGATGAAATTAAATTCTGAAACAGTCCTATCCTTGTCACAATGCTATGAAAAATGTCACCTGTAGCAGTCACATATAATTCAGTGGTGGAAATCTGTGTATAAGTGCACTGCATGTGGAAAATTTATAATTGTAGTACCTTTTTGCAGAAAATATTTTTGCCTTTTCAAAAAACTGTTATGACATCCTTTATAAATTATGAAGCGTATTTATTTTATTAGCTAGTAGTCAGGATAATTATCAAAACTCACCTGTTTTGTTGAGTTTCTCTGCAATTTCTGACGCAGCAAGGAAGCGTTTATCCTGATTTTTGAAATCTGCTGAATCAGCGACATACAAACATGGATAATCGGGCCATAAGTCTACACGTTTGTCTTCCAAAATTATTTCAGAAACAAACTCTGACGACAACGGGGATTCCATGTGTTCCGCCATGTTCGTCTTCGACGCTGTCTCCGAATCAATAATACAGCTAAAAGACCGATCATATCATCTTCATCCAATGACAACTGGGATTCCATGTGTTCCGCCATGTTATCTATGACACGTGACACGGCAGTGGGGTACACAGGTCGTGGCGCAGGTGCAGTTCAGTCAGACTGAAAGCAGAATGCTTATGCCCCCCCCCGCACACAGCGAGTCATTTGTCATGCGAGGCAGAAATTATTAAACACACTAGATTGTTTGCTTTTGGGTCAGAAAGGCGGATGACTCTCACAAAATCCACCGCAGACGAGGGTATCCTGCTTAAGCATTTCACCACGCGTGCCATTTGGAAAAGAATCTTCCCCCCGTGTGCGCCAGCCTTTACACTCTGAGGAGTGGCCCCTCCCCCCTCGCTCCATTGATATGGTAAACAGTGCTTTACGCTGGAACGAGAGAGCTTGCCACACTCACAGGTAATGAGGAGTGGAGCATCTTTGAAACTCACACACTCTGTGTTTGAGCACGTGAGATTGTGTGAGAGGCCCTCCGTCTGCTCACTTTCACTGATTGCTGTGCGTAATAGCGCAGGGCACATTGGAGCCAACAGCCAGATGGCTATTCAAATGGGCCGACTAGTAACACATCACTCCTAAAAATGATCTTTGGTTTATCACGTGAGGTAAATCTGCCCTGCAATTGGATTTTGGAAAACCATGTGACAGTGAACCAATTCCGATTGGACACTCACATTGCGCACATCATAACACAGCTTCTATGAGGAGTGCAAAGATGGTGGACGGTGGCTCGAAAGTCCGCAAAGTTAACCTTTCAGCAAAAAAAGTAAGTTTCTATTTCATATCATTAAAAAGTTATTTATAATTTAGTAAAGCTTGGTCTCAGCCATCATATACGACGGCATCGGCCCCAGAGGATTAAATAACTCTGGTTAAATAAAAAATAAATTCCACTCACGGGATTAACCCTGCAATTTACAAAAGCTGTGATTACAAGACGAAAACTTTACCACTGTGCTACAATCACTGTCTTATAACACTGCCCTAAAATGGCTAAAATCAACAAGGAGACAAACGTATTTTAAAAAAAGAGAAAACAGCACTGTGATAACTGACCAAATGACATTTGTTATGGTGTATTTCTGCTGATACGTGACTGAAAATGGCCTATTTGTTGCACTGTTTGCTTGTCCTGTGGCGCGCTGGCCATAGGACATGTATGTCGGGCCGGGCCCATTTGCATGCCCGGCCCAACACGCGTGTCCTGTCAGACTGGCGTGACATTAAGATCGCCTGCTAAATGTCCACATGAACTGACGGTCCATTCCATCTGGGACAGCCTGTCAATGTGCGCGCTCTCCAGCCCGCTGCAAAAGTGATATGTTTTTATGTATTTCCACATGAGGACAGCAAGCACACACACGCGTCACGGTGGACAGTTGTAAGGTCCTGTCCATCAAAACACGGTACGTGTTCTGCAGCTGTGATGTTCCAGGACGAGAGACAAAAGTGATCGCCTGCTCAGTGTTTTCGTGCTAACCCGTGAATGGCCACACATTTCCTAAGTGCTCTGCAAGCAGTATTAGATGTTTGTGTGTGTCACCTAGAATGTGGCGGACACCTGCCGTGAGAGGAATCGAATGGGCTGTCACAGGACACACTCTGTCTTTCTGCAACTTGTGTGCACGAATGGTTGTAGCGACACATGTACGAGGCGTTACAGTTTTTCACGAATGGCATGCAATTCCTCCTTTGTGCGCTAGTTGGCTTCAGTCATGTTACACGTGTGAAGGGGCCCTTAGTCTGGATCTACTTGACACAGCAGATATCTCTTTGAATTCTGACAAAAACCACATAACACACACTTCCTGTTTTCACTTTGTGGGTGCTGTATTTGCTCACAGCCACAGAAAGTTTGCCATCAGCCTAAGAGGAACTGTTCCTCACTTGGTTGGTGTCAGTACTGACCTGAGAATCAGACTCTCATCCGCTTCATGCTGCAGAATCTGGAGGAAGCACCAGCACCAATGGTCAGCAGTGATATAAGTCTTAATTCTCTGATTAATAAAATTACCATTCATAAGAAAAGTAAACTTCCGTTGACAACCAATTCTGTGTGGAAACTGTGGTTGTTAACACAAGATTAATGTCAAGTGTCAGGAACCAGATCCACTCCACTTACTAAGTCTGTTATATGTGGTGTGTGTGTGTGTGTGTGTGTGTGTGTGTGTGTGTGTGTGTGTGTGTGTGTGTGTGTGTGTGTGTGTGTGTGTGTGTGTGTCAGGGTTTGCATTAAATGTCTTGGCCACTGAGTCCTGGGACACAATAGGAATTGAAAATATGAGTCCCAAGGCCCAGCACTGAGTCCCAGCACCTCGAGACAGCGAAGCTGCTTTGCACATGCACCAAATTCAATCTACAGAGCTGTTCATTTCAGGAGCTACTCAAGTGTGCTAAGAAATCAGTCAATCAACATTTATTTATAAAGCGCTTTACAGCACCGACTGGTGTCCAAAGTGCTTAACATTAAAAACACAAATTCACAAAATAAAACACATATAGAATAAAATTTTAAAACAGCACATAAAAAAGAAAGGTGGCAAATGATACCATGAAAGCAAAGATTATGCAGTTTTATATTTGAAAAAAGCAACATAAACAAAAGGGGTGCAGCTCTTTGGAAAAGAAGCAGACGTTGTATCTAGTTATTCTATTAGCATGTTCGGAATTGGTTGAAAATGTGTTAAAGTGAAGCAAAATAAAAATAAATAATTCGAGATCTGTCATGTATTTTTTTCATTATTGTAAGAACCACAACTTGAGTCACTTTAATTTATATACAGTAGTGTTCAGAATAATAGTAGTGCTATGTGACTAAAAAGATTAATCCAGGTTTTGAGTATATTTCTTATTGTTACATGGGAAACAAGGTACCAGTAGATTCAGTAGATTCTCACAAATCCAACAAGACCAAGCATTCATGATATGCACACTCTTAAGGCTATAAAATTGGGCTATTAGTAAAAAAAAAGTAGAAAAGGGGGTGTTCACAATAATAGTAGTGTGGCATTCAGTCAGTGAGTTCGTTAATTTTATGGAACAAACAGGTGTGAATCAGGTGTCCCCTATTTAAGGATGAATCCAGCACCTGTTGAACATACTTTTCTCTTTGAAAGCCTAAGGAAAATGGGATGTTCAAGGCATTGTTCAGAAGAACAGCGTAGTTTGATTAAAAAGTTGATTGGAGAGGGGAAAACTTATATGAAGGTACAAAAAATTATAGGCTGTTCATCTACAATGATCTCCAATGCTTTAAAATGGACAAAAACACCAGAGACGCATGGAAGAAAATGGAAAACGACCATCAGAATGGATAGAAGAATAACCAGAATGGCAAAGGCTCACCCATTGATCAGCTCCAGGATGATCAAAGACAGTCTGGAGTTACCTGTAAGTGCTGTGACAGTTAGAAGATGCCTGTGTGAAGCTAATTTATTTGCAAGAATCCCCCGCAAAGTCCCTCTGTTAAATAAAAGACATGTGCAGAAGAGGTTACAATTTGCCAAAGAACACATCAACTGGCCTAAAGAGAAATGAGGAATATTTTGTGGACTGATGAGAGCAAAATTGTTCTTTTTGGGTCCAAGGGCCGCAGACAGTTTGTGAGATGACTCCCAAACTCTGAATTCAAGCCACAGTGAAGACAGTGAAGCATGGTGGTGCAAGCATCATGATATGGGCATGTTTCTCCTACTATGGTGTTGGGCCTATATATCGCATACCAGGTATAATGGATCAGTTTGGATATGTCAAAATACTTGAAGAGGTCATTGTACTGAAGAGGGACATGCCCTTGAAATGGGTGTTTCAAGAAGACAATGACCCCAAGCACACTAGTAAAGGAGCAAAATCTTGGTTCCAAACCAACAAAATGAATGCCTCGCAGATGTGAAGAAATCATGAAAAACTGGTTATACAACTAAATACTAGATTAGTGATTCACAGGATTACTAAAAAAGCAGGTTGAACATAATAGTTTTGAGTTTGTAGCATCAACAGCAGATGCTACTATTATTGTGAACATCCCCTTTTGTACTTTTTTTTTACTAATCGCCCAATTCATAGCCTTAAGAGTGTGCATATCATCAATCTACTGACTCTACTGGTACCTTGTTTCCCATGTAACAATAAGAAATATACTCAAAACCTGGATTAATCTTTTTATTCACATAGCACTACTATTATTCTGAACACTACTGTACATGCACACTACCTTAATCTGAGCAGCAGAGAGCTGCGTCAGACACTTTAACATCATGAGACAGAGTCTAAATATAAACTTTTTTCATTAAATGCTTGTCATTCACATTGGATGGATTTACTGTACAGCACATTTATTATTTATTGACTAGTCATGCGACATGTAATGTAAAACATGCTGTTTTCTTCTTAAATGTCATTAACCAAATGTGGTTTGATACCAGTTGGTTTTTAGGTTCCTAGTCTGCAAGAAAAATGTAAGTTAACCAATTCCACTTATTCTTCCATACTTTCTGGGTAGAGGGGTGCAGGCAGGTGGAAGTTCTAGTGGCCTTTACAGCTCTATGCTGAAACATCAAAGGTCACGGGGGGGGCTGGAGTCCATCCCAGGAGTCACAGGGTGTGAGGTGAGGTTCACCCTGGACAGGAGGCCAGTCTGTCACAGGGCCACGTAGATACTCAAAAACATTGACACTCAGACACAAACCTACACATGTTTGGAAGTGGGAGGGCAGAGGACCCAAAGGGAACCCACACGAACACAGACAGAACATGCGAGCTCCACACCGAAACAGGACCAGGTGGAAAACCATCCCACAACATTCGTGGTATGAGGCAACAGAGCTAAGTCACAGTACTGCTCAAAATATCAGCTATGTCTTGTATTAAAAAAGAAGACAGCTTTTTTCCCCCCAATGCTTTATTTTGAAACTTTGTTCAGACTGAAAATGAAAAAGCAGCAGTGAGTAATTAGCAGAAACATGCTGAAGCTAAACCTTTGATTTTTCTCTCTTTAACAATCACTGAGAATTTTATTGATCCAGGGAAAGAATTTCAAGACGTCTGTGTAGACCTTGGGGACATCTGGGTAGTTACAGATTCTTTGTCTGTTAAAAGACACAATGCCAACCGCCATCCCATCACACACCTGCGGGCCACCGTAATCCCCCCGTGAGGAAAAAAAATGTTTCATTATTACACATATTCTTTTTTAAATACCAGTTGATATTTATTTAGCAGGAGGACAGGAAACCCACCTGACACCTTTCTTATTACCAAACGCTCCTGCACACAGGACTTTGTCAGGTAGGAGATCATTCTTCTTCCACGCCTTCTCACAGACCTCCAGATTAATGATGGGAACAATTTGTGGAATTGAAAACTAATGTTAGTTTAGGGGTCTACAATTGGTTCAAAATACTCCAGCAAGACTTTTGACACGAAGCAGAAAGTTCAACCACATTACACCCATTTTAGCAATGCTTCACTGGCTTTCTGTCCCAGTGAGATCAGATTTTAAGGTTCTGCTACTAACCTATAAAATTATTCATGGACTGGCACCTCCCTACCTAGCTGACCTAATTAAACCTTACGTACCGGCCCGGGCTTTACGTTCTCAGGGTGCAGGACTACTTTGTGTCCCTAAGGTGAATAAGAAGTCTGCGGGTCACAGAGCTTTCTCTTATTGTGCCCCTGTTCTGTGGAATGATCTCCCTGCGTCAATAAAACAGTCAGATTCTGTGGAGACTTTCAAGTCCAGACTTAAGACGCACTTATTTTCCCTTTCATATGGCTATAATACTGGTACAGTTTTGTTTTACGCTTTTTACTCTTTTAATTCATTCATTCATTTATTAGTAATTGGAGCGGGCCGCAGCCTCAACTTTACCTAAATTCTGGGTCTTTTAGTGAAGTTTAGGGCTAGTGGCCGGCGATCACCTTAGTATTTCTCTGTTTTTCTTGTTGTTTAATGCTGGCAAATTATTCAGTATTTTTTTGTCTTTCTGATGTCTGATTCTGTTTTTTCTCTGTTTAAGGTGCAGCTCCATCCAGAGATGGGAGTTGTATTCGTGTTGGCGATCCTCCTGTCCTGTGCACCAATACCATTTCTTGTATATTTGTCCACGAATTGTTCTGTGAATTGTTCTGTAATTTATGTTTGTAGCATGGCCCAGGCAGAGGGTCACCCCTTTGAGTCTGGTCTGCTTGAGGTTTCTTCCTCAGAGGGAGTTTTTCCTTACCACTGTTGCTCTGGGGGTTGGTAAGGTTAGACCTTACGTGTGTGAAGCACTTTGATGCAACTCTGTTGTGATTTGGCGCTATATAAATGAAAATAAATTGAACTGAAAAAAAAAAAGTGGAGGGTTGCGGTGTATGAGCACGGTGCTCTAGTTTGGGTTTGTTCTTTGAGTCACACTGTGAAGTGGAAACAGAACTCACCATGTGTCACAGTGTGCGGCGGTCAGCACGAACTGGTCGCTGATCAGGAAACCTCCACAGACATGACCTCTGGAATTCTGCACCGATACCATGTACACCATTTCATCGTCCTCTGCCTTTTCCCACTGATGATTTGACTTCTGTTGTGTGTTGGGGGGTTTGGCTGGACATTTGGGTGTTCTTTCTTTCTTTGCTCTCCCAGGTGGTATGCAAACTGATTTATTGTCTGTGGAGAAGGTGCTGGCAGAAGAGTCCTTCACCCTCATCAACGTAATGTGCAGCACCTGTGGATTGGTGCTCACGTGCAACCTAAGGACTTTCAGCTGAAGCAGATAATGAGATAGCGTTCTGCATTTAAGCCATGTGTGATTCAAGCAGAATTGCCGGGAACTCGACCTTGTGACGTTCGTTTGTGAGACGCTGAGGACCGCGCCTGGGTTTGACACATCGTGCCTGTGAAGGAGGACGGGTGAGGGACACATGCTGTCAGCACACATCAGAGGTGATTGATTGTCTGAATAATCATTAACAGTAACTTGGTATTTTGTTACGCAGTATATTTGAACATTGATGAGAATTGTGCAGCTCGCTTCTCACTGCCGTGGCGTTGCGGACTGATGATCCTCCACCTGTTGTGAGGAAGCTGCTCATTTACATAAAGCTTAAGTTCAGACCTGAATGTGTTGCTGATAGTGTGTGCCTTTGAAGGATATTAGTTGTAGCTGCTGACTTACCTCACCTTTTCTATCCTTCGCAGAGTCGGTTTGTCGTGTCCACCTGGGGGTGTTTGGCGGTGACGTGGGTCCAGAAGCGCCAGGCTTCGATCCTTTTGGGCGCTGGAGAGCGTGCCGTCCTTCACTCCGCCAGACTGACGCAGTTTACGTTTGTACACTTTGTATTGCACAGAAGGGGGAAGAATAAACTTGTTTTGTTATTGGAACCGCTTTCTGGTTGTTTTAGCGCTGGGTTCCGTCAGACGCAGGTCCGCTCCTCAACCCGCGTCGACACATAACAACTTCCAAGTGCTGAAAAGATGAAAAAATCGAAAGCATTTAGAAAATGAAAAAAAAAAAAAAATCAAATTCTTGCTGAATCTGTGGATAAGACAGTAATGTTTAGACTTGACCTTCTTACCATTTTGTTCAAATGTCAAAAGATAATAAAGCAGAAGTTTCAGCAGACCGCGCATGGTGCCAACGGAATAATAATTTGCTGTTGAGAATGCTCTGAAATATAAAGGAGGATCTCTTTGTGATTTAGCTGATCTGTATCTTCTTTCACCACATCCTTTCTTTTGTTATCTTTGGTCTTTTCTTGCACAGCAGTTAACTGATGCATATGTTAACACATTTAGCACATAACTTCACTATCAAAAAAATCCTAAGTGTTTTGAGACTGTAACTATGTATTTAGGGATTTATCTTTATAAATCTCATGTCTTGTCCTCTGTCATGGGCCTGTATGAAATGTGTGAAATCAAAAATATATGAATTTTCCATCATTACTAAAGTCACAGGTTTATTACATTGAGCAGTGGTGACTGAAAAAAAAAACATTGCCAAGTGTACACATTAAAAGACATTAAACACACTGTGACTTTATAACCTTTCTATTATTTAATTTATATTTATATAGTATAATACTCACTGGCAAACTTTAGGTGCTTGAATATAATCAAGGAAGAACACATGCATGTCAGGTCTTGACTGTTTATGTATTCCGTTGCTGGGGTTTTGGATTGTTTTATTTTCTTCTTGCTTTTGTATTTTTTTTTCTGTGTTTTCTGGGTTTGTGAGGTTTTGTTGCTGGGGCCTGTCTGTGGTTCTTTCTCTCTCTCGGGCCACGCCCCTCTTCTGGTTCTTGCTGTGCACACCTGTGTGATTCATTGATTACCACCTGGGGCTTTATTAGCTCACAGCTTGTACCAGCTGTTTGCCAGTTTGTTGCACCCTGTGCCTTCATACCAGCTCTTGTTCTTGTATCCTCTAGATCGGCCTGCTTCTGTGTTGACTCGACCTCCTGCATGTTTATACGGACCTCGTTTTTGCCTGATGTTTTTGGTACTGCTGCTGTATTTTTTGGACTGCCTTCCCGTCCACCGACCATTGCTTCCATCCTCATTAAAGCGTATTTCCAAACAGAGCTGTGTAAGTGTGTCCTGCAATTGTCTCCTATCTCACCAGCCCAACAGAACAAACTGGCCAACGATGGAGACAGCAGACACAGACCCGTTCCACCTGGCAGTTCGCCACCACAGCCAGCAGCTCACACAACAGGGGGACAAGCTAGATACGCTAAGCTCTGGGTTTAGTGAGCTTGTTACTCGCCAAGAGACCTTTATGGCATCCATTAGTGATCAAATGAACAAACTACTGTCCCGCCTCGATCATCAGGCTACGTCGGATGCAGCCACCAGCAATCCCAGCCAACCACCGGGGCTGCCAGCTGTTTCGTCAGCCACCGTTCCGGCACCAGTTGTGTGCAACCAGCTGTCACGTCCAGAACGTTTTTCAGGCGACTCAGGAGACGTCTGACCATTCCTCACCCAATGTGAATTACACTTTGAACTCATGGCCTCAATGTTTCCAACTGACAGATCCAAGATAGCTTACATCATCACTCACCTTTCCGGTCGAGCAGCAGCCTGGGCCACAGCTGAGTGGGGGCGTCAATCACCCGCCTGTGCTTCGCTCCCGGCGTTCTCAAGAGCCCTCGAGCAGGTTTTTCAGCACACAGCCCTGGGACGTGAAGCAGCACAATCCCTCCTCAAACTGAAACAAGGAAGCCGCCGAGTCACAGATTACGCCGTAGACTTCCGGATCCTGGCGGCGAAAAGCGAATGGAACCCGGCTACACTCCAAGACGCTTTTTTCCAGGGTTTGTCTGCAGACATCCAAGACCAGCTCGTGGCGGTAGACTTGCCGGAAGAGTTAGACGATCTGATTGTGCTCGCCATCCGCACAGATCGCCGCTACAAGACAGTCCTTGCCGTGGGAATCGCCATCCAGACTACTCCTCCAACACGCCTCCTGCCCATTCCACCTCTTCCTTCCAAGCCCGGCCTGAGTCTTCCCAGCACAGCACTGAGGAGCCAATGGAGCTCGGGCGCATGCACCTCACTCCCGCTGAGCGACAGCGATACCGAGTGGACGGCCTCTGTTTTTACTGTGGTCAAGCAGGACATTTGATAGCCGATTGTCAAGCCAGGGGTGCCACCAAGCGGTCAAAGGTTGAATTGCGGGTGAGTCAAAATTCCATCTCCACTGTTTCTACACATAATATAATTCCAGCCAAATTAACGTCTGGCCATACCTCCATATCCGTGTCGGCTTTTATTGATTCTGGCTCTGACGCCAACCTGATTCTCTCTTCTCTTGCCAGGTACCTGCGTCTGAAACTATATAGGATCACTCAGCATCTGGTGGTACGTGCTGTGGACGGTCACGTCCTGGGCAAAATCACACATCGTACTCAGTCTGTCAAATTACTGATTTCCCATACACATTCAGAGTGAATCAGTTTTCATGTGTTGGATAACATGACTCACTCGCTAATCTTGGGGCATCCCTGGCTGCAACGGCACAGCCCGAATTTTGATTGGCTCAAGGGCGAGATCACATCCTGGGGTCCAGCCTGTAGCTACTCATGCCTGCCTAAACCTGAACGTTCTCCACAGGGCACTAATACTGATCTCGTGGGGTACCCGAATGTTACCACGATCTAGCCGCTGTATTCAGTAAGGTAAGTCCTTACCTCTGCATCGTGAATATGATTGTGCCATAGAACTCCTCCCCAGGGTGAGTCCGCCACAGGGAAAACTCTTTTCTCTGTCGGCACCTGAACGCCACGCGATGAATGATTACATACGGGAATCACTGGCAGCAGGACTAATTTGTCCCTCTTCCTCTCCTGCAGGGGCAGGGTTCTTTTTTGTTGAAAAGAAGGACAAGATGCTCCGTCCCTGTATCGATTACCGAGGTCTAAATGACGTCACCGTTAAGAACCGTTAGCCGTTGCCACTCATCTCCTCTGCATTCGAGTTGTTGGAGGGAGCCACAGTTTTCACTAAGCTTGACTTGCGTAATGCTTATCATTTAGTCCGAATAAGACAAGGAGATGAGTGGAAAACAGCTTTTAACACCCCGACCGGTCATTATGAATATTTAGTCATGCCTTTTGGTCTCACCAACACTCCCGCCGTCTTTCAGAATTTAGTGAATGATGTGCTACGTAACTACCTGAATAAGTTTGTTTTCGTTTATCTGGACGATATACTCATTTTCTCTCGGGATCTAGCTGCACACCATGATCACGTATGCACCGTTTTACGAACCCTCCTTAATAATGGGCTCTTTGTGAAAGCAGAGAAATGTGAGTTCCACAGACCCACAATCTCCTTCTTGGGTCTCATTATTTCACAGGGTTTGCCAATTTCTATCGGAAGTTCATTCAGAATTTCAGTACAGTAGCAGTGCCACTGCATGCGGTCACCTCGTCCCTGTGTCCATTCACCTGGACCCCGGAATGCGAGAAAGCATTCAAGACCTTAAAACATCGCTTTACTGCAGCCCCCATGCTTCTCCTCCCTGACCCCGTTCGGCAGTTCGTGGTGGAAGTCAATGCCTCCAATATTGGCGTGGGGGCAGTGCTTTCACAGCGTAACCCCACAGACAATAGGTTGCATCCGTGCGCCTACTTGTCTAAAAAACTGTCGCCGGCGGAACGGAATTACGGCATCGGCAACTGCGAACTGTTGGCGGTCAAAGTGGCCTTAGAGGAGTGGCGGCACTGGTTGGAGGGGGCACAGGTACCATTCATTGTGTATACGGATCACAAGAACCTTGAGTACCTCCGGGCAGCTAAACGTCTAAACTCCCGTCAGGCCAGGTGGGCTATTTTCTTTAGCCGATTTAATTTTACACTGTCCTATCGACCAGGCTCCAAAAACGGGAAACCAGATGCATTATCCCGTCAGGGGGATTCAGATGACACGCCCGCTGATCCCGACACCATACTACCCGAGTCCTGTTTTGTGTCCGCACTTACTTGGGACATTGAGTCGAGGGTTAAATCGGCATTAGGTATGGATCCCACTCCCGCGGGGTGTCCACCGGGTCGTCCTTATGTTCCCACTGCGCTTCGGGGTGAAGTAATTCGATGGTGTCATGATAGCCGGTTATTCTGCCATCCGGGGATCAACAAGACCATCTCCATGATACAGCAACGGTTTTGGTGGATAGGACTTGTCAGGGATGTGACGGAATATGTGAATGCCTGTCAGGTTTGCGCTATGCAAAAATCTGCCAACCGTTCACCTGCAGGTGCACTATTACCGTTACCGGTTCCTACCCATCCATGGTCGCACATCACCTTGGACTTTGTTAGTGGTCTCCCACCCTCAAAGGGTAACACAGTGATTTTAACAGTTGTCGATCACCTGTCCAAGATGGTTCATTTTGTCCCGCTGCCATGCCTCCCGTCCGCTAAGGAGACGGCAGTAGTCATGTTAACACATATTTTCAAATTACATGGATTGCCAAAGGATGTTGTGTCTGACCGGGGTCCACAGTTTGTGTCACATTTCTGGAGGGAGTTCTGCCGCCTTCTTTGGGTCACATCAAGTTTAACCTCGGGCTACCATCCGCAAGCCAATGGGCAGTCGGAGCGGCTTAACCAGGAGTTAGAAAAGGGTCTCTGCATCCTCGCTTCCCAACATCCTGCGTCCTGGTCATCACAGCTTCCTTGGATCGAGTTCGCGCACAATAGTTTGCCTTCCGCGTCCTCCGGTTACTCCCCGTTCCAGGTGGTTTTCGGTCACCAACCTTCCGTTTTTCTCTCAATTAACAACAGCTTGTCGGTTCCTTCGGTCCTTAGTCTTATCCTCCGTTGCAGACGAACCTGGGAGCGGGCTAGGCATGCTTTATTGCACTCCTCCGCAGCCTGTAAGACTGCCGTAGATCGCAAGAGGTCTGCCGCGCCACTGTACGCTCTCGGACAGAAGGTTTGGTTGTCGACGCGTCACTTGACCCTACGAGGGGTTCCCAAAACGCTGACTACCAGGTTCGTTGGTCCCTTCTCGGTGTCTAGGGTTGTTAATCCTGTTTCTGTGCGTCTCCGCCTTCCCCGGTCCATGCGCGTTCATCCCACTTTCCACATTAGTCAGGTCAAGCCAGTCCAATCTAGTTCGCTGTGCCCTCCTGCCGGTCCCCCTCCCTCCGCCCAGTTCGTGGATGGTGGCCCGGTTTACGCTGTGCGTCGCCTTTTGGCCTCTCGCCGTTGTGGGCGTGGTTTCCAGTATCTGGTTGATTGGGCGGGTTATGGCCCCGAGGAGTGGTCTTGGGTTCCCTCCCGGTTTGTTTTGGACCCTGGTCTATTCGGGCCTTTCATGCGGCTCATCCCTCCTCCCCTGGGCCATCGGGGGTCGGCCGTGGGGGCGGGGGTACTGTCAGGTCTTGACTGTTTATGTATTCCGTTGCTGGGGTTTTGGATTGTTTTATTTTCTTCTTGCTTTTGTATTTTTTTTCTGTGTTTTCTGGGTTTGTGAGGTTTTGTTGCTGGGGCCTGTCTGTGGTTCTTTCTCTCTCTCGGGCCACGCCCCTCTTCTGGTTCTTGCTGTGCACACCTGTGTGTGATTCATTGATTACCACCTGGGACTTTATTAGCTCACAGCTTGTACCAGCTGTTTGCCAGTTTGTTGTGCCCTGTGCCTTCATACCAGCTCTTGTTCTTGTATCCTCTAGATTGGCCTGCTTCTGTGTTGACTCGACCTCCTGCATGTTTATACGGACCTCGTTTTTACCTGACGTTTTTGGTACTGCTGCTGTATTTTTTGGACTGCCTTCCCATGCACCGACCATTGCTTCCATCCTCATTAAAGCGTATTTCCAAACAGAGCTGTGTAAGTGTGTCCTGCAATTGTCTCCTACCTCACCAGCCCGACAATGCACAAATTAGAATAACTATATAAACCACAGTTTCCACCTTCACATTTGAGTGCTGATTTCAAAGACACATTTATGAAATAATAAAAAATGACTAGAAGCCATATCAGGCCTGATTTTTAAGTCTGCTCATTGTATTACTGCTTTGTGTTTGATGTTTTTACATGATGTATTGTGACTCCACTTGATTTCCTTTAAAGATCTTGACAAAAAGCTCATTCATGTTAATTTTACCAGTGTACTTCACTAATTTCTTACACTTTGAAAATGTTTCCAAAAGGTGTCGCGTTCAACAGCGTTCATGCTGACGCCATCCTGACGAAAAAACATGAAGGCTGAACAAAAGATGCAATGCATCGGACATATTCAGAGTGCTTCACTCTTTCAACCTTTATTCAGGTGCCTTTTGTCAAACTCCAGGTGGGCTGCCATGTGCCTTTTACTAAGGAGTGGCTTCCGTCTGGCCACTCTACCATACAGGCCCGATTGGTGGATTGCTGCAGAGATGGTTGTCCTTCTGCACTCAAAAAAAAAAAAAAAAAAAAGAGTAATTGGATGAACTCAATTCATTTATGTGCAGGATTTCTATTTAATAAATTTGTGTAGCCCCAACTAAAAAAGCACATCCATGCAAAATAATTTAATTTAATTTAGTTGGGACTACTGTTGTATGGCTGGGGGGGCCTGGCTGCCTTTTGTTTCTGTCTTCTGTCCTGTCTTTTGTTTTTCCTTCCAGGTGGCTTGCGTTTAGGACTGAGTGGCTGTGTGGCTGAGTTACCAGGACCTCACCCTGATTACCTGAGGCTGATCATGTGCAGCTCGTCAGGACTCACAGATGTGGTGCATCTACACGGATTGGAGCATGGTGGCATTTCAGTCTGGAGTACACAGTGAGTATTTGCCAGAGACTCGACCTTGTGACCAGACGGGTGAGATCGTCGTCTCGAGAGCCATCTCATCATCAGTGGATGCAGAGAACGTCCAGGTTTGATGCATGGTCTGTGAAAGAGGAGGGGGTGAGGTCTCACGCTCGTCAGCACACTTCCTGAGGTACGTTAGATTTTGTGACTAACATTTATACAGTCAGTAAATGTGGTGTCCCTCACACCTTATTATATTGAGCTGTTATGTTAGTCGTTTAATCAGCTTCCACTGCAGTTGAGTTTGTGAACAGGGTGTTCCATGCCTGCAGGGTGGGAAGCTGATTAGTAATTAAGCCAGGAAGTGTTTGCTGTTTGTACACCTTTGAGCGGTCTCTCTGTGTGTGGAGTGTGGACTCACATGATGATTTCTTCTTTCACAGACTCGGTTTGTCGCGGCCACCTGGGGGGTGTCGGCGGGGTCCTTGGGTCCGAACTGGTTCTGGCTCTGGACCGTTAGTGCTGCTGGGAGCGCACCGCTTTTCCACCACGCCAGACCGCGCACTTATTTGTTATATCTTTTATCACATCACTGTTATGTAATTAAATTCAGTTATCCTTTGTACCGTGCTCTGCTTATTTTATACTGGGTCCTTCAAATGCTGGTCGGTTCTCCGGGCTGCGTCCGACACATAACAACTACATATATTTATTAGATGGAAATCCAATCCAATGAGTCAGTTTTTTGAGTGTGGAAGGTTCTCCTCTCTCCACAGAAGAATGCTGGAGCTCTGACAGAGTGACCATCAGGTTCTTGGTCACCTCCCTAACTAAGGTCCTTCTCCCCTGATCACTCAGTTTAGACGGCTGGCCAGCTCTAGGAAGAGTCCTGGTGGATTCAAACTTCTTCCATTTATGGATGATGGTGAAGGCCGCTGTGCTCATTAGAATGTTCAAAGTAGCAGAAATGTTTCTGTACCCTTCCCCAGATTTGTACCTCGAGACAATCCTGTCTCAGATGTCTACAGACAGTTCCTTTGACTTCATGCTTGGTTTGTGCTCTGACATTTTTTGTCAACTGTGGGACCTTATATGTAGACAGGTGTGTGTCTTTCCAAATCATGTCCAATCAATTGAATTTACCCCAGGTGGACTTCAATTAAGCTGTAGAAACATCTCAAGGACGATCAGTGGAAACAGGAGGCACCTGAACTCAATTTTGAGCTTCATGGCAAAGGCTATGAATATTTGTGTACATGTGATTTCTTAATTTGTTTAATTTTTAATAAATTTGCAAAAATCTCCACCCCCCCCTTTCACATTGTCATTATGGGGTACTGTGTGTAGAGTTTCATGCATTTTGGAATAGGGCTGTAACATAACAAAATGCAGAAAAAGTGAAGCCCTGTGAATACTTTCCAGATGCACTGTATGTAGCAGGATACAACACAACAGTTAATACTGACTCGCATCACTTTTTCATTCTAGTAAGTTATTTTGCCTTCTCCCTTTTTATTTTTTTGAGGTCACCACAACATAACATTTTGGGGTCACCACAACACAGTGCCAGCCAATCAGAGTACAAGAAGGATAGGTTTCTCATATTTCTTATGGTTAGGACTTATGACAGTTAACTGGAACCAGGACTTAGGCACACAGAGTAGAGCCCCAGGATGCAGAACTGCTCAGACACAAGGATAAATAAGTTTATTTGCACAGGTGATTGAGCATAATGCCAAAGTGACAACCAGGATGATCAAAGGAGTCTTCTGAAAGGTGAATCCAAACTGAGAAATCTTCTGTTTAAAAGGTGAATTCGAACCAAGGAATCTTCTTCATACAGATGTGAACAAACTAAGAAGTCTTCTTCAAGAATTATCAAACACCAAGACAGAATTAAACTAAGGTGTTTCCTGAAGGTCAGTGTCAAAGACAGGATTAAAACAAAGGATTATCTTCTTCATAAAGAGTACAACTGAGAAGTCTTTTCTTGGAGGTGGGAATCAACTGAGGAATCTTCTTTAACAAAGCTGAAAAACAAAAACTGAAGAAACTACTTCATCAAAGAGTAACAGCACAGGCAAGGTTCAACTAAGGAATGTCTTTCTTCTTAGATGTGGAATTCCAACACAAAGACAGGATTCAACCAAAACAGTCTTTTCTTCTTCCCTGTCTCTGGATCAAATCCAGAGACAGGAGTTAACTCAGAAAAGTCTTTCCTTCTTAGTAAGTGAGTTCAACTCTAGAGTGCAAAAAAAAACAAGTCAACACTCACTACCAAAGTGGAAACAAGAAACACAGGGCAAGAAACCCATCAACCTACAAACATACAAGTAATAGACCCACAACTAACGACAAGCTGGAGTCACTATATATAGCCACCCTCATCTGTTACAGGTGCAGACCAAAACAACAGGTGATTTCAATGTGAGGCTAAAGACATTAAATTCAGTAAGGTATATATTATATATTATATTCCAATTCTAAGGTGGAACTATGCCAGTATACAAAGGTATATCTAAATATCTAAAAAGGAAGAGTAAAATAGGAGAGTAGAAGAGAGTAGAGCAGAGCCACTTAGGATGTAAGGGATCTAAGAAAACACCAGAGGGCAGCAAACATTCAGACACTACATGAAACTGAAGATAAAAAAAGGGAACACCAGGCGGCAGCAGATAGCAAGACATTGCTACAAACTGAAGGGAATGAAAAGGTAAATGCAGAGAATAATACTTGACAAGATAAAAGGTGAAAATTCAAGATGTGATAACCTACAAGGAGGAAAAAGCTGATAGATAAGAGCAGACAGATGATGGGATTAACTGTGAAGACATAACAATAATAAAACAGTCAGATTCTGTGGAGACTTTCAACTCCAGACTTAAGACACACTTTTTTTTCCCTTTCATATGGCTAGCATACTTGTACAGTTTTGTTTTACACTTTTTACTCTTTTAATTCATGTTATTAGTAATTGGAGCGGGCCGCGGCCTCAGCTTTACCTAAATTCTGGGTCTTTTAGTGAAGTTTAGGGCTAGTGACCGGTGATCACCTTAGTATGTCTTCTGTTTTTCTTGATGATTAATGCTGGCAAATTATACAGTATTTTTTGTCTTTCTGATGCCTAATTCTGTTTTTTTCTCTGTTTAAGGTGCAGCTCCATCCACAGATGGGAGTTGTATTTGTGTTGGCGACCCTCCTGTCCTGTGCACCAACAGCAATTCTTGTATATTCGTCTGTGAATTGTTCTGTGAATTGTTTCTGTAATTTATGTTTGTAACATGGCCCAAGCAGAGGGTCACCCCTTTGAGTCTGGTCTGCTTGAGGTTTCTTCCTCAGAGGGAGTTTTTCCTTACCACTGTTGCTCTGGGGGTTGGTAAGGTTAGACCTGTTATGTGTCGGACGCGGTCGGAGCACCGACCCAGCGTTTGACAGGACCCAGCATAAAATAAGCAGAGCACGGTTCAAAAGATAACAGAATTTAATAATCATAGTGAGTTTAGTGATAAACAACCAAAAATGTCCGCGGTCTGGTGAGGTGAAAACACGGCACGCTCTCAGCAGCGCAAACGGTCCGGAGCCACAGCAGTTCGGACCCAGGGACCCCGCCGACACCCCCCAGGTGGCCGCGACAAACCGAGTCTGTGAAGAAAGAAAACATGGAGGTGAGTCCAACACTCTCCACCCAGAGAGACACAGCTCAAAGGTGCACACAATCAGCAAACACTTCCTGGCTTAAATATATATATCAGCTTCTCACCCTGTAGGCACGGAACAACTCAGTTCAAATATCCACTGCAGCAGAAGCTGATTAGACAATTAGCATAACGTGACAGCTCAATAACACAAGGTGTGAGGGACACCAAATCCACTGTCATTACTTCATAAAAGTCACCAAAACCAAATTACCTCAGGAAGTGTGCTGAAGAGCGTGAGACCTCACCCAATCCTCCTCCACAGACTGTGGCGTCAAACCTGGAGCGGTCTCTGCGTCCGTAATGGTGAGATTGTTCTCCCGATGCCGATCTCGCACGTCTGCTCACAAGGTCGAGTCTCTGGCAATCACACACTGTGCATTCAAGGTTTAAGTGCAGCAATCTCTGATCAAGACAGAATACACCACAGCTGTGAGCCCTGATGACCTGCACGTGAAAACAAGCCTCAGGTGTTCAGGGTGAGGTCCTAATGCTCAGCCACTCAGTCCTGAATGCATACCACCTGGTGGGAGAAACAGAAAAAACAAAAACCAAGCCAGCCAAACACCCCAGCACACAACAAGACCTTACCTGTGTGAAGCGGCTTGAGGCAACTCTGTTGTGATTTGGCGCTATATAAAGGAAAATAAATTGAAATTGAAATAACACAAAGAGATGAGTGCAGAAAGAAGATAAGAGAAGACAGAAGCTGGGATGTGACAACCATGAGGAGACAGGAGACTCAACCAACTAAACCCCCCACAGACAGAACCACAACAATATCATTTAAAAGCCAGCGAGAAATTAACACTTCTACATCTTAAAACGCTGTTTTTCTAACCAGATAACACTTATGAAGCGATTTACAAACATCTCACGGAGGTCAGCGTGCACATGCAGCATGCAAGCTGATGTCCGTGCGATGTCCAGAGATCAAAGCTATGAAATCAAAGCCTCAAGAACGCTCACATGCACTAACTCCTGCAGACAGCATTAAGAAGGAAAATGAAATATCTGTGATGGAATTTGCCCACAAGTAAAAGTGTTCTTTTCATTAAAATGAGCTGTAATTTAAAAAAAAAAATGTAATTTAACCAGGTTAGTCCCATTGAGATCAAGACCTCTTTGCAAGGGAGACCTGGGCAATTATAAAGTTTCCAGTTCACCTAACCTGCATGTCTTTAAATGTGGGAAGAAACAGAGCAAACCCACGTAAAAACTTGGGGAGAACATGTAAACTCCACACAGAAAGGCAACAGGTTGGAAATGAACCCATGACCTTCTTGTTGTGAGGAAAAAGCGTTAACAACCACTAATCCACCATGCTGCCCATTTCAGGCAGCGATGTTTCAAAAATAAACCGACATAATAATGCTTAGATTTCAGTAGAAACTAAATTTAGACAGTTTAGTGAAATTTGAATGGCTGTATAGTTTTAATATGCAGTTGTAACAGACCACACAATCCTCAAACCCGTGTGTTTTTCTCTTCACATTTTCAACAACATCCCTTCAATGCTTCCAATATTTACATCTGTAGATGTTTGGAAGGTTTCCCCCTATATAATATTTATTTTGTGTTTTTCTTTTTTTGTGAGTTAAATAAAGCAAAAGTAAATACTACTTATGTAAAAAAAATAAAAAAAAACATAACAGCTTTTTTTAATGCTTTATTTTGCAACTTGGTTAAGTAAGAAAATGAAAAAGAAGCAGCAATGAATAATAAAAAATATGCTGAAGCAAAACCTTTGTTTACTTTTATTTAACAACCGTTTTGTTTGAGAATTTTATTGATCCAGGGAAGGAATTTTGAGACGTCTGTGTAGACGTTGGGGAGATCTGGGTAGTTACAGATTCCAAATCTCTTCAACGACATGATGCCAACCGCCATCCCATCGCATACCAGTGGTCCACCAAAATCACCCTGTGAGGAAAAATGTTTCTTTATTACACATATATGTATGTTTTTTCAGTTCCAGCTGTTATTTGTTTGGTCGGAGAGCAGGAAACCTACCAGACAGGTGCCTTTCTCTGTACCATACCCTCCTGCACACAGGATGTTATCAGGGAAGAACTTTGAAAGGCTTTTCCAAGCCTTCTTACAGACCTTTGGATTAATGATGGGAACATCCACCACTTGCAGATCAAAAACTACATCAAGAGTTCTATTGAGTCCCCATCCAGCCACCCTGCATTCTTTCTTGTCCTTCATCTTGATCTCATACTTTGGAAGTGGGACTGTTTGGATTTTTTCACCCAGTTGAACTTTCTCAGACAACTTGAAGAAGAGAAAATCAAGTCAGTGTTGATGGTTCAAAACTGAAAGAACACTGTCGCTGTTCCATTGAATGAGTCCACTTACTTTGAGAAGCATAATGTCATTCCATTTCAGTACATTAACAAAAGACGGGGGTATGCATGTCTTTATCCCGTATCTCATTTCATCGTCAACCACCTTCAGATTGTGGGTGCCAACAACAACACTGGTCGGTTTCCTGAGTAGACAAACACTTTTTAAAAATAGATTTCCTATAAATTGATCTCATTTTGATTTGCTGTCTGAGTCACACTGTGCTGAGGAAACCAAACTCACACGCTGTCACAGTGTGCGGCGGTCAGCACAAACTGGTCACTGATCAGGAAACCTCCACATACATGACCGAGATGATTCTGCACTGACACCATGTACAGCATGTCGTTGTCCTCCACCTTTTGCCCCATGATGATTTGACTTCCAAGTGCTAAAAAAACGAGAACATTTTAAGTCGTTACAAGATGCAGCAAAATGGATCAGACCGTACTGTGTCAGCCCGGCCTTCTTACCATTTTGTTCAAATGTTAGAACAAAAAAAAGCAGAAGTTTTTGCAGACCATTCATCATGTCAATGGAATAATCGGCTGCCGTCTTCGCTCTTAAAGAATGCTCTTAAATATAATACCGTGCTCTCTGTGGGATGTCATGTCCCTGCACTTTATCTTCTTTCACCACATCCTTCCTGCAAAGCAAATTTTTTGCAGTCTTTGGCCTTTTATTATCTCAACTCTTACATACATTTATCTGTTTGCTCTGCACATGTCCAAACCATCTCAATCTTGCCTCTCTGTCTTTGTCTCAAAACCGTCCCACCTGAACTGTCCCTCTGATAGGTTCATTCCTAATCCTGTCCATTCCCGTCACTCCAAAAGAGAATCGCAACATCTCCAGCTCTTCTTCATATCTTTTTGTTAGTGCCACGTCTCTAAGCCGTCCAACATAGCTGGTATCCCTACTGTCTTGTAAACTTTATCCTTCACTCTTGCAGATATTCTTCTATCACTAATCACTCCTGCCACCTTTCTCCACCCACTCCACACTGCCTACACTCTCTTGTTCACCTCTCTACCACACTCTCCATTACTTTGGACAGTTGACTGCAAGTATTTAAACTCATGTGCTTTCACCACTTCTACTCCTTGTATCCACTCTCTTCCACTGGGCTCCCTCTCATTCACACACATGGACTCAGTCTTGCTCCTACTCACTTTCATTCCCTTTCTCTCCAGAGCATATCTCTACCTCTCCAGGCTAGAATCAGCCTGCTCTCTACTCTCACTACAGATCACAATATCACCTGCAAACATTATAGTCCATGGCAACCTGGTCTCCCGACAAGTCGTGATTCAGCAGCACGAAATATATGGGTGCATGATGGGTGCATGCAAAAACAAAAAACAAACAAACAAAAAAAAAAACACGAGACTGGGCTGTCCATGGAGACTCCTGGCTGATTAGTCAACAACCTGTCCATCACCACTGCAAACAAGAAAAAACTCAGAGCTGATCCTTGGTGTAATCCCTCCTCCACCTTGAATGAGTCTGTCATTCGTACTGCACATCTCACTGCTGTCTCTCTGTCCTTGTACATGTCCGGCACTACCCTCACATATTTCTCTGCCACTCCAAATGTCCTCATGCAATACCACAACTCTTCTCTTGGCACCCTGTCATAAGCTTTTCCTAAATCCACAAACACACAATGTAACTCCTTCTGGCCTTCTCCATACTTCTCCATAAGTATTCTCAGAGCAAACATTAAACACATTAAAAATATGGACCATCACACTTCATCTCCACTCCTCAGGCATCCTCTCACTTTCCAAGATTTTATTAAACAATCTGGTTAGAGACTCCACTGCCATCTCTCCAGTACATTTCCATGTGTCCACCGGAATGTCATCTGGTCCAACTGCCTTTCCAGTCTTCATTCTTTTCATAGCTGCCTTCATCATTTCTAATCTCTTGCACTTCCAGTTTTAGTCTCTCCACATCATCCAGACTTTTCTCGCTCTCATTTTCTCCATTCATTAGCTCCTCAAAATTT
Organism: Thalassophryne amazonica; assembly: GCF_902500255.1. NCBI lineage: Eukaryota > Metazoa > Chordata > Actinopteri > Batrachoidiformes > Batrachoididae > Thalassophryne > Thalassophryne amazonica. The sequence continues at coordinate 72,993,284 of NC_047112.1, forward strand.
TCCTTCCACCTTCTCAACATACTCTCTTCACTTGTCAGCACATTACCATGTGTATCTTTTACCACCCTAACCTGCTGCACATACATACTCTCTTCACTTGTCAGCACATTACCATGTGTATCTTTTACCACCCTAACCTGCTGCACATCCTTTCCAGCTCAGTCCTTTTGTCTGGCCAATTGGGACAAGTCTTTTTCTCCTTCCTTACTATTTGTAGGGGTTGGTAAGGTTAGACCTTACCTGTGTGAAGCACCTGGAGGCAACTTTGTTGTGATTTGGCAGCCCAGTCTCACTTTTTTTTTTTTTTTTTTTTTTTGTGCTCTCGTCATGAAATGAGTCAAATTTTTGTGACAGGGTTTAAACTCACTATTACTAACCCTACTCCCACCCCCAACCCTAACCTTAACCATAACCTTACCCTACTCCTTCCCCAACCCTAACCATAACCACCCCGACCCCCCACTTCACTTTTAATTTCGTGCAGCCATCACGGAATGAATTAGAATGAATTTGTGCTGCCGTGATGAAAATGAAACGCTTTTCGTCACAATATCACAAACAAGTAGATTAATGTTTATGTATAGAATCATGACTTGCCGTGAGACCAGGTTGGATTTGGCGCTACATAAATTCAAATAAATTGAAAATTGAAACAGAAAAATTGAAATTCAACTTCTAGTAGAATGCCTTTTTCTTAGCTTTTGCCACTTCTCTTTTCACCTTACGTTGTACTCCTGTCTACTTTCTTAATCCCTCTGACTATACTAATTCTTTTTTGCCAACCTCTTTCTCCTTATGCTTTCCTGGAACTCTTCATTCCACCACTAAGTCTTCCTTCCGTTGTTCAAATGTCACACCCAGTACCTTCCTAGCCGTCTCCCTCACCACATCTGCAGTACTTTTCCAGTTGTCCAAAACTGCTTCCCCTCCATTCAGTGCCTCTCTCACCTGCCCACTGAATTTGACATAACAGTCTTCCTCCTTCAGCTTCCACCATCTGATCCTTTGTTGAGCTCTCACTCTTCTTCTTCTTTATCTCTAAGTCATCCTACAAACCACCATCCTATGCTGTCTAACTACACTCTCTCCTGCCACCACCTCACAGTCTCCAGTTTCTTTCAGTTTGCATTTCCTACAAAGAATGTAGTCCACCTGTGTGCACATTCCTCCACTCTTATATGTCACCCTGTGCTCCTCCCTTTTCCCAAAGTAGGTGTTCACCACAGCCATTTCCATCCTTTTTGCAAAATCAACTACCATCTGTCCTTTCACATTCCTGTCTTTGATACTACATGGGGAGGTCTAATGGTTAAGTGTTGGGCTTCAGACCAGTGGATCATTGAAGTCCGCTCCTGTCACCACTCTTTAATGCTTGGACTCACCTTCCACCACCTCATCTAACTCTCTCGAGAAATCTTCTTTCTCCTTCATCTTACATCTTTTATTTATCTTAAAGTTGCACAAATACAAGGTTGATTTTCAAATGTCATATAGCCCCATTCCAACAAAAAAGTGGTTCTCAGTTTCTGATGTGACCAGTGTGACAAGACTAGAAGAAAGGCAGCACCCAGAGTCTCAGCCCAACACAGAAAAAAGACTTTATATTCTCTTCCACTTTCACTACTTGTCTACGATACATAATTGTATATAAATACGTGTCTACAACAGTTAGAAATGGTAAGTGCTTCTGGAAAAATTAATTCTCATTCTTTAAAATAAAAGACAAAGAAAAACTAAATGAACTGCCTTAAGTTATTTAAAAAGAAATTCTCAACTCTGGACTTGAATGCATTAATTTTAATCCATGTGAACTGAATTTTGAGCTACTTCCTAACCCTAACTGGTTATAGTTGTGTGTGTATCTGGTGGGGTTGGATGGGGTGGGTGGGGGTGACGGCAAGAGGTGCACCTAGGGAGTGCACTAACTTAGTTAGCATGTACACAGGGGTGCATGATCTAAAACGTTTGTGAACCACTGACCTACAGGCTCAGAAAATTCCAGCTCTTACCTTGGACTCAGATAAAACTAGCTCCCTGTTCCTCAGGAAGGTATCCTACAAAATGCAGTGAGTGAGTCGATAAATACAGTAAGCCCCCCCCCCCACACACACATTCTTAACATAACTTAAACACATACTTGTATAACATTTATGACCCTCCTGTCCTGTGCACCAACAGCAATTCTTGTATATTTGTCCGTGAATTGTTCTGCAAATTATTTCTGTAATTTATGTTTGTAGCATGGCCCAAGCAGAGGGTCACCCCTTTGAGTCTGGTCTGCTTGAGGTTTCTTCCTCAGAGGGAGTTTTTCCTTACCACTGTTGCTTTGGGGGTTGGTAAGGTTAGACCTTACCTGTGTGAAGCGCCTTGAGGCAACTCTGTTGTGATTTGGCGCTATATAAAGGAAAATAAATTGAAAAAAAAATTGAATTAAAATTTATAACTAAACCACATATAATGATGAGAAAAAAATAATTCAATGTTGAATGAATGAAAATGAAGTAAACTGCTTCAAATTACTTTCTTTGAATTTAAGAATATGTTTAATTATGGTGTAGAAATTTTCTCTTTGTTCTTGTCTGTGTGTAATTTATGTGAGCCCAAATGAAAGCATCATAAAATTCATAAAGTAAAGCATTAAGAGAGGGATTCATGTTAGTTTAGAGTATCTGTGGTGGTACTTCTGAGAGGTTAGTTAATGTGACTGTGAGAGCATTTCTGAACAACCCTGAAGTCGGAAACTGTGGCTGTTGAACCTATGTGTCAAGTTTCAGTGGAACATCAAAGTGGACTGTTTGATGGTTTTCACAAAGGTCACAACTCCACGTGGTCGTATGTTTGCCACAAAAGATCCACACCAAAGAGTATTGGTGTTGCATTTTGTTTTTCAATTAAAAGAAAAGATTCAATGTGGTTTTGTCACAAATATAAAGACTGAAGAAGGGAGATGAAAACAAAAGATCTTTCCATTTTCATGATTGTTTCTACCAGCCAGTCCCAAACTTAAGAACTCAAACTAGCACTCAAAACTTTAATCACAATTCTAAATGAAACACGAGAATAAAATTATTTCCACGTTAATCTGGGTTAGATTATCTAATGAACAACACATAACTGGGAAGGTGATGGTCTAGTGGTTAAGCATAGATCCTTGGTTCAAATCCCATCCTGACTGGAAAATCACTACAACGAGCAAGGTCCTTAATCCCCTAGTTGCTCTGGGTGTGTATTAAGTGCCACACAAATCACATTTGTTGACTATTTTGTGAAAAGGTCCTTCAACGATTCCTTACATGGTCACCAACCCAATTAAAATGTGATCCCAGTAAGTAAGTCCCTTTGGCTGCTCCCTTGTTTGCACTCGGGGTCGCCACAGCAAATCCAAGGTGGATCTGCATGTTGAATTGGCACAGCTTTTACGCCAGATCCCCTTCCTGATGCAACTCCACATTACATGGAGAAATGTGGCAGGGGTGGGATTTGAACCCGGAACGTTCTGCACTGAAACCAAGCGCATTAACCACTTTTCCACCACCCCTGCTGAAACTGTGATCCCAAATCATGTTTATTCACATTTTACCTACCTATGTTACCCAACATAACCAAAGGATAAGCACACCTCAGCATCCTTATTATCAGAATTTATCTTTGCACAGTCAGCCACAGAACTCTGCCCTGTGTGAGTACAGAGTCCATGGTAGCATCAGACTCCTCCAACAGTCCAGCAAAGACCACATGTGCCCAAGCTTGTCTTCAGTGACCTGTTGAAGCATTTCACTGCTGTGTGGATGAAAAAGGCACTAGTGACCAACTCCCATGTTTGCTCAGACTCCTGGAACCCTATCTGCCAGAGGTCATCCCCGCATCTTCAGAGGCTAGATCTCACAGTTTTCCTCAAAAGTATTGCCACTCTAGGAGGGGTTGGGAGGGGGCTTCATAGCCATTATGCGATCATGCTATTTCCACACCTGCATTAGCACATGTTGCAAATGTAAAATAAATAAATAAATCAATCAATCAGAAAGTGTATTTGAGCATAATTTTGTACCAAAATGACATTTGGCTCATTTGCAAGTGCATTCATGAGCAGGAAAATCAAAATAATTAAGGCAAAGGGTCGAAAGAAAGACTTTGAGTCTCTACAAGTCAGGTTCCCCCTGAGGAGCATTTTACAACTGAATGAAAGCTGCAAAAGAATCACACGATCACAACTAAGGAACTGACAAAGAATATGGAGCCATCAGCGGACCCGGCGCCACGAGGGGGCGTTTGGGGGCGACGCCCCCTCACGTCATCAACCTCGCCCCCTCGGATATGAGTTATCAAAAACAAAAACAAAAATAAAAAAGAAAGAAAAAGAAATACTGGAAATTATAGCGCCTCGCAGTTTCTCGGATTTTTTAGTCCAATTTTGCATGCTTTTTTTTTTTTTTTTTTTTTACAGTGCATTGTGCTCTGCGTCCTCATCAAGCAGGCCGGTGTTCTGTCGAGATGACGGGACACCTGTTGCGGCACCGCGAAGGGAGAGTACGCACATTGTGTTCTGCGTGTCTGTTTATAAGAATCTTCTCGCCCAGAAGAAAAAAGAGCGCCAACAACTACCCATAACTGTGTTCTTCACTCGGAAAAAGACACATGCAGCGAGGTGTGAGTGGAAAAAGGCGCAACAGTGGCGCGGCGTCAGGACGAAGAGGCGTGATCAGAGGAACAGTGAAATACTGGTCAGTCACTATTAATAATTTCTTGTGTCCAACCTCGTAGGTTGATCGTTAAAATTAAATTCATTAGTTCTAAAAGCCATAATAATTATTTATAGGAAAACGTTCTATTTTTATTTCTCAAACAAATGTTTGGGCCTGAAAACAGGTTGGTCTTATTTTTCTACTAAGGTTTGAACTTTGAGTGTTTACACACGAGAGAAAAGTGAGAAAATGTTAATGCCTGTTTGAGAAAACTGTATAAAGTGTGTAGTGAGGGGTTATACAGCCTTAAAACGTCTATAATAACTGTAAAAAATAACGCTGTCTACTTTGCGGATTTCGCCTATTGCAGGCTATTTTTAGAACGTAACTCCTGCGATAAACGAGGGACCACTGTGTATCTACATGAAAGGTTTATGTTTGACCCGTTGTGCGACTGTCATGCCCAGTTGAGCTGTGTTTGCGCTTGTGATGGAGGGCTGTATGTGGGGTTAATCTACTGTCTCGTGTCGTTTCTCAGATCAGTTGTTATTTTGGTTTTGTGGTATGCAGGAGATCACTTGACCGAGGGTCTATACGTTCAAATAATAATTAAAAAAATACTGTCATCGCTCTTTACTCTTAGTCAGTCAGTCTCTTACAACGGTGTTGCCTAAATACACGAGCTTTCTAGGAGCGCACCCAATTAATTACGCACGCTCAGAGGCAGGAACCCTCCGGTGCGCACTATTTTTTTTTTGGGGGGGGGGGCGACCCTGCCCCCTGTGATAAACTCATTGCCCTCTTAATATTTTTTTCTGGCGCCAGACCTGGCCATCAGATAGAGATGGAACATCATGTGCCATTAAGATATATGTAAGCTTATAGCCTCACTTGTATATTGATTTTATTGTTTTTTTTAATTGACTTTGGTCATAACTGAAAGCCAGTGACAGGAAGAGACAGAGACAATGTGCATTAAGTGGAAACCACAAGGACACCCACCAAGACACATCTCTATAAAAGGGTCTGCTTGCACCCTTAGACAAGAGGTGACATTTCCTGCCGACATGATGTACGCTGTCCTTTTTCTTGTTCTGACATGTCTAGGACAAAGTGGTAAGACTGCCAGGTTTGATGATGTTTCAAAACCCAAAACATTTGACATTTACTTTTAAAGAATTGCCTTTTTTGTCTTTTCAGCACGTGGAAGTGAAATCATCAATGGGCGCAATGCAGAGAAGAACACAATGATGTACATGGCATCTGTGCAGAATAAAATCCGTCATCACATTTGCGGGGGGTTCCTTGTGGCTGAACAGTTTGTGCTCACCGCTGCACACTGTTATGCCTTGTGAGTTGTTGTTCCACTTTAGTGAAATTCACAAAAATGTTTTTACAAACAGCAGGTTGTCCTGTTATTTTCAAATGATGCATCACATTTCACTTATTTGTTGTTCTTTTATTTCTATGTATTTAATAATCTGTCATTAATATTCAGGAATCCGACAAGTGTTGTTCTTGGCACTCACAATCTCAAGGCTGTGAAAGATCGAGAAATGAGATATCAAGTAACGACATGCAAACACCCAAATTTTAAAAATGTCTTGAAGGGGTTTGACATCATGCTCCTGAAAGTAAGTAGATTCAACTCAAAACCTTTCAATGAGGCAACACTAACATGATGCCACAACACGTATTATACTGATAATGACAACTTTTATTTACAGGGGTCATATTATGCATGTTTCCTACAAGTTAATGCATGTGACAAGGGAGCGTACAAACAGATATTAACGGTTGTAACCACAATTCCACCATAGAAAGTGACGTTATCCACCTCCTCCCTTGTGGAATCAGGTCTCACATTTTGTACCTGTTGCTCCAAATGCAAAGGCGCTGCTTTTGCCAAACCTGAGCCCAGATATGGACTTCTGTCAGACACATCAAGAATTTCTAAACGAGGCCATTTTTGGCATAGATTTCATTACAAGAGTAGAGTTTCTTACTGCAGAGACAGAACTCATAATGTTTGATGATTGTTTCTCCTGGAACCACAACCTCATTTGAATGTAAATTAAAAAATATATTGCATAATATGTCCCCTTATATTTGTCTGCTGAAGGATGACAAGTGGGTTGCTACAGGTCCAATTGCCAATTTTTTGTAAACTTTTTGATTTTTCAGTTGTCTAGGAAGGTTCACTTGGTTAAACCAATTCAACTTCCAAAACGTAAAGTGCAGCTTAAAGACAAACAGCAGTGCCACGTAGCTGGATGGGGTTACAGTAAAACCGGAGGCACCGTTGTTGATAATCTACAAGTGGTGGATGTGTCCATCATTAACAAAAAGGAGTGTCAGAAGGCATGGAGGAAAGTCGAAAGAGATATAAGGCTTCCAAGTAGCATTATCTGCGCAGGTGCATATCGCACAAAAAAAGGATTCTGTCAGGTAGGACATTTGTTCTTCAAACACTGCTGGGAAACCGCAGAAAAATTCCACTAATGGATAAACTGTTTCTTCGCAGGGTGATTCTGGTGGCCCACTGGTGTGTGATGGAATTCCAGTTGGTGTTGTGTCAGCCAACAGGAGAGGAATCTGTGATTACCCAGATGTTCCCAACATCTACACAAACCTCACCAAATTCCTCCAATGGATCAACAAAGTTATCAAGAATAACGGCTGTTGAATAAGTCATCTGTACATCATTTCGTTCAGTTTACATTTCTATGTCTGAAGTATTTTCTGAGTCCAAGTTACTCTGTCTACATTTACTCCTGAACCTGAATGCATTTCTTTTTAGAATTTTGCAGTACATTTTTGTTCAGAATACATAAGTATTTACAAATTGATGTCTGGGTATACTTTACTGCTTGTTTCCACTCTTTAAATAATGTTAAACCAGTGGTTTAACTCCATCACACACAAGACAGTGAAAATTGTTACTAAAACAACTTGGAGGCTTCAGCAATTATAAAGACTCAGTTTTAACAAGTTGGTGCTGGAATTTGTTTTTCTGTATTCTATATTAATGAACTGCAGCTTTTCTATTTGCTATAGTTACACACACACACACACACACACACACACACACACACACACACACACACACACACACACACACACACACACACACACACACACACACACACACACACACACACACACACACACACACACACACACACACACATCAATGTGTTGCCAGGTTTTCCTTTGTGAGCAGGGAATCAAATCAAAGCTTCTGTCTTCTCAAGTTTACCTCTTTAACTTCTATACAGTCACCTCCCAGGCTATCGTGGAAGATTTATAGTAAAACATGCAAAAGGTAATGCACAAAAATTCTTGCATAACCACATATGAGGGGTGACTGAAAAATTTTGATCTTGACTGCAAAAAAGTAGAGTGAGGTTCTCCATCTTTTGCATCCTGAGAAACCAACATTTCTTTTGATAGTATGTGAAAATGTGACTTACTGAGTGCAATGGGAAAACTTGTGGGCGTGCTGTGATTCAATATCTCATGAATAAGGAGATCCACATTGGGGGGGTCCTCCCCTAATGTGGCAATCACATTAGGGGAGGACCCCCTATCTTATGCTGCAGTTAAACACTGCTCAGCCAAATTCAAGAGGAGCAGAACAATCATCAGAGATGGAGCAAGATCAGAAAGACCCAGAACTGCCACCTCACCCAAGATGACCCTGAAGATCCATGATATGGTCCTCGCTAACAGAAGTGTAAATGAGCATGACATAGCCAGTACTGTAGACGTTTCTCAGGACAGAGTTCATTCTGCTCTGACGGAGGAACTGGGAATGATGATACTTTTAGTAAGATGGGTCCCAAGGCTTCTCATGACCGATCAGAAATGTGGAAGGTTCCAGATGTCCAGGGAGAATGTTTGGCTTTTTGAGGGAGATCCGGATAACTTCACGTGATGATTGGTGACCATTCATCACTTTAAACCGGAGTCCAAACAACAGTCAAAGTAAAGAAACTCCCTTGCCAAAGAAAACCAAAGCTGTATCATCTGCTAGAAAGGTCATCCTCTCTGAGATAGTGAGGGTGACCTAACGGTGGACTATCTCCAGAAGGGACAGACAATTAATGGGGCCTATTATGCTTCCCTTTTGTGACAGCTGTGGGAGAACTTAAAGCAGAAGCGGCATGGAATGCTCTGAGGTGTTCTGTCTCAGCAGAACAATGCTCCTGTCGTCCTGGTCACCGCAATGGCTGCCATTCATGAATGTGGCTTTGAACTTGCTCCACACTTACCTTATTCCACAATTACCTTATTCCTGTGATTTGGCTCCTTCTGACTTCTTTCTGTTCCCAAACATGAAAAAGGTATCTTTCTGGAATGCATTATGATGCTGATAATGATGTCATATCTGCAGTAAATGACTTCCTTGAGGTCCAGGAAAAGACCTTCTATGTCAGGGGTACAGACATTTTTCAGCTTGTGAGCTACTTTTAACATGACCAACTCAAAATGATTTACCTACATTACAAATGCTAAACATACATTGGCTAATGCACTAAACAGTGCAGAACTGTAGTGAAATGTAGTCCCAGAGTAATACTGACTTAAATGTATTAGTTGTTAGAATAATCATCATTATAACTAATAGTAGTATTTAGTAGTATGAAAACTGTCTTCAAAAGTGGACCTTTAATCTTTAACCTCTTTCTGTCTGGGTTCACCCTTGGCTTCCCGTCTGAGCAGGAAGAATGGATAACGTGTGTATTATTGCAAAAAGCATGACCTGATGTATAGGTAAGAAGACTTTATTGTTATGTGTCGGACGCAGCTCGGAGAACCGACCAGCGTTTGAAGGACCCAGTATGAAATAAGCAGAGCACGGTACAAAGGCTAACTGAATTTAATACATAACAGTGAAAATGTAATAACAGAAAGGTGCGGCCTGGCGTGGTGCGCTCCCAGCAGCGCTAACGGTCCGGAGCCAGAAGCTGTTTCGGACCCAAGGACCCCGCCGACACCCCCCAGGTGGCCGCAACAACCAAGTCTGTGAAAGAAGGAACCATTATGTGAGTCCACACTCTACACACAGAACACTTAAAGGTGTACAAACAGCAAACACTTCCTGGCTTGATTACTGATCAGCTTCCCAACCTGCAGGCATGGAACATCCCGTTCACAAAACTCCACCGCAGTGGAAGCTGATACATGACTAACATACAGCTCAATACAATAAGGTGTGAGGGACACCACATTTACTGACTGTATAACTGTTAGTCACAAAATCCAACGTACCTCAGGAAGTGTGCTGACGAGCGTGAGACCTCACCCCCTCCTCTTTCACAGACCGTGCATCAAACCTGGACATTCTCAGCGTCCGCTGCTGATGAGATGGCTCCCAAGACGACGATCTCACCCGTCTGGTCACAAGGTCGAGTCTCTGGCAAATACACACTGTGCACTCCAGTCTTAAATGCCAACATGCTCCAATCCATCCAGATGCACCTCAGCTGTGAGTCCTGACGAGTCGCAGGTGATCAGGGTGAGGTCCAGACAGCCTCAGCAACACAGCCACTCAGTCCCAAATGCACGCCACCTGGGAGGAAAACAAAAAGACAAACAAACCGGCAGCCAGGCCCCCCCAGCCATATAACATTTATCAGCATTTTTTACATCATGCCATCCTCAGAAAGAGACTTTAGGCACATTTGTGGCAAATAAATAAAGTGGTAGTATTTGTTGTTAAAGCGTCGTGGGTCTTTCGCTGTTTTTTGTATCCAGTTTATCCACAGTGAGGACACACATAGAGCTTGAAAGAAATGAAATGTGTAAAAATATGTTCGTAAAACTCACTGCAGGTGCACTGTCATCATTGCACTTTGAGACACAGAGAGATGACAACAACTGTTTTTTTTTCAACTTGGAGCTGCTGCACAAAACAGCAGATGAACAGCTTGCAGTATCAAACGCAAAAAGTGAAAACAATGGGCGGTTCAGCCAAACCCCAACCTCCCCCTGTCTACGGGCCAGTTTTAATGCCAGTTTTCTTCAGAGAAGTCACAGGATGGATACATAAACATTTCCAAGTCACTGAATATGTCTTGGACTTTACAGTGGCTTGCGAAAGTATGCCCCTTGGCATTTCATGCATTTTCATTTGTTTACGGCATTTCAAATGCAAAATGTAGATCAGGCTTCTCAGTATAAAAGTTTCTAAAATTATGTTCCTTAGATTCAAACTGAAAGTAAATCTGTACAACTTGATATAAATTAATTAAATATATAAAAGTCAAGATGATGGGTTGCATAACAAACCAGCCCCTTTGGTATAATACCTGTAAATAACCAGTTTAACAGCCAGTTTTCTTCAGACAAGTCAGAGAATGGATACATGAACATTTCCAAGTTACTAAGTACAGTAGTGTTCAGAATAATAGTAGTGCAATGTGACTAAAAAGATGAATCCAGGTTTTGAGTATATTTCTTGTTGTTACATGGGAAACAAGGTACCAGTAGATTCAGTAGATTCTCACAAATCCAACAAGACCAAGCATTCATGATATGCACACTCTTAAGGCTATGAAATTGGGCTATTAGTAAAAAAAAAAGTAGAAAAGAGGGTGTTCACAATAATAGTAGCATGTGCTGTTGACGCAACAAACTCAAACCTATTATGTTCAAACTGCTTTTTTAGCAATCCTGTGAATCACTAAACTAGTATTTAGTTGTATAACTACAGTTTTTCATGATTTCTTCACATCTGCAAGGCATTAATTTTGTTGGTTTGGAACCAAGATTTTGCTTGTTTACTGGTGTGCTTGGGGTCATTGTCTTGTTGAAACACCCATTTCAAGGGCATGTCCTCTTCAGCATAAGGCAACATGACCTCTTCAAGTATTTTGACATATCCAAACTGATCCATGATACCTGGTATGCGATATATAGGCCCAACACCATAGTAGGAGAAACATGCCCATATCATGATGCTTGCACCACCGTGCTTCACTGTCTTCACTGTGAACTGTGGCTTGAATTCAGAGTTTGGGGGTCGTCTCAGAAACTGTCTGCGGCCCTTGGACCCAAAAAGAACTCATCAGTCCACAAAATATTCCTCCATTTCTCTTTAGGCCAGTTGTTGTGTTCTTTGGCAAATTGTAACCTCTTCTGCACGTCTTTTATTTAACAGAGGGACTTTGTGGGGGAGTCCTGCAAATAAATTAGCTTCACACAGGCATAATAAGAAATATACTCAAAACCTGGATTAATCTTTTTAGTCACATAGCACTACTATTATTCTGAACACTACTGTATGTCTTGAACTTTATTTACATCAGTTTTGAAGAAATACAAACAGTATGGTCAATTTGTGTGGCTTAGACAGTTTTCAAAAACTGAGTGACTGTGCAAGAAGAAGCATGAGGAAAGCGACCAAGACACCTAGACAACCCAGAATAAGTTACAGGCTTCTGTGGCTGTGTTTGGAGAAATTGTGCATGGTGCATTTTTGCATTTTGTATCACCAGTTATACAGCTTCATGATGAAGTGGTACTGAGGAGGGTTTTCTTTCACCAAAACATTAAATCCAGGCTCAGATGTATCTTCTTGCAGATTGTAGCTGAACTTTCAGGTCTTCTTTTTAATAAAACCCTCCTCTATGCCACTTCATTATGAAGCTGTATAACTGGGGATACAGCTCAGGAGAAACCAGCAACCTGTTCTTCAAGATATGTACACTACAAAAATGCATTGGTGGAGTCCGTGGATAAATACAATAAGTCAATCCCCTCCATACTGTTAACATATAATAACTCAAACACAATAAATGCTCTTGTGTTGTGACTCAACAAAGTAAAAGCACACATAATGAGCTCAAAATGATGAAATGTTGGTCATCTTTGATTCAGCAGATCAATACAAAAAGCAAGTTTGTTTATCTGTTGTTTGTATATCTGTCTGCCACCTTCTAGAAATGCTTTTGGCTTGTTGCAGGGTATGTGTTTGAGTGTGAATGTGTTTGTCTGTCCATATGTGGCCCTGTGATAAAATGGCATCCTGCTCATCCCGTTATACAGCTTCATGATGAAGTGGTATCGAGGAGGATTTTCTTTCACTAAATCTAGGCTTGTATCTTAGATGTACCTTCTGGCAGATTGTAGCTGACCTTTTAAGTTTTCTTTTTAAGCTTTCTTTTTACAAAACAATAAGATGCCACACAAATTATTTGTGCCACTCAGAAAACAAAACAAAACAGAACAATACCTGTCTTGTGTTGGACATCAAAGTCCTGACTGTCATTTCTCCTGTTGACCACCTGGAGGCAGCGTCGGCATGTCAGTTTTGTTTTTGGAGGCCTTTTGTTCTTAATCTGATTAACATGTCGATGAATCCACTTGGAGTCAATGGTTTTCATTGGTTGATGTCATGTGTTTTCCACCACTGATAAAGGGGAAGACGTGCCCCCCCCCAAAGTATGAAAACAGGCATATGCTCATGTGTGTGTTGAAGGCAGCACCTCCACAACCAAACACGTGGGTCTGTGATAATTTTTATTTGGCTTAGGTTGTGCATTTTCCACCACATGATGAAGGAAAAGTCATGTTTTTCCCCTTGTAACTGCTCTGGCCAAAAAGGAGGAAAGAGGGAGAGAACCCCCCATTCGCTCACGTGCTGGACAAAGTGAAGGCACGAAGCGCAGCTCCACACATTCACATAATATTCAGGAAAAAGCCTGGTGAAAATTATTCATCATTATTCAAGTTTTACTAGGCCAATCAACAAACATTTAAACTGGTATATAGGTTAAATTCTGTACTTTCAACAAATATTCAAACAGAAACAGAGTGTGGGCATTTTGATGGGACGACCACTTAATTCAGTCGTGATTTTGATGCGTCTCCGTGTCAAATGACTCCAGAGGGTTAAAGGGTTAAAGGCTCATCTTTTCTCCATTTTGTATGGTTAGCATACCTACATAGTATCAAACTATGCTTCCTCTCCCCTTAAATTGTATTAATAACAATGGAACAGGTCTCAGCATTATGATACCTATTTTTTTTTTTCCTTTGTGAAACATAGGGCTGGTGGTTACCACTTTAGAAACCTCTGTGCTTCTCTGTGGAGTTTGCATGTTCTCCCCTGTTCACGCTGGTCCCCTGCGGGTGCTCTGGCTTCCTCCCATTTCCAAAAACATGCAGGTTAGGTGAATTGGAAACTTTGAAATTGGCTGTAGGTGAGAGTGTGAATGTGATTGTCTGTCTATGTGTGGCCCTGCCTGACTGCTGGGATAGGCTCCAGTCCCCTGTGACCCTTGAGGAGGAAGCAGGTAATGAAAATGAATGAATTGAACTATGCATGAAGAAACACAAACATGTACAAATACAATTGCATATTTACTCACAAAACATTTATTTTTGAATGTATTACAATAATTGATTGTTTTACTTTTGTTTATTGGCTTATACACATATGGAGGTGTTGGCGTAACACTTTGCTAGTTGGATCGTGAAGCCAGTAATCCGGGTTCATTTCGTTGACCAACCTCACGGCTGACCACCACTACTACAACCTGTTTGATCTCTTTCAACTGCATGGCCATGCCATGCCCCTCACCACGACCTGCTTGACCTCTCCTGCCTGCACGGCCATCCACTGACTTCGACTCTTGTGACCTCTCTCAGCCGCATGCCCACCCCCCCAGACTGTGACCATTCTGACCCCTCCTGGCCTCACGGCTGACCTCCTGACTGTAACCCATCTGACCTCTCTGTGCCCTATGCCCACACCAAAAACTGTGACCTACCTGACCTTTCCTGCCCACTGTCTTTGTACTTTACTGTCAGTACTTTATCTGTTGTCTTGTCTCATGTGTGTTTGTAGACTTGTCTGTGTCACCCATTCTCTCTCACAACTGTTCCACATTCCACTTGTTGCTCATCTGCTCATATCTGTGTCACTATTTAAGTTGTTCACTGCTCTGCTTTGGTTGCTGGATTATTTTCTCACATTAATCAGTCGGTGATTTTGCCTGTTCTCATCTTCCTTGCTCCAGCTGCTGTTATTCTTCCCGACACTCCCACCACAGAAAACATGCCTCCTTTCACCTGGTTTTGGCTCATCTGCCCATCTTTGGGTGGTTACGACACTTTTCCTGAAAATAAAACAGTTTTTCTTTAATATGCTGTGTGGCTGTCCTGTCTACATTTAAGGTTCATTTAAGATGAATCATAATGCATGGTGTCAGGTTGTTTATTAGGGCCCTTTCACACATAGCGCAAATTTGGTCGATTTGTGCAGAAATTGCGCACAAATTGTGTGCAAAACATGTAATTTCATAGCTGCTTCCAACGCCTCGTACACCTGTTGCTACAACTATTTGCACACACCAGCAGCTGAAAGACAGATTGTGCCCTGTACAAGCCCATCAATCTCTGTCACGGGAGGTGTCGGCCAGATTCCAGCTGACATGCACGAACATCTAACACCCCTCACGTGGCACTTAGGAAATGTGTGGCCATTTGTACTATTAACACAACAACAGTCAGCAGACAATAACTGTCAAGCTGAATGTGAAATTTGTCTAAGTGCCCCACGAGTATGACTTTGCAAAACAGCAACACATATGTGAGGTGCCAGAGTGCTGGCTCCCCCCCGCAAACACATGTGCTGTGCGTGTGAGTCGTGCATGTTGCACTGCATGAGCTGCTGCAGACAGCTCATACTTGATAAGAGGGATTCAAGGAAATGTTGTGTTTTTATGGTGTGTGGTTTTGTTTTTTAAATACGTTCATCTCTTTGTTGATTTCGGGCGTTTCCCTGCACCATTTACAGGCCAGCGATGGTAGCTCAGTGGTAAAGCATGTTTAAAGCAGCGGTGCAATGTGGTTCCACATGTTCCAGCTGGTTTTTATTTTGTATTTATTCCACAGCAGTGGCACAATGTGGTTCCTCATGTACCAGCTGCTTTTTATTTTTTATTTATTCCACAGCAGTGGCGTGATGTGGTTCCACATGTACCAGCTGGTTTTTATTTTTTATTTAATCCATAGCAGCAGCTCGATGTGGTGCACCTCTTCACATGCAGCTCACACTGTGTTCCTGCTCGAAAGACACCGTTGTGTGCACGAACCATCGCACCAGCATCGTCAGAGAGAACATAGAGAGGGCCTACTTCCTATATGCTGCATTGTAATTGGCTGAGCGCCGGCCGCCATTTTGAATGTGTGTAACTGGGTGTTGCACAATAGCAGTCTTTGTGTCACTATAGAGTCGTATTAGAGACAAAAGTTTCTGTTTATGTGCATTTTTCATGACCATGGATCATAACTATCATACCAGCAACATCAGAAAAACATCAAGATCTAAAGGAACTGAGTCTTTGGCTATCAGTTGCACCAAGTACACTAAAACAAACAAGGAAGTGGCATTCTATTCCTTTCCAAAGGGTATCATTAAGAAATGATTCGATCCACCAACATCAATAACTTTTTTGCTTAACGATTCCCTTATTGGTCCTTCAGAGTGGCCGTTGCTTTTGGGGGTTACTATTTGCGTTGCTATGTGCACACATCAGGGACTGGGATGTCCGACCGTACCTATAGCAACAATAATAGTATAATAATAACTAATAATGCTACAGTACAATTTTAGAGAAAGAGACAAAAAGAACCTGATTAAAAACACAACAGAAAATATAAAACAAAATATAAAATATAAAACTAAAAATATAAAAGATCAGGCTGCCTAGGTTATAATATACTTACAGTGTCTTATTACACTCCACAATCATAACAACTGTTTAAATAAACATTTGTAATAGTAGTTCCTTGTGTTCTAAAGTCAAATAGCACATTACAGTAGCTTGTAGTACACTCAAGAGAAGTTTTGTTTACAAAACGTCACTCCACTGCAGCAGCCAAGCTGCACCGGTGACACACAATCAAAATGGCATCCAGATTACATAATTTTGTGGGAGTCAGCCCTCTCTATGTTCTCTCTGGGCATCGTGCACGCCTGCCCATCAGCGTGATGTTTTGTGGTGTGCTCATACGAGCTCTACCACCGTGAATCGCCCTGAGTTATATGTATTTGCACTATGAAGGGGCCTTTAGACATCACAGTCATTTGTGGGCACAAGTTTAACAAGTTTAAATCTTTTACAAGCTCACCATGACAACCAGCATAAAATGTTCCTTTTAATAGAATAAGTCAACAGTTATTTAACATTACAGTTGTCTCAGAATCCTTTTCTCTACTGTGATGGGCCTCTCCAGTAACATCTGCTGTTGGATTTTGGAGCTTCTGACAGACCGCCCTCAGAGGGTGAAAGTAGTATCCCACCTGTTCTCAGCACTGAGCACCAGTACCAGTTCTCCACAGGGCTGTGTGCTAACCCCCGCTCTACACCCTCTACAACCATGATTGTGCCTCCACCCACTCGAACAATACCATCATAAAGTTTGAGGATGACACCATGGTGGTGGATCTCATATCCTCTGGAGATGAGACTGCCTACAGAGTGGAGGTGGAACAACTGTCTATCTGGTGCACCACCAACAATTTCATCCTTAATACATCCAAGTCTAAAATACTGATTGTGGACTTTAGGAGGTGTAAATCAGATATACAGCCCATCACAATAAATGGGAATAAGGTGGAGATGGTGTCAGACTTCAGGTTCCTGGGCACCTGCATCAGTGAAGTCCTGACCTGGACTGTAAACTCCACCTCAATCCTGAGGAAGACACAGCAGAGACTTTATTTCCTGAGGGTACTTAGGAAGAACAGCCTGAGAGCTGAGCTCTTGGTGTCCTTCTCCCGCTGCTTGGTGGACTTGGTGCTGAACCATGGCATTTCGCTGTTCTCCAGCTGAATTGTAGCAGAGAGGAAGTAGCTCCAAAGGGTTATAAACACTGCCCAGAGACTGATTGGCTGCTCTCTTCCATCTCTGGAGGAGATCTACAAGACCCACTGCCTTTGGAGAGCCCATAGCATCATTAGGGACCCCTCACATCCCAGTCACCACCTTTTTGAACTGTTATCCTCAGGGAGGCATTTCAGGGCAGTAAAGAGCAGAACAAACAGACTAAAGAACAGTTTTTATCCTAGAGCTGTTGCTGCCCTGAACTCTGCAGAGTAATTTAATGTGCAATATGTTTTTATTAGTCTTTTTCTAATTGTTTAATCTATTTTATGCATTTACCACACTTTAATCTTTGCACTGTTTTCGAGGGCTGGAGTTTCTGAGTTTCGTTGTGCTTCTTGTGCAGTGACAATAAATGAATTCAATTTAATTCAATGTGTGAGTCCTGTGTCTTTATTAAGAAAAAAAGCTCTCCTAATGAAACTTGAGCAGCAAAAATAATCCCGACCCATTTCTAATAGAAAATATCAATCAATCAATCAATTTTTTTTATATAGCGCCAAATCACAACAAACAGTTGCCCCAAGGCGCTTTATATTGTAAGGCAAGGCCATACAATAATTATGTAAAACCCCAACGGTCAAAACGACCCCCTGTGAGCAAGCACTTGGCTACAGTGGGAAGGAAAAACTCCCTTCCAACAGGAAGAAACCTCCAGCAGAACCAGGCTCAGGGAGGGGCAGTCTTCTGCTGGGACTGGTTGGGGCTGAGGGAGAGAACCAGGAAAAAGACATGCTGTGGAGGGGAGCAGAGATCGATCACTAATGATTAAATGCAGAGTGGTGCATACAGAGCAAAAAGAGAAAGAAACAGTGCACCTGTTTCCTCCTTTTCAGGAGGAAAACTATTTGATTCATGCCTTATAGTAACAGGAGAAGGTCAAAGTGCTTGTTGCTGAGGGTAAAAGCTGCTGTTTAGTTCACACAGATATTTAGAAGTTTTGACATCACTGAGGACATATGTCTGTTTGTAACTACACATAAACACAAATTATGCTCTTAATTCAAGGAAACAAAGAACAAATGTGGAAGAAGTTACATGCTGTTACAGGGGCAATGCATTCTTGTTGCAGTTTCCCTGTTCCAACACTAGATGCTGTGTGTACACATTGTCAGAGGTGGGTGTATAAGTAGAAGTAGAAGTTGGTAAATTGCATACTTTGAGTAGAAATCTTCATACACATGGTTTAATAACTAATACATGCTCACGATCAGTTTATAAATTACGTCCCTGATGTTTCCTGTCTTGAGACTTGGACACGAACCAGTGGCCTGGATGTGACAGGATGTCTTTGGCACTCTGTCTCTTCACAGGATGCTTGAGTACCACTGGAAGGACTTTACCTCAACACCTCCCCACACTGTTTTTTAAAAAATCTGTATAAGTCAAAAAACAAACAAACAAAAGTAAAATAAATAAATAAATAAATAAATTGTTGCAATAAATTAAAAAATAAATGTTTTGTGTGTAAATATGCGATTGTAATGAGAACAATCCTGATCAAGTATGTTTTTCTCTGTTGTCTTCATATTTTCAAACGTGTCCCTTCAGTGCTTCAATATTTTCATCTGCAGATTTACAAGCAAATGTTTGAAGCCCTGCCCCCATTTATTATATATTTTTATTTTGCTCTGTTCAAATTTTTCTTTTTTCCATTTGTGAGTTATATAGGTAACAGTAAATATCATTTATGTATTGCTTAAAAAATTAACACAGCTTTTTTTTTTCCAATGCTTTATTTTGAAACTTTGTTCAAAATGAAAATGACAAAGCAGCAGTGAGTAATAAGCAGAAACATGCTGAAGCAAAACCTTTGATTTTTCTTTCTTTAACAATCGTTTTGTTTGAGAATTTTATTGATCCAGGGAAGGAATTTCGAGATGTCTGTGTAGACGTTGGGGACATCTGGGTAGTTACAGATTGCTTGTCTGTTAAACGACACGATGCCAACTGCCATCCCATCACACACCAGCGGGCCACCGGAATCCCCCTGTGAGGAAAAAAAATGTTTCATTATTAAGTGTATTTTTTAAAGTATCAGGTGTTATTTGTTTGGTTGTAGGGCAGGAAACCCACCTGACAGGCTCCTTTCTTCGTACCAAATGCTCCTGCACACAGGACTTTGTCAGGAAAGGGCACTTCAAAGTTCTTCCAAGCCTTCTTACAGACCTTCGGATTGATGATGGGAACATCCACCACTTGCAGATCAAAAACTACATTATGATTTCCATTACGTCCCCATCCAGCCACCCTGCATTTTTTCTTGTCCTTCATCTTGATCTCATACTTTGGAAGTGGGACTGTTTGGATTTTTTCACCCAGTTGAACTTTCTCAGACAACTTGAAGAACAGAAAATCAAGTCAGTGTTGATGGTTCAAAACTGAAAGAATGCTGTCTCTGTTCCCTTGATTGAGTCCACTTACTTTGAGAAGCATTATGTCATTCCATTTCAGTACATTAACAAAAGACGGGGGTATGCATGTCTTTATCCCGTATCTCATTTCATCATCAACCACCTTCAGATTGTGGGTGCCAACAACAACACTGGTCGGTTTCCTGAGAAGACAAACATCTTTTTAAAAACAGAGTTCCTATACATTGATCTCATTGTGCTGAGGAAACCAAACTCACACGCTGTCACAGTGTGCGGCGGTCAGCACAAACTGGTCACTGATCAGGAAACCTCCACATACATGACCGAGATGATTCTGCACTGACACCATGTACAGCATGTCGTTGTCCTCCACCTTTTGCCCCTTGATGATTTGACTTCCAAGTGCTGAAAAGATGAGAAAATTTCAAGTAGTTACAAGATGCAACAAAATGGATCAGACCGTATTGTGTCAGCCCGGCCTTCTTACCGAAAGATGAGAAAATCTACAGGAGTTCGAAAATGCAAAATGCAAAAAAACAAACAAACAAACAAACAAAAAATAAAAATAAAAAATAAAATGAACAAATAGAAAAAATAATAAAAAATTAAAACAAATTACTAGTGAATTTGTGGATAAGACAGTAATGTTTAGACTTGACCTCCTTACCATTTTGTCCAAATGTTAGCACATAAAAAAGCAGAAGTTTGTGCAGACCGTGCATTGTGCCGTCACCTGCCGTATTCGCTGTTGAAAATACTCTTAAGTATAATATCGTGTCCTCTGTGGGATGTCATGTCCCTGCACTTTATCTTCTTTCACCACATCCTTCGTGCAAAGCATTTTTTTTTATCTTTTGCCTTTTATTAAAGCAACTCTTACATACATTTATCTGTTTGCTTTAAAGGCTGTTTATGATTCTGTTGCCTTGCAAACACACACACACACACACACACACACACACACACACACACACACACACACACACACACACACACACACACACACACACACACACACACACACACAGAGATATAGAGGGCAGCTGTTAAATGAATAACTAACTAATAATTCATGGTTATGCTGAAACACAGCTGCGGCCCTATAGTGAAGATCATCAGCATGCAAAGGAACAAAGTTGACTCCTTTTTTATTAAGAGAAATATTGGATGAAAATCTTTCCTAATTGCTATTTGAATCCTCCGCCATTGTAAATGAAATCAATCGATAATGGGCTATTCCTGCCCGGACGTCACACAGCAGCGAGCTTTCTCATCAGATGGTGCTACATGCACGGAATTTTGTGAGGGAATGTCAGCTATGACACTGTGGTCATGTGATGTTTCTCTGGACATGATCCAACACAGGTGGAAATGGAAAAGGTCAAGGTGATGTCCAAGTTAATCTGACTGTGGTAGATAGAATGAAGTATGATCTGAAACATTTATTTTGAATAATGAAGTTTAGAAATTCAGGAGCGTGGCTTTGGAAGGGGGATGCACTCCGTGACTACGTTCTAGTTTTACTCTGTTTTCTTTTCTTCATCCACGGTTCACAGATGGGAAGCATCAAGACGGTGCTGCCTACAGGACAGTACAAGCGCAGCAGGGAGTCTGTTGGGGTACAGATGAGATCGAGTGGACAGGAGGAGGTGTTGCAGAAACAAGGTGCAAAACTGCTTCACCTCAGGGAACTTTGGTGGATGACTCTTCCCATCATAAATGAAAAATCTTTAACTTCTGCACTGTCAAAAAAAAAAAAAATGTTTTTATGGTGAGAACCTGCCAGCTGCCTTAGCCAGAACAATTATGTAAATAATACAGTAAAATTACGTAAATACCTTTGCAAAAACAATGTTTGTGTTCAGTGCTGAAGACACTGAAGAAATGTAAATGCTTAGGAGTGCAGTCATATCAAACAGTATCGTGTGTATGTCTCAGATAGTTAGTGAACAAAATAAAGCTCAAAGACAATCTGAAAAATTCAACTCCCCAAAAGAGCACCCCAAACATATAAACGCAACCATGCTTTTGTGTACGTGTGCACGTGTGTGTGGCCTTTTGAACAGAAGCTTAAAGGCCACACACAAAGATCCTAAATTCTATATCTTCCTTGGAGGCCGTTCTATATGAAGTCAGATTTGGGCACCGCAGTCTCGTTTGAGGGTGGGCGCTAAAGAGGTAAAATATGACACATATGATGTAATTTCCCTACTTCCAGGGAGAAAAACATGGCTTTTTCTCTGAGTTTTTGGGCAAATTACACACGAAATGAAAATGCAAAGAAAAAGTGATGATGCGCTAGAAAGTGGTCATCTGTTGCGGTTTGTTTATGACCCAGAGCTCAAACCTGTCGAGGCGGTTTTGCAGGCGAGAGAACGCAGCTACTCTGGTTAGCTGTGTAGGCTAACACTTACTAACATAACGTCTCCCATTTACCTCGTCTTCCCTTCTCCACTGGGAACCGAAAAAACCCACTTTTCGCAACTGCTTCGGTGACTGCACCCGAAAACAAAACACTGCACTATTTTTCTGTGTGAACTTATGTTGTATATTACGTAACAGGAGCAGAGGTCCCCATAAGCAGTGTTGCCAAAGTAACTTTGAAAAGTTACTTCATTAGTTACTTTATACAGTTATATTTTACAACTTGGTTATTTTTAAGATTTAGTACTCAGAAAAGTAACTATTAGTTACTTTGCTGATTAGTTACTTTGCTGATTGCGCAATCTTAAGAGTAACCAAGTTAGATTACTAGATACCTTATTAGTTACATTACTTATTAGTTGCAAGTTTTTGGCATCTTCCAATAAAATAATTGCATAAAGCTGCTAATGCAGTAACTACATAAAGTAACTGTATAAAACAACTAAAAAAGTAACTTATCAAAGTTACTTTGGCGACACTGCCCATAAGTGGTCAAATCCCGCAATATCATGTAGGGTTCAAATGAGACTGCGGTGTCCTACAGTCGACGTATTTTTGCCCAGTCAGTTTGTATCAGTTTATTTCAATCCTTTTTTGTTCACACATTGCACCTGGAATATCTCATGCTTGTAATGCCACCTGGTGAGAAAGTACGCTACTACGTGACTTCCAGGCAGGAATAGCTCATTACCAATGGATTTTCTCTCTATAATGTCGATGAAACAGACCAAAGTGAGGAGATTTTCACAGTGGAGACCCAGGTGGTGTACAGCCTTAACAGGTTCGAGCCAGACTGTCAGAAGAAGAGTCAGACAAGGAATCGGTCCAAAACAAGAGTGACAGTGAACATGGTGAGGAAGCCAGGAGCTGGGACGACTGGTGTGCCGCATGATCGAATCAAACCTATAATATGCACCCTAAAATATTTTACTGTATCGATGGTAAAAAACACACATCCTTGACATGAAATACCCTTTCCTCATTATGCAGGGGCTCCGTGACATGGAGCCAGACTGACTAATTTTCTTCTATATCCTTCCAAAAATATATTTAAATAATTCAAACAAATAATTACTTAAATCTGGAATTCAAGAGCAAATATCACTCCCAAATACACAATGTATCTCTATGGTAAAACACGTTGAAAGCTGCATATTGTCACACTGGCGACTAATCTGATGCAGAAGCAAACCAGAAGTGACGATGCTGCGACCAAATCAATTCTTTCCTTGCACTATTTTAGATCACATCATGTGACCATTCAAAATGGAGGTGCCCTTCAATTCTAGGGGTCATCAAGGCAGATGAGGAGGATTTTTTTTGTTTGTTTGTTTTTGTTATCACCCAAAAATCGAGTACTCAGTGTTTGGTATAAAATAGATAGCTAACATTTTTGAAGGGTGGTAACAAATTATCCAAAGTTTCTGTAATGGGTTGGAATGACGTGTGACGTGTGAGTCCAGAATGTAATTAGCAACATCCATTGTTCACAGTTTTTTGCCTAATATTCCTAATTTCTCCAAAAACATTAGTCCTATCAACTTTCTGTTTTGCCGGTGTTCATGCTTGACTCAAAATACATAAATGGCAAATGGACTGCATTTATATAGCGCTTTTCCATCTGCATCAGGCGCTCAAAGCGCTTTACACATCAATGCCTGACATTCACCCTGATGTCAGGCTGCTGCCATGCAAGGCGCCCACTACACACCGGGAGCTTAAGGACCTTGCCCAAAGGCTGTTAGTGATTTTCCGGTCAGGCTGGGATTTGAACCGAGGATCCTCACAAGCCCAACACTTAACTACCAGACCATCACCTCCCCTTAAAGTAAGGAAAAGGCAAATGTCAGCTCTCCCCAGTTTCTCTGCAATCGAAGCCATACACACACACGCACACAGAGGCCACTAGGTTTTTAATATATACGAGGTCTGTCCAAAAAGTATCCAACCTTTTTATTTTTTGCAAAAACCATATGGATTTGAATCACGTGTGATTGCATCAGCCAAGCTTGAACCTTCGTGAGCATGCTTGAGTTTTTTCACACCTGTCGGTTGCATCATTCGCCTGTGAGCAGGCTTCGTGTGAGCAGTGGTCCACCCCTCTCTTCGGATTTTTATTGCAAATAAATGTCTGAACGATTTGGAGCTTTGCTGCATCAAATTTTTCCAGAAACTGTGAGAGACCTCCAGGTGGACACCATTCGGAAAATTTAGATGGCTTTCAGCGACGATTTTATGGGGATTACACAGATTAAGGAGTGCTCCAGCCGGTTTAAAGACCGCCCACAGCGTCTGAGACCGCGGCGCGCTCGGAGCGCTGATCGACAGGCCCAAACCCCACTCAAACAACCAGATCATTTCCAACGTGAAGGCTTTGTTGATCCGGGACGTCGTCTAACTTTCACAAAAAAGGCAGAAGGCGTGGACATCAGCACTTTTTCAGCACATTCTACTGTTACAGGAGTTTTTTTCATGGAAAGAGAAGCGGAGGATTGCGCCACCATGCCGCTCATGGCGCGGGACAAAACCACCTCTGTGTTGGTCTCACAAGACGGCTTTCAGATGGCTCAGACGGCTTCCGGTTGCTTTTCAGTCGTGTGAGTATCCGAGAAATTGTGCATGAGCTGGACATGCCAGAACATGTCCTGTGAGGCTTCATCACGGCGGTGCTTTGCGCCATGCGGCTCCGCCGCAACGCGCAGAGTTCCTACGCTCCTCTTTCCATGACAAAAACTCCTGTAACAGTGGAATGTGCCATTCATTTCTAAACTGGACGCTGTCTTGATCCGGTATGTCATCTGACTAGCACAGGAATTGCGGAAGACGTGGACATCAGCACTTTTTCGGCACATTGAGACAGACGTGCAGAGGAACTCCGCGCGTTGCGGCGGAGCCGCATGGTGCAAAGCACCGCCATGATGAAGCCTTCCAGGACATGTTGGGGCATGTCCAGTTCATGCACAATTTCTCGGATACTCACACCACTGAAAAGCAACCGGAAGCAGTCTGAAAGCCACCTGAAAGCCGTCCTGTGAGACCAACACAGAGGTGGTTTTGTCCCGCGCCATGAGTGGCATGGTGGCGCAATCCTCCGCTTCTCTTTCCATGAAAAAAACTCCTGTAACAGTAGAATGTACCGAAAAAGTGCTGATGTCCACGCCTTCTGCCTTTTTTGTGAAAGTTAGACGATGTCCCGGATCAACAAAGCCTTCATGTTGGAAATGATCTGGTTGTTTGAGCGGGGTTTGAGCTTGTCGATCGGCGCTCGGAGCACGCCGCGCTCTCAGACGCTGTGGGCGGTCTTTAAACCGGCTGGAGCACTCCTTAATCTGTGTAATCCCCATAAAATCATCGCTGAAAGCCATCTAAATTTTCCGAATGGTGTCCACCTGGAGGTCTCTCACAGTTTCTGGAAACATTTGATGCAGCAAAGCTCCAAATCGTTCAGACATTTATTCGCAATAAAAATCCGACAAGAGGGGTGGACCACTGAACACACAAAGCCTGCTCACAGGCGAATGACGCAACCGACAGGTGTGAAAAAACTCAAGCATGCACACGAAGGTTCAAGCTTGGCTGATGCAATCACACGTGATTCAAATCCATATGGTTTTTGCAAAAAATAAAAAGGTCCGTTACTTTTTGGACAGACCTCGTAGATGTTTCAGTCATTTTTTAATTTTAATAATTATGGCCCACAGCTCCAAAAATAAAGAAAATCCATATCTCAAAATATTAGAATATTTCAGAAAGGATTTATAATACAGGAATGTCTAACTTCTGAAAAGTATGTTCATTTATGCACTCAGTACTTGGCTGTGGCTACTTTTGAATGAATTTCTACATCAGTGCAGTGTATCATGGAGGTGATCAGACTGTGGCACTGCTGAGGTGTTCCGCAAGTCCAGGTTGCTTTGATAGTGACCTTCAGGTCTTCTGGATTGTTGGATCTAGTGTCTCTAATCTTCCTCTTGACAATAATCCCATCAAGAATCTATGAGGGATTGTCTGGGAACAGCCAAGAACAGTAACACAATGGTCAACAAAACAGTTACTAGTAGTTTTGGAACTTTGGCCAGATGCCAAGTCCTGCTGGAAAAGAAGATCAACATCTCCATAAGGCTTGTCAGCAAATGGTAAGCAGATAAAACCTCCTGGTAGATGGCTGGGTTGACAATGGACATGATAAAACACAGTGGACCGACACCAGCAGATGACATGACACCAAATCATCACTGACTGTGGAAACTTTACACTGCCTCTCCACTCATTCTCCAGACTCTGGGACCTTGAATTTACAAATGAAATGCTAAATTTATTTTCACCTGAAGAGAGGACTTTGGGTTGCTGAGCAACAGTCCAGTTCTCTTTCTCGTTAGCACAGCTAAGATGTTTCTGACATTGTCTGTGGTTCACAAGCGACTTGGCACCAGGAATACAGCACACATAGCCCATTTCCTGAACACATCTGTGCATGGTGGCTGTTGATACACTGGCTCCAGCCTGAGCCCATTCCTTCTGAAGCTCCCCCAAGATCTGGAATTAGCTTTGTTTGGCAATCTTCTCAATGCTGCAGTTGTCCCTAGTACTTGTGCATCTTATACAACCACACTTTCCCCCTCCAGTCAAAGTTCCATAACTGTGTTTTGATCCACAACTCTGTGAACATCCACAGCTTTTAGCAATGACCTTTGGTGTCCATGAGTGTCTTCTGGACAACTGTCAAGTCAGCAGTCTTCCCCATGACTGTGGTTATGTGTACTGAACCAGATTTTAGAGATTCATGGTTTTCATACTGCATAAATAGTAACTTGAAATAAAATATTGTAATATTTTGAAAAATGCATTTTCTATTTTTTGGAGCAGGGGGCTGTAATAATCAAAATAAAAAATAAAAAAATGACTGAAACATTTTAGTTGTATTGAAATGAAAATATGTCAAATTTTTGCTGACAAAATATTCACATTTTTTCAGAGGCACCTGTTTGTAGAGAGGGACAGAATGAGAGGATCAGTGCCTGTGTAGACTGCTGTTGTTGCGAGGAAGTGAAGACAGGAAATGTGTGTTATGTGGTTTGTGTCAGAATTCAAAGAAATGTGTGCTGAGTCAAGTAGATCCCCACCAGAGATGGACAGGTCTGTTTTCCTTTCTGATCATATCACACAAAATTAGGAAAGCATTTTTCAATGAGCCACAAAACAAGCAACTAAAAGGTCAAAATTAAATTAAATGCTGTCAGAGGAAAGGCAGCAGCCGTCACAGTTTAATGTTGATGTAGTACAAAAACTTTTCATTAAAAAAATAAAATAAAATCAGATGATGGCCAGAATCTCCTCTGTGTTTTAACCAAACTGTAGCTGAAATTACAGGGGACTGTTTTTTTTTTTAATAAGAAAATCCTTGTTTGTTCTACTCCAACATGAATCTGTATAACTGATGAAGCAACAGACAAAGTTGCACTGTGCACAGTTTCACTGAGCAAAGTAAAATAACAACAGTATCTGCAGTGACGGGCAACACTTGGTGCCATCGGTGAATCCTGATTGTTTGACAGAAAGTTGTGTTGTTTTTGTCTGCTTCTGCTGCCTGTTCCTGTCAGACCTGTGCCTGTGCTACCAATGACAAGAGCGCATTGAAAACAAAGGGTCATAATTATTTCACCTTTTAGTTAAACCATCTTGTAACAGGCAGCCAAGATGAACTTAGTGTCAGGGCAGCTGGCACCCCCATTAGCTTTATCTTAATTCCGCTAGTGACAGATGGCAGCTTTTGGACTGTGGTGAGGCAGAAGAAACACAGAAAAGTTTGGCATCCAGTGGTGGTGTCTGCAGACCCCTTTACCAGCTGTGAACTGTCCTTGCGAGGACAGTCCTCCCCGCTTACAGGTGACATCCACCCCATCCCCGGTTGACATGCCATATGTTAGTGGTAGGGGATTTTATCACTCGTAAAGTCAGGTTAGAGACGCCAGACAATGTTAAATGCAGTGGTGGGCACAGTTCAGCTAATCCGATAACCAATAACACTATGTAACAAATTTTTATTCTTGTTTTGTTCCTGCGTACACAGTGTGTTTTCCTAACCTGTTATGTCTTAAATAAATAGAAAATAGCTGTTATTCCACAGAAACTTTGCTTCTGTGATCAGGACAATGATATTTTGAAATTTGTCTGTTTTTCAAGAATATTCTCGATTCGCCTTCACTACTACTGAGTAGTCTTCTAGAATATTCTTTAACTGTTAGAACTGTCCAGAATTTTCTAGAAGTTTCCAGAATTATCTAGAAATTTCAAGAAACTTTTAGAGCTTTCTAGAACGTTAAAAAAAATAAAATCAAAGTTTGTGCTGAATGTAGTCATTTTTCCATAGACTTTAGACATAAGCAGTTGAAATTTGAGCCCATGATCTTCTGGACTCAAGCCCAACACCTTAACCACTAGACCATCATCTCCCCAAAATAAAGATAAATCTTTTAGCAGTTTATTGGTTTAGCGTCATAAAAAATAACTTTTCAGTTATCAGATTAATGGTTATCGAAGCTAACTTTCTGGTTAGCTGTGTCCACCACTGGTTAAATGTTTACCTGGGTCAGATCATCTCGCATAGTTTCTCATTTTAGGGTGATGGCATCACGTAAGGATAGACAGACTTAGGAACACAACACTGGGTACAGCAAAAATCATTTACATTGGTGCCAGTGATGATAGGATGCAACAGTCTGAGGTCACAAAATGGACTTGTGACCTCATTAGAAAGGTATCTGCATTGATAAATCCTCTTTGGTCCCTTCCCTGATTGGGGGAAATGCTGATGTTTACAGCAGTCTTACATTCTGGAATAGGTGTTTTACTGATAATCGGCCCTCTTTCTGAGGTCACCATGGCTTGCTGACCCTACTGGAGTTGAATAAAATGAGGTTTATATGGGAATATAGTTGGAAAGACCTCATACGTATTTTGGTTACATGTAATAGTCCTTTTTTAATATTTAAAAATGTAAATATATTATGCATGTTGCATAAAAGCATTGGCTAAATTACAATGAAAAGTTTTAAGATTAAAACTTTGATGCTGTGTCATAATTTAATTTTATAATAACCTTAATGTTGATGTGGCATATTGATGAACAAGAAAAGGTTGCTGACCCCTGACATAGACACTACAAAAGCAGACGCACCATTCACATCTTTTGTGACTAATTCAAGGAACCACATCAACCACCGTTAATTCCATGGTCACATTTCACACTCAGTTCTCACACTCAGAAAGGAAACTAATGTTTTAGTTTAGTTTCTTTTATTGTCACAGCTGTGTTGAAAAAGTAAGGGAGTGTGGAGAAGAAAGAGCTGTATCATGGTAGAATGTTATTTAACTGTGCACTACCGGCAGCTACCAGGCTACAGGCCTGTTATTTGTAATTTTACAGCCTTATTTCAAAACGGAGAAAAAAAATTTTTTTCACTCAGAATTTAGCTCACAACCCCCCATAATGACAACATGGAAAAAAGCTTTTTTGAAATTTTTGCAGATGTATTAAAAAAACAAAAAACAAAAAAAAAAAACATGTACGTAGGTATTCATGCCCTTTGCTCAATACTTTGTTGATGCACCTTTGGCAGCAATTACAGCCTCAAGTCTTCTTGAATATGATGCCACAAGCTTGGTGCACCTATCTTTGGGCAGTTTGGTCAATTTCTCTTTGCAGAGCCTGTCAAGCTTCATCAGGTTGGATGGGAGCGTTGGTGTACAGTCATTTTCAGATCTCTCCAGAGATGTTCAATCGGATTCAGGTCTGGGCTCTAGCTGGACCACTCAAGGACATTCACAGAGTTGTCCTGAAGCCACTCCTTTGATATCTTGGCTGTGTGCTTATGGTCATTGTGCTGCTGAAAGATGAACCGTCACCCCAGTCTGAGGTCAAGAGCACTCTGGAGCAGGTTTTCATCCAGGATGTCTCTGTACATTGCTGCATTCATCTTTCCCTCAATCCTGACTAGTCTCCCAGTTCCTGCTGCTGAAAAACATCCCCACAGCATGATGCTGCCACCACCATGCTCCACTGTAGGGATGGTGCCTGGTTTCCTCCAAACATGACGCCAAAGAGTTCAAGCTTTGTCTCATCAGACCAGAGATTTTTGTTTCTCCTGGTCTGAGAGTCCTTCAGGTGCCTTTTGTCAAACTCCAGGTGGGCTGCCATGTGCCTCTAACTAAGGAGTGGCTTCCGTCTGGCCAGTCTGCCATCCAGGCCTGATTGGTGGATTGCTGTCCTGGAAGGTTCTCCTCTCTCCACAGAGGAATGCTGGAGCTCTGACAGAGTGACCATCAGATTCTTGGTCACCTCCCTGACTAAGGTCCTTCTCCCCTGATCGCTCAGTTTAAACAGGTGGCCAGCTCTAGGAAGAGTCCTGGTGGATCTGAACTTCATCCATTTACAGATGATGGAGGCCACTGTGCTCACTGAGACCTTCAAAGCAGCAGAAATGTTTCTGTGTCCTTCCCCAGATTTGTGCCTCCAGACAATCCTGTCTCAGAGGTCTACAGACAATTCCTTTGACTTCATGCTTGGTTTGTGCTCTGACTGTCAACTGTGGGACCTTATATGTAGACAGGTGTGTGTCTTTCCACATCATGTCCAGTCAACTGAATTTACTCCATGTGGACTCCAATTAAGCTGTGGAAACATCTCAGTGATGATCAGTGGAAACAGGAGGCACCTGAGGTCAATTTTAAGCTTCATGGCAAAGTCTGTGAATACTTACATGTGATTTCATAGTTTTGTTTTGTTTTTTAAATGAATTTTCAAAAATCTCACAAGTTTTTTTCACGTTGTCATTATGAGGGATTGTGTGTAGAATTTTGAGGAAAAAATTAATTCTATCCATTTTGGAATAAGGCTATAATATAACAAAATGTGGAAAAAGTGAAGTGCTATGAATTGTTTCTGGATGCTCTGCATCCCAATGCTACAATCCAAGTCTCTGTGATGATACTGTGTGCAGTCACTTACACTGAAGTGATTTATGTGAAGTTTCATTAACATGACAGAAACATGTACATGTCCACTGTTTATTGTGCAGTTAGTGAGTGGAGCGAGCAGCTGGCCACTCGTACATAAGTAACTTCATGAAGTAACTTGAACAACATGGCCGGTTCTGCCTATGACAATGTCCCCTTTAATTTTTCTCATCTTTGTTGTTCATAATTGTTGTAAAAATAAATTTTAAAAAATGAAAAAGTAAAGCAATAAAACACATTTCTGTTTTCTAGGTAGTGCCGGAAGATGGCCAGCAGAGGGAGCCAAAATTCAACAAAGCCAACCAAGTTTCTACTTGATTTGACCAAAATCAAAGAACATGGTGGGCTGTACTACTTTGATAATCTGATGTTTGTGTAATAATTTCCACATTACATAAAAATAGATTTGTTGTGGAAAGATGCAGAGAGACTCGGCAGATCTTAAACTGTTTCTGCTGTAGCTTACAATATTAATTCATCAACTCTACACAAACGGCATGTAATTTTATCATGTTGCAGCAATGCTTTGTTTCAGTTTATCTTTTACAGCACTGTGGAGTTGCAGTTTTAGTCACGCTCCAAGTGCTTCTCTGAAATTACATACATTAACGTATGTCCGCGCATATGTAAATGAAAGTAAATATTATAGTTAGAATAATTAATCTTTTGAAGTCTACACAAAACTAAGTAGTGAATGTAGTTAAAATTAAAAAAGATGAACGCCGTGAAAACGGAAAGTTGATAAGACTCATATTTTTGGAGAAACTATGGATATTAGCTATTATACACTCAACAAAAATATAAACACAACACTTTTGGTTTTGCTCCCATTTTGCATGAGATGAACTCAAAGATCTAAAACTTTTTCCTCATACACAATATCACCATTTCCCTCAAATATTGTTCACAAACCAGTCTAAATCTGTGATAGTGAGCACTTCTCCTTTGCTGAGATAATCCATCCCACCTCACAGGTGTGCCATATCAAGATGCTGATTAGACACCATGATTAGTGCACAGGTGTGCCTTAGACTGCCCACAATAAAAGGCCACTCTGAAAGGTGCAGTTTTATCACACAGCACAATGCCACAGATGTCGCAAGATTTGAGGGAGCGTGCAATTGGCATGCTGACAGCAGGAATGTCAACCAGAGCTGTTGCTCGTGTATTGAATGTTCATTTCTCTACCATAAGCCGTCTCCAAAGGCGTTTCAGAGAATTTGGCAGTACATCCAACCAGCCTCATAACCGCAGACCACGTGTAACCACACCAGCCCAGGACCTCCACATCCAGCATGTTCACCTCCAAGATCGTCTGAGACCAGCCACTCGGACAGCTGCTGAAACAATCGGTTTGCATAACCAAAGAATTTCTGCACAAACTGTCAGAAACCATCTCAGGGAAGCTCATCTGCATGCTCGTCGTCCTCATCGGGGTCTCGACCTGACTCCAGTTCATCATCGTAACTGACTTGAGTGGGCAAATGCTCACATTCGCTGGCGTTTGGCACGTTGGAGAGGTGTTCTCTTCACGGATGAATCCCGGTTCACACTGTTCAGGGCAGATGGCAGACAGCGTGTGTGGCGTCGTGTGGGTGAGCGGTTTTCTGATGTCAATGTTGTGGATCGAGTGGCCCATGGTGGCGGTGGGGTTATGGTATGGGCAGGCGTCTGTTATGGACGAAGAACACAGGTGCATTTTATTGATGGCATTTTGAATGCACAGAGATACAGTGACGAGATCCTGACGCCCATTGTTGTGCCATACATCCAAGAACATCACCTCATGTTGCAGCAGGATAATGCACGGCCCCATGTTGCAAGGATCTGTACACAATTCTTGGAAGCTGAAAATGTCCCAGTTCTTGCATGGCCGGCATACTCACCGGACATGTCACCCATTGAGCATGTTTGGAATGCTCTGGACCGGTGTATACGACAGCATGTACCAGTTCCTGCCAATATCCAGCAACTTCGCACAGCCATTGAAGAGGAGTGTACCAACATTCCACAGGCCACAATTGACAACCTGATCAACTCTATGCGATGGAGATGTGTTGCACTGCATGAGGCAAATGGTGGTCACACCAGATACTGACTGGTATCCCCCCCCAATAAAACAAAACTGCACCTTTCAGAATGGCCTTTTTTTGTGGGCAGTCTAAGGCACACCTGTGCACTAATCATGGTGTCTAATCAGCATCTTGATATGGCACACCTGTGAGGTGGGATGGATTATCTCAGCAAAGGAGAAGTGCTCACTATTACAGATTTAGACTGGTTTGTGAACAATATTTGAGGGAAATGGTGATATTGTGTATGTGGAAGAAGTTTTAGAGTTCATCTCATACAAAATGGGAGCAAAACCAAAAGTGTTGCGTTTATATTTTTGTTGAGTGTATAATGGCTGAGTGGATCCTTGTCATTTGATTGGTGCTTTGTATGTCACATGACATGGATTAATTCATCCCATTTGTGTTGAATTGCATTTTTAGAGTGTGGCTTGGTTCCAATTAGAGTGCAAATTTGGTTCCATACGTTTGGTACCATTGCACTCTGCACACACACACACACACACACACACACACACACACACACACACACACACACACACACACACACACACGTCCCCATGCAAAAAAAAATCCAGAAATCACAATGTATGATTTTTTTAATAATTTATTTGTATGTTACTGCTGCAAATAAGTATTTGAACACCTGTGAAAATCAATGTTAATATTTTGGCCTTTGTTTGCAATTACAGAGGTCAAACGTTTCCTGCAGTTCTTGACCAAGTTTTCACACACTGACACACATACAGATCTTCTCTAGATCTTTCAGGTTTGGAGTTTCAGCTCCCTCCAAAGATTTTCTATTGAGTTCAGGTCTGGAGACTGGCCAGGCCACTCCAGGACCTTAAAATGCTTCTTACGGAGCCCCTCCTTAGTTGCCCTGGCTGTGTGTTTGGGGTCATTGTCATGCTGGAAGACCCAGCCATGACCCATCTTCAATGCTCTTATTGAGAGAAGGAGATTGTTTGCCAAAATCTCGCAATACATGACCCCATCCATCCTCCCTTCAATACGGTGCAGTCGTCCTGTCCCCTTTGCAGAAGAGCACCCCCAGAGTATGATGTTTCCACCCCCATGCTTCACGGTTGGGATGGTTTTCTTGGGGTTGTTCTCATCCTCTAAACATGGGAAGTGGAGTTGATTCCAAAAAGCTCTATTCTGGTCTCATCTGACCACATAACCTTCTCCCATGCCTCCTCTGGATCATCTAGATGGTCACTGGTGAACTTCAAACAGGCCTGGACATGTGCTGGCTTGAGCAGGGGGACCTTGCTGCCCTGCAGGATTTTAAACCATGACAGCATCATGTGTTACTAATGTAATCTTTGTGACTGTGGTCCCAGCTCTCTTCAGGTCATTGACCAGGTCCTCCTGTGTAGTTCTGAGCTTTCTCAGAATCATCCTTACCCCACAAAGTGAGATCTTGCATGGAATCCCAGACCGAGGGAGATTGACAGTCATCTTGTCAGCTCTCCCCAGTTTCTCTGTGTTCGAAGGTACACACACACACACACACACACACACACACACACACACACACACACACACACACACACACACACACACACACACACACACACACACACACACACGCCACTTGGCTTTTAAGATACAGATGATTTACCACCCTCTGCTGCAATGGCGCGTGAGTCCAGAATGTAATCATCAACGCCCAGTGTTCAGTGTTGTTATACAAATAACGAATGTTTCTTAATTCAATGATATGAATATTTCATGAGGTGAAAGCTGGAACATACCATTCAACGAGGTGAAGCTGAGTTGAATGGTATGTTCCAGCTTTCACCGAATAAAATATTTGTTCCATTGAAAGAATGTAAAAACATTTATTATTTTATTAATTTATAAACAACAGAAAAGGGACTTGCATTTTGGTGTTCCACTTCTGCTAAAGTCCAGATTGTAATGTGTAGTCCAGTGATGCTGTGCACTGACTTCGGACTTGCATAAAAAAAGACTTTGTGTAGTTCCTCAGTCCAGACAAAAATCACATCAGCGTTTCTTCTGAACAGGTCTTCATGCATACAGATGGCTTACAGCGGAGTGGGTTTTGTGTGTATGTTACAAGAATTAGCAGCGTCAGTTACGTATATTTACTCAAGTATAATATTACAGGTGACAACTGGTACATTCAGTCATTGTCCATGCCTGTTTACTCCAGTCAAGAACTTATCCCAGTGACCCAGTAAGAGTTGGGTACAGCCTGGACAAGACATGCCAGTCTATCACGGGGCTACTCTCTCACACATACACACATACACCCCCCCCCCCCCCCCCCCCCCCACACACACACACACACACGGTCAATTTAAAATTTCCAACTCAACTAACCTGCGGGAGGAACCCAGAGCACTGGGAGAGAACCCACACAAACACAAGGAGAACGCACAAACTCCACAAATGACCAAGTGGCAAGTGATCCCATGATTTTCTTGCTGTGAGGAAACAGTGCTAACCACTGAGTCACTGTGCAGCTGTACAACCGCACTTGAAAAAAGGACACAGAAGCAGCTGAAAATTAAAGGATAAAGCTGAAACAGTTGAGACCAAGTTTTAAAAGACTGTGACTGTGCCTCATTTCATTCATATTGAACATAAAACAGCAAATATAAATCAGTGGCAATTTAAATGTGAGAGAAAAACCCAAACCATCCCCAATATAATGCTGTTTTCACACACTTTCTGCCAACTGAGAAGTTGTCACACACTGCAAACACCCACTTAGGAAGTGCTCAGAGAAAAGCCCCGTCTGGACACAGCAGAACTCTGGTCAGTTATTGCAAGCGCAAGGATGGACTCACATGCCATTCTAACTCATTGCTTAATTTATTACCACCCTTGAAATGTCAGCTACATATTTTATAGATACTACCCAATCTAAAGCCCGTGGATCCCCACGTGCAACGGGCTATTATATAGTAACTTCCTGGCACCTATTTTACTCATCCTCTCATTTGTTGGCCTAGCAGCAGTGATGATGTCACTGCTGCCAGCCTGTATAAATCCAAGATGTCATATTATCCAAGCAAACCTAAAAAGTGATTAGTCGACTGTTCCTTATTAATATGGTTAATCGAGCCCTAAACTTAACCCAAACAATAACCAAAACACAAATGTACATTTTTAAGCATTTTCAGTCAAACGCTTGTTGCACATGCACAGGAATATTCATGAAATGTGTTTGAAAAAAAAACACATTTCAAACACAAAGTTTGAAAAAAAAATGAAAGTTTTTGTATCATATCATACAAAACGTGCCGTTAGAATATGTTGCACAGAGAAATACACCACATGGCCAAAATGTCATAGCTGATATTCCCTCATAATGAAAGCAATACTCCACATATTCATCTCCCTGTAATGATCCTGTCTGTGTCTGCCCTTATCCTCTGTCTCCCCCGTGTGACTGTTTCTGGTGTTTATTATTTTGGTTTCCCTGTGGGTTTTCATTTTTCATTTTATTTTTCACCTGCTACATTCTAGTGCAGGGGTATTCAGCTCCTTCCAGAAAGGCTCGAGAGGGTGTAGGTTTTCTTTTTGTTTTCACCAATTAACTGATTCCTTCTGCTTAATGTCATGTTAATCAATGAAATCACCTGGTGGAGTGGGTGGTTGCAAAGTAAACCTGCACCCATTCGACCCTTTCTGGAATGAGTTGAATACCCCTGTTCTAGTATCTATCGTGAGTTTAGTTTTATATTCTTTGCAGTTCTGTTCCTTCCTGTGTGTTGTTGTTTATAAAAAATTCCCCTGTATCCATTCACCTACTTGTTTGCTTTGTGTTTATGTATTTATTAACTCCCAGTGTCTTTGTCCCACTTCCTGTTTTATTTTGACATCTCTGTTTCTATTGTGTGCATTTGTGGCTTTCTTTCTGTAGCTCTTCCCCAGATGCATCTCATCCCTCTCACTGCCCTCACCTGTCTCCCATTTGTAATCAACTCCCAGTGTATTTATACCCCTGTGTTCCTCTTGTGCGTTGCTTGGATGATAGTGCTTTGTTGCCTATTTCTGTCCAGTCCTTCTAGTGTTTCCTTGTGTCTGACCTCTCGTTGCTGAACTTTATTTCCCTAGTATTTGTTTTTTGCTTTTGCTTGCTGTCTTTGGACACGTTTGACAGTTGATTGCTTCTCATATTTTTGGATCTCTTTCTGCCTTACTGACAATCCTCCTGACAATCCCCTCAAAGACATTGTTGCCATTTTTTGGACTGATTTCCTTTGTACTGCCCTTTGACCTCTTGCCAAGTGAGTTATTAAAGACTGTGTTTTCCACTTTTCTGTGTGTCCTCTGCATTGGGGTCTAAACCATCCACCACACGTGACACTCCTAAGTAACCCCTCGTTTGCCAAAGGACCTTCAGATGATTGGTTGATAGTTAGTGTTCAAGTCTCACAACCATACAGTAAGACAGGAAGCACTATAATGCACGAGATTTGGACCTTTCTTCTTATGCAGAGATATTGACATGACCATCCGCCACTGTCCAACAATCTCATAACTCCATAAGTTCATGCCAGGTGTTTCTCAATCTAAAAGTAATAATTTTAAGTATAGAGCACTTTTAAAAATGTCCTAGTGCTGAACAACCTTTTGAATTACAAATCAACATGCACAAAGAGCAAATTAAAATATTCACATCAATAACAGTATCACAAAACTACATGAAATAGAACCAGTAGCTAATTATATGTTATAGAAAAAAAGGTGAGTTTTGAGTTTGGATGAACAGATTAAATAGAATCAGACTGTTTAATGGCCATTCCACAACATAGGAACACGGAAATCCAAGGATCCTGCCGACTTCTTCATCATCACTGACTCACAGAGTAAACCTGCATCTGGAGACGTTAAGGCATGTGATGCTACATGAGGCTAAACAAATTCAGTGACATACGCAGATGCACACCCATTCACTATTTTATGTCATCAACAAAACCTTAAAGTCTGCTCTCAGAATCACAAGAAGCCAAAACACGAGTGATGTGACATTAGTAGTCAGAACTTTCACCTCCATATTCTGACGCATCAGGAGTTAAACTGAAAAAATGTTTTTGGTGCCAGTGATACTGGTGTAACTAAAAGTGTCTGGAATCATCACATAATCATCCATGAAAAATGTGACGTCACTGTCTGTCCTGTGATGTTGACTGTCTTCAAATCCAAATCCTTCTGGCTTCCACAGTACATGATATTGTTTTGTGCACCCCCCAACTTTTATTTGTTCCTGTTCTGACAATCAATTTTCAATCTCTTCACCTGGTCCCCAAGTGTTTGGCACAGCTGCTGGCATCCAAAGAATGTCCAACACTGTGATTTGCCAGCTGGTACTGCATACCTCCGTTTGGTCTGACAAGGTTTTGGGAAAAGTTGCTGCATATGTGTCGCTCAGTAGTCCTGTGAAATGTCTAATAAGCAGAATTAGATGGGACCAATAATCCGCTCGGCGCTGGAAAGCTTCAGCCTGAAGGTTGTGCCTGGAAGCTTCAGAACAGACTGTGCTTCAAATGCAACTGCAGCTTGATCAGATTTTCTTCCCTTTGCAGGTCATGTACTGTGATGAATCAATTTGTTCATGTTTTGCCTTTCTTTTATGAAATGGATTGCTTTCAAAAGGACTGGATGCCTTTTCTTTGCATACATATCTTAAAAGTAAGCCCCTTCAGCTGCTCCCTTGTTTGCACTCGGGGTTGCGACACCAAATCCAAGGGAGGTGGATCTGCATGTTGAATTGGCACAAGTTTTATGCCAGATGCCCTTCCTGACACAACTCCACATTACATGGAGAAATATGGCAGGGGTGGGATTTGAACCAGGAACCTACTGCACTAAAACCAAGTGCACTAATCACTTGGCCACCACCCATTTGCATACATATCTTACTTCCAGATATATATATATTTTTTTTGCATCAATGTTTAATTTTTTTTTTCTGTTGTAAATCATGAAATGTTTGTTAAGTCTGGAACCTTTACAAATTATTTCAGATGAAAGTTTAAACAGTTGCTTAGTTGAGTACATGCATTTCTGATGATGGAAAAAGGAGAGCAGGTAGCTCAGTGGATCAGGAGCTGGTCAGGCCAATACATAGACCTGGGTTTGAATCCTCATGCTACCTGTCTGTGGTATTAGATAAGACACTTAATCTGCATTGGCTCAGTCCACCCAGCAGTAAAAATGGGTACCTGCCTTTGCTGGGGATGTAAATGTGAGACATCGTTGTAAAGTGCTTTGAGTATTTTCTCAATCAAAATGCACAACGTAAATGCAGCCCTTCTAGTGATGAAAGCACTCATCTGTCCACAGGGATAAGATTGGAATGTGTAATACACCTAAAATAAACTGCAATACTTAATCTAAATCATCACTTACCATTAAAACTTTGAAAGGTGGCATTGCTTAAATCAGTATTGAAACAAAAATTGTATGAATCTTGCAGAATTGGGGTCCTATCATCCCCCCAAGTGCACAGCACCCACATCATCTGGTGACCTCAGAATTACACACACACACACACACACACACACACACACACACACACACACACACACACACACACACACACACACACACACACACACACACACACACACTCATCTTCAACTGCTTAGTCCAATTAAGGGTAGTGGGGGGCTAGAGCCTATCCCAGCAGTCATAGAGCGTGAGGTGAGGTACACCCAGGACAGGACGTCAGTCTGTCACAGGGCCACAAACAGACAAACAAACACATTCACACCCACTCGCACACCTACGAACAATTTAAAGATTCTAATCTACCTAACCCGCATGTCTTTGGATGTGGGGGAAACCGGAGCACCTGGAGGAAACCGGAGCGCCCGGAGGAAACCCACACAAACACGGGGAGAACATGCAAACTGCACACAGAAAGGCCACAGGCGGGAACTGAACCCATGATCTTCTCGCTGTGAGGCAACAGTGCCAACCACTAAGCCACAGTGCTGCCTACCTCAGAATTACATTTCTGCTTTTTGTGGATGATGTGGTTGTGTTGACTTCATCAGACAGTGACCACTGACGTGCACTGGGTACGTCTGAGACCAAGTGTGAACTGACTGGGATGAGAATCAGCACCTTACAATTTTGAGAGCATGGTCCTCTGTTGGAAAGCAGTGGATCCAAACTGGGTCAGGAGAGAATGGTTGCCCTAAGTGGAGGAGTTCAAATATCTCTGGGTCTTGTTCATGAGTGAAAGTAAGTTGGAGCCTGACTTGAACTACAGATTGGGGTTGCATCTGACGTTCTGCGGACGCTGGATTGGACCTTCATGGTGATGAACGAGTTAAGCCAGAAGGCAATACCCTTGATTTACCAGTTAATTTTCTATCCTATCCTTAACTATGGTCATGACTTTTGGGTAATGCCTGAAAGAACAAGGCCATGTATACAAGCAGTGGGAATGAGATTCCTCCATTGGGTATCTGGGCTTGCTCTCAGGGACAGGAACTCAGGGACTGACAAATTGTACTTTATTTGTTGTCTTTCTGATGCCTGATTCTGTTTATCCAGAAGTGGGAGTGGGTGTCTTCTTCTGCAGGCCTCCCATCCTGGACACCAGTATGGACTCCCAAAATTTCCTCTATATTTGTACTGTCAATTGTGTCAGTAGCATGGCCCAAGCAGAGGGTCATCCCTTTGAGTCTGGTCTGCTTGAGTTTTCTTCCTCAAATCATCAGAGGGAGCTTTTCTTTACCACTGTCGCCTGTGTGCTTGTTGGGGGGTTGGTAAGGTTAGACCTTACTTGTGTGAAGCACCTTGAGGCAACTTTGTTGTGATTTGGTGCTATATAAATGAAATTAAATAAATAATAAAAACATAAAACTATACCATACTGCTTCATCTCTGAGCTTTGGTGGGTTATTCTACAGTGACACTGATGCATCTGTTCACTTGCCAGAAAACCTCTCACTTGAGTTTACTTTCAGAAATATTAGTGTGCCAGGAACACACTCTGGGACTTAAAGGGGGTGAAGGGGAGACTCTGATTACTTTATTTCATTTTATGTCTAAAACATGCTCCACCCTAGTTTAGAGACTAAATAAAGCCCCTTTGCGCATTACAACCTGCCACAGGCCTGCGTGTGCACATGCGGCTGCTGGCTGTGTCTGCTTAATGTTAGCTAGCTTAGGCATTTATCAAATGAGCAGGTCATGTAGTTTGCACTCGCTTCTTGTGGTACACTGGTTCCAAATGCGTTTACACTTCAGCATTCCTTAACAATCTCTTGAGCATGCAAATCTGGTACCATTTGTCCAAACCTCTGTGTCTCTATGTTTCCAGCATTGATTGATAGGTGTTCTTTCTTTATAAGGCCTCTCATCTATAGGGCTGCTTGCCAGAACGTTACGTTATCTCTGCTGTCTAACATTTCGTATTCTTCTTGTTTGCCTGAACTGCTCCTTGACCTTTCTCAGTGTTTTGACTCTCTTTTTATCCTTGTGACTTATTACCTCTGGGAGAATGAATTTTTGTTAAGTGTTATTTATGCCCTTCTCAATGACTGCTTCTGCTAAACCTCTAACTACTTTTCTCATCTCAGTTACATTTTTCCTGACAGACTGCAATGATTTTGAGTGTTTTTGCTTTACTCAAACTGAAGTTAGATTTGTGTTGGAACTTTTTCCGCTGTGTGATACCCTTGAGAGGACTGCCACCTGCTGGTGACCTTTGGATATTGGGACTTAAGAGGAATCAGCTTGTATTTGCCTTTTTGGCTCAGCTCTTGAGTTTTATAAATAAAGACCATTTTAATTGTAACACTATCTGCTCTCTGCATTGGGGTCTCCTGTCCAGAGCAAGACACACCTTTGTTTGTGCTCAGATTACATGCTGTATAAATAGCAAAAATGAGTTGGACACACCCCAAATCCACTTGCACTATGTGTCTTACATCTTGCACTCTAGATAGCCAAGACAAGGGTGTTAAAGTTGCACGCTCTGTCACCTCTCTCTGATGGAGAGGGTTTTAGAAATTGAAGTTTTGGCAAATATTGTCTTAAGCAAGAGTTTCTTTGATGGATTTAGTAAAAAAAACAAAACAATCTTTTTAAATGTTTGTGAGAGAGATGATAGAAGTGAATGACTTCCAAACACTGATGCTTAGGGTTTTTTTTTGTTTGTTTGTTTGTTTGTTTTGTTTTGTTTTGTTTTTTGTTTTTGTTTTTTGGGGGGTTTTTTTTGCTGTGGGAACATAAGAGTACAAACAAGTGAAAAAGTGTAATTTTTCCACTTTGATACAAATTCTGCAGACTCATGAATTTGGAAATAAATATTTTGCATACCTGTTGCAGGTACATGTTCACAAACTCTTTTCTTGTCCATCGTCAACTGTTTAGTCCGTCCATTCAACATTATAACTTGCACTGTTTTTGTAACAAAACAAGGCCTAATCCTAAATTCAGAGAGCGTGAATGTGCCTCAACAAATGGCAGACAAATGAGAAGGATTAGCGAGGACCTATGAAAGAGTGAAAGGTTTGCCATTGATCTATGGTGGTCCTACTCTCTTTCAGGGCCACTCGGTTTGAAAACCCCACTGAGTAAGAGCATACAGGGCCACTCCAGAGCCCCCTAGGCAACCGAGAGACACACAACAGCCACAATTAGTCTCAGGAGCTGTAATGGCAATTCAATAAGCTCTTTAAAACTGTGCCTTAGTCTGTCTGCCGCTACCACCCCACCCCCAACAACCACGCCCATCTCTTCCATTTTTGTTAACATACATAAGATTGGTATTATGAGTTACGAGGGGCTCTTTTTTTTCCTTTCCCACCCACCACAGTTCTTTTGAGTCACTGTGAGGGAAAATGGCCACACAGGGTTTCAAAGGGTCCAGAGGCTGCAGTTTGTTGTCGCTGAAACAGCATGACTTGTGCCCCTGTAGATTTTGGCTGAGACCCTCAAAATAGGCTTCTATTATTGCTTTACGTGTCACTCAGCTGCAAATAAGTTTTGAGGCATTCAACATTTATACAAAACTATTTCTTCCTGGGTCGTGCACTATAACCTAGTAATATTTTGGTCAAGCTTTGATGAAGGCCTGAATGCATTCCATGAATTTGCTGCAGTGTTTTTTACATCTACGTCAAAGAGTCAGTCATCTGCAGGGACATGAAAGCGTGGCTCGCCATCCTGTCAACAAGGTGCTCCTTGTCCGGAGGCAACAAAAACAACAACATTGCATGAGTGACTCTTTCAAAGCTGCACTGGCACCAATCTGATCAAACACAAGCCGCATTTCAGGAGAAACACCTGTGCTTGTCAGACCTTGATGTCCTTTGGACGGTTGTCACTTGGTTTTCCTTCCTTAGAGCATTCGTTGACCAGTTTGTACAATGTTTGGTTTGTTCGCTTTTGCCTCATCATTAAGGTCCAAAGTATTTGACCAG
The DNA here is from genome assembly GCF_902500255.1 of Thalassophryne amazonica. Classification (NCBI taxonomy): domain Eukaryota; kingdom Metazoa; phylum Chordata; class Actinopteri; order Batrachoidiformes; family Batrachoididae; genus Thalassophryne; species Thalassophryne amazonica. Next base: position 73,037,175 of record NC_047112.1, read on the forward strand.
GACTTCCCAAAGGATTCTATTTGATTTACCGCAGAGGACACTGACAGGACAGCAGAGTCATAACGGTAATTAGCGTCCTTGGAATTGACACCCTCAGGCTGAGACAGGAAAGGTCCAGTGATAGTTAAAATAAGAGCAGAGGTGGATCAGAAATGATGGAGGATATTGAAAGACTGAGAAAATGTGATTACTTTGTGGAGTGAATATTTTAACATCATTCATACAAGAATCTGTCTTACAAGAGCAAAGAACGACAGAGGATGCTGATATCAAGCTTCAAGACACTTCAGGAACAGTGCTGAAGATGAAGCTTACTGGATGATTTGCACCAGGAGCTGATGTATCAAAGCAGGAAACAGGGAGCCTACATAGTCGATTTCACAATGTCCCATAATGCCCTGTGCAGGCAGTAGTTCCTGGCTGGTGGTTTGAAGGAAACTTAAGGTCATATTTTCACGAGCACCACTAGCTTAACTTATAGCAAGCTAAAAGTGGACGCTCTAGTTTTGGCCGAACAACTATAAAGTTTCTGGATATTCTGTGTTAGTCCGCGTCCGTGGCCAACGTGCTTGATGAATTCCTGCGCAAAAAATAGTTCCCAGATAATTGTGATATATTCCTGTGAGATAATGAGTATATCTCATCTAAATTAACTCTAAGATTTACCAGTTGTTGTTGTTGTTGTTGTTGACCATTCGGCTGTTCCCGTTTTAGTTCGGGGTCGCCACAGCGGATACCGCACTGGTATTTGGCACAAGTTTTATGCTGCTGCCCATCCTGATGCAACTCCAGTGTTACCTGGAGAAAAACAAAATTATAAAGATAACTAACATTTTAAGAGTGGCCATAATAAATATTTAAGAAACTTAAACTTTATGAGCAACTTCACCTGTTATTGCTCAAGAACATTGTAAACATTGACACGATGGAGTTTGATGCAGAAGAGTTCAGAAAGACCCGATTGTAATGGTTTGATTACCATTTACAGTTGGCGATAAAAGACTTGGGTGTTAACTTCGTGTTAAAGTCAGAACAAGAAGCTGCACTGAAAGAGATCCATCTGGGAAGAGACATTTTCTGTGTGTTGTCGCTCCAACAAGAGCGACACGCTGAGCAGGGTGGATTAAGGTGCCTTGACACTTGCACGCATTTAATACCCACGCTGCTGTGCAATTCGTCATGCCAATGCGACCTGCTGTGTTCCGCTGGATGCTGCACTTTGAGCTACTGGACACTGCGTTATATAAAATAATTATTTCGTAGCAGATTAATCATTTGCTCTCAAAGTTTGACTGATGAAACCACCTCTAATCGCTTCTGGAATCACAGAGGAATTTTCTACAGCGTTGGTGGCAGATCTGAACTTCTTCCATTTATGGATGATTTTCTTCGTCTCCTCCCTGACTAAGGTCCTTCTCCCCTGATCGCTCAGTTTAGATGGGCGGCCAGCTCTAGGAAGAGTCCTAGTGGATCTGAACTTCTTCCATTTATGGATGATTTTCTTCGTCTCCTCCCTGACTAAGGTCCTTCTCCCCTGATCGCTCAGTTTAGATGGGCGGCCAGCTCTAGGAAGAGTCCTAGTGGATCTGAACTTCTTCCATTTATGGATGATTTTCTTCGTCTCCTCCCTGACTAAGGTCCTTCTCCCCTGATCGCTCAGTTTAGATGGGCGGCCAGCTCTAGGAAGAGTCCTAGTGGATCTGAACTTCTTCCATTTATGGATGATGGAGGCCACTGTGCTCTTTGGGACCTTCAAAGCAGCAGAAATATTTCTGTACCCTTCCCCAGATTTGTGCTTTGAGACAATCCTGTCTCAGAGGTATACAGACAATTCCTTTGACTTCATGCTTAGTTTGTGCTCTGACTGTCAACTGTGGGACTTTATTTGTAGACAGGTGTGTGTCTTTCCACATCATGTCCAGTCAACTGAATGTACCCCAGGTGGACTCCAGTTAAGCTGTAGAAACATCTCAAGGATGATCAGTGGAAACAGGAGTCACCTGAACTAAATTTTGATCTTCATGTCATTCTTAATACTTATTGTATGTACATGCGATTTCTTAGGTTTTTTTTTTTTTTAAATAAATTTGTAAAAGTCTCAAATAAAATATTTTACATTGTCATTATGGGGGATTGTGTGTAGAATTTTGAGGGAAAAAATGAATTTAATCCATTTTGGAATTATTCTGTAACATAAAATGTGGAGAAAGTGCAGCAATGTGAATGCTTTTTGGATGCACTGTAAATTTTACACCATTAAAGTGTTCACTGCAGATCCTTGAATAATTTTTGGGCATCCAAGGTGTCCTATCTATTTCCACTCCTGTGGAATTAATTTGCTGCTCATTGCTGGGAAATCTGTAGAATGTTCTCAGATGTGACTCACATGCATGTTGCTTCTGTTCAATTTCAATTTAATTTCAATTTAATCATGCTCTGCTTCTGTTGCATATCATTAGTCTTGACCAGTCCCAGGTCAGTGCAGGTTTAAGGTGAAGTTACTCTACAAATATAGGCATTTTCAGTGGGACTGAAGCCTGGGTCTCCTGCATTGCAGCACAGCTGCTATCGCACTGAATAACCAACTACCTGCTGTCATTGTGTCAAATTTTCTGTTCATTAAATAAATAAATACCAAATCATCTGCCACATCCCATTTTGAGGGTTTCTAGGGCATTTACTTTACAGTGTTCATGCAAAATACATCATTAATGATGCACATCAACACGTCTGTGACATGGGTCTTACACCACCTTTCTAAAAACTCTTACCATAAATTAGCAAGTTCAGTCATATTTCCAGCTCCAAAGTCACTTGACTCAGAATATCTGATCATCCATGAATCCTCATTGTTGCAATCCCTGGTGTTTTAGCAGATTCTTGGATTAGGATGTAGAACCGGTTATGACTGAACAGGCCGAGTCTTGATGTGCACTGTTTCTGACAGACACTACATGTGGTCTCTAAAGGAAACTTCTGGCGGTCGGGATCTTGCTCTCTCTCCTTCCTCTTTCTTCACTTCTCCTCTGCATTGTTGTCCAGATTTTTTCAAAGACTTCCACACCTGTGTAAATCATTACTCACCAGCTGGTTTGGTCCCTCCCATGTTCTTCCCAGGTCTTCCAATCAATGAAGCAGGTCCATGTAGCATTTCTTCTGCCATCTTCTGGATTTCCTTTGCTGAGCTCAAGCTTGACGCTCTGGATGCACTTGACACTGCAGATTGGCTTCCAAGATTCTGATATTGTTATTTGTAGTCTTCCCACCTGATGCGGAGGATAGTCCACAGACAGTGTTAGTGGAATTACTTGAGGGTCTTCAAAGTGGTGGCAGTAGGTGGTCCAGGTCTCAAATCCATACAACAGAGTTGGCAGGACAACAGCTTTGTAGACAAGGATTTTCATCTCGTGTGTGCAAAGCTGGCCAAATGCAGTTGCTGCACACTTAAATGTTGGATCTCATCTTCATCATAGGCATTTGATGACACATGACTACCCAGGTATGGAAAGTTTGTAACATTGTCCATTCATTCTCACAGGTGAAACGTTGGATTGACCATGCTGGGTGGAGGCTGATAAAGATGAAGGATTTTCTGAAGACCTTCTTCTGTAAAAGATGACGCACTGCTGTTGCCGGCGTACTGGAAGTTCAAGAGCGAAGTTGTGGTGATTTTCTTGTTGGCTGTCAGTCAGCTTAACATCACTTTGAGCAGATGTGATCAGTTCATCAATGAAATCACCTGGTGGAGCTGGTGGTTACAAAGAGAACCTGCACCCTCTTGGCCCTTTGTGGAATCAGTTTGGTGCCTATGACATAAGGAATCTATGGGCATTTATACCACGGAGTGCCTGACTCCATGGTATAACTCACAAACTCGCAGCTTAAAGCAGATAACCCGTAAGTTGGAGAGGAAATGGCGTCTCACTAATTTAGAAGATCTTCACTTAGCCTGGAAAAAGAGTCTGTTGCTCTATAAAAAAAAAGCCCTCCGTAAAGCTAGGACATCTTTCTACTCATCACTAATTGAAGAAAATAAGAACAACCCCAGGTTTCTTTTCAGCACTGTAGCCAGGCTGACAAAGAGTCAGAGCTCTATTGAGCTGAGTATTCCATTAACTTTAACTAGTAATGACTTCATGACTTTCTTTGCTAACAAAATTTTAACTATTAGAGAAAAAATTACTCATAACCATCCCAAAGATGTATCGTTATCTTTGGCTGATTTCAGTGATGCCGGTATTTGGTTAGACTCTTTCTCTACGATTGTTCTGTCTGAGTTATTTTCATTAGTTACTTCATCCAAACCATCAACATGTTTATTAGACCACATTCCTACCAGGCTGCTCAAGGAAGCCCTACCATTATTTAATGCTTCGATCTTAAATATGATCAGTCTATCTTTGTTAGTTGGCTATGTACCACAGGCTTTTAAGGTGGCAGTAATTAAACCATTACTTAAAAAGCCATCACTTGACCCAGCTATCTTAGCTAATTATAGGCCAATCTCCAACCTTCCTTTTCTCTCAAAAATTCTTGAAAGGGTAGTTGTAAAACAGCTAACTGATCATCTGCAGAGGAATGGTCTATTTGAAGAGTTTCAGTCAGGTTTTAGAATTCATCATAGTACAGAAACAGCATTAGTGAAGGTTACAAATGATCTTCTTATGGCCTCGGACAGTGGACTTATCGCTGTGCTTGTTCTGTTAGACCTCAGTGCTGCTTTTGATACTGTTGACCATAAAATTTTATTACAGAGATTAGAGCATGCCATAGGTATTAAAGGCACTGCGCTGCGGTGGTTTGAATCATATTTGTCTAATAGATTACAATTTGTTCATGTAAATGGGGAATCTTCTTCACAGACTAAAGTTAATTATGGAGTTCCACAAGGTTCTGTGCTAGGACCAATTTTATTCACTTTATACATGCTTCCCTTAGGCAGTATTATTAGACAGTATTGCTTAAATTTTCATTGTTACGCAGATGATACCCAGCTTTATCTATCCATGAAGCCAGAGGACACACACCAATTAGCTAAACTGCAGGATTGTCTTACAGACATAAAGACATGGATGACCTCTAATTTCCTGCTTTTAAACTCAGATAAAACTGAAGTTATTGTACTTGGCCCCACAAATCTTAGAAACATGGTGTCTAACCAGATCCTTACTCTGGATGGCATTACCCTGACCTCTAGTAATACTGTGAAAAATCTTGGAGTCATTTTTGATCAGGATATGTCATTCAAAGCGCATATTAAACAAATATGTAGGACTGCTTTTTTGCATTTACGCAATATCTCTAAAATCAGAAAGGTCTTGTCTCAGACTGATGCTGAAAAACTAATTCATGCATTTATTTCCTCTAGGCTGGACTATTGTAATTCATTATTATCAGGTTGTCCTAAAAGTTCCCTAAAAAGCCTTCAGTTAATTCAAAATGCTGCAGCTAGAGTACTAACGGGGACTAGAAGGAGAGAGCATATCTCACCCATATTGGCCTCTCTTCATTGGCTTCCTGTTAATTCTAGAATAGAATTTAAAATTCTTCTTCTTACTTATAAGGTTTTGAATAATCAGGTCCCATCTTATCTTAGGGACCTCGTAGTACCATATCACCCCAATAGAGCGCTTCGCTCTCAGACTGCAGGCTTACTTGTAGTTCCTAGGGTTTGTAAGAGTAGAATGGGAGGCAGAGCCTTCAGCTTTCAGGCTCCTCTCCTGTGGAACCAGCTCCCAATTCAGATCAGGGAGACAGACACCCTCTCTACTTTTAAGATTAGGATTAAAACTTTCCTTTTTGCTAAAGCTTATAGTTAGGGCTGGATCAGGTGACCCTGAACCATCCCTTAGTTATGCTGCTATAGACGTAGACTGCTGGGGGGTTCCCATGATGCACTGTTTCTTTCTCTTTTTGCTCTGTATGCACCACTCTGCATTTAATCATTAGTGATCGATCTCTGCTCCCCTCCACAGCATGTCTTTTTCCTGGTTCTCTCCCTCAGCCCCAACCAGTCCCAGCAGAAGACTGCCCCTCCCTGAGCCTGGTTCTGCTGGAGGTTTCTTCCTGTTAAAAGGGAGTTTTTCCTTCCCACTGTAGCCAAGTGCTTGCTCACAGGGGGTCGTTTTGACCGTTGGGGTTTTACATAATTATTGTATGGCCTTGCCTTACAATATAAAGCGCCTTGGGGCAACTGTTTGTTGTGATTTGGCGCTATATAAAAAATTGATTGATTGATTGATTGATCTTCTTATGGCCTCAGACAGTGGACTCATCTCTGTGCTTGTTCTGTTAGACCTCAGTGCTGCTTTTGATACTGTTGACCATAAAATTTTATTACAGAGATTAGAGCATGCCATAGGTATTAAAGGCACTGCGCTGCAGTGGTTTGAATCATATTTATCTAATAGATTACAATTTGTTCATGTAAATGGGGAATCTTCTTCACAGACTAAGGTTAATTATGGAGTTCCACAAGGTTCTGTGCTAGGACCAATTTTATTCACTTTATACATGCTTCCCTTAGGCAGTATTATTAGACAGCATTGCTTAAATTTTCATTGTTACGCAGATGATACCCAGCTTTATCTATCCATGAAGCCAGAGGACACACACCAATTAGCTAAACTGCAGGATTGTCTTACAGACATAAAGACATGGATGACCTCTAATTTCCTGCTTTTAAACTCAGATAAAACTGAAGTTATTGTACTTGGCACCACAAATCTTAGAAACATGGTGTCTAACCAGATCCTTACTCTGGATGGCATTACCCTGACCTCTAGTAATACTGTGAGAAATCTTGGAGTCATTTTTGATCAGGATATGTCATTCAATGTGCATATTAAACAAATATGTAGGGCTGCTTTTTTACATTTGTGAAATATCTCTAAAATTAGAAAGGTCTTGACTCAGAGTGATGCTGAAAAACTAATTCATGCATTTATTTCCTCTAGGCTGGACTATTGTAATTCATTATTATCAGGTTGTCCTAAAAGTTCCCTGAAAAGCCTTCAGTTAATTCAAAATGCTGCAGCTAGAGTACTGACAGGGACTAGAAGGAGAGAGCATATCTCACCCATATTGGCCTCTCTTCATTGGCTTCCTGTTAATTCTAGAATAGAATTTAAAATTCTTCTTCTTACTTATAAGGTTTTGAATAATCAGGTCCCATCTTATGTTAGGGACCTCATAGTACCATATCACCCCAATAGAGCGCTTCGCTCTCAGACTGCAGGCTTACTTGTAGTTCCTAGGGTTTGTAAGAGTAGAATGGGAGGCAGAGCCTTCAGCTTTCAGGCTCCTCTCCTGTGGAACCAGCTCCCAATTCAGATCAGGGAGACAGTGTTGGGAAAGTGTAAGTACACGGACCCACAACAGGGGGCGCAAATGAACGGACAATGGAGAAAGTCAAATAACAAGGCTTTACTGTTGTGAACGTGCACAACGAATACAACCAATCACGAAATGGACAACAGTCAATTCACAAAAGTGTCGTGTGGGCAGGCTCGAAGATAGGAGACGCCTCTCCAAGGTAAGACCCGAACCACACGGCTTCCTCCGCCACAGGACCCCGGAAATACTGGAGCCGCCAAGTCCCGAACTCCCAGGTGGCCACTGCCTCCGCGTGTCGGACCTGGTACTGCTGGCGAGGAACAAAGAACAGTTAGATGGGGGCGCGTTTGCACCCAAGACTCCGAACAGCAGGGAAGTTACCTCCACCTCTCGTTGGAACAGTAATCCACAAGCTATACACTAATCCAAAAGGATACACTCCGTCAGCTTTGATACGTTACCTCGTAGGTAGAAACGATATCTCGGCAATGAGGTGGAGGTGCCGTCCTGCTGATATACCCCACAGATGATTGCCGTCAGCTGTCTCAGGTGATGGGTGACAGCTGTCACCGTAGCTGCTCACGTGAGGCGGCGGCGCCCTCTGGTGCCTGGAGCCCGCACTCCAGGCAGGGCGCCCTCTGGTGGTGGTGGGCCAGCAGTACCTCCTCTTCAGCGGCCCACACAACAGACAGACACCCTCTCTACTTTTAAGATTAGGCTTAAAACTTTCCTTTTTGCTAAAGCTTATAGTTAGGGCTGGATCAGGTGACCCTGAACCTTCCCTTAGTTATGCTGCTATAGACTTAGACTGCTGGGGGGTTCCCATGATGCACTGAGTGTTTCTTTCTCTTTTTGCTCTGTATGCACCACTCTGCATTTAATCATTAGTGATTGATCTCTGCTCCCCTCCACAGCATGTCTTTTTCCTGGTTCTCTCCCTCAGCCCCAACCAGTCCAGGCAGTCCAGGCAGAAGACTGCCCCTCCCTGAGCCTGGTTCTGCTGGAGGTTTCTTCCTGTTAAAAGGGAGTTTTTCCTTCCCACTGTTGCCAAGTGCTTGCTCACAGGGGGTCGTTTTGACTGTTGGGGTTTTTCCGTAATTATTGTATGGCCTTGCCTTACAATATAAAGCGCCTTGGGGCAACTGTTTGTTGTGATTTGGCACTATATAAATAAAATTGATTTGATTTGATTTGATTTGTTTGGTAATAGACAGACCAATGCAGATGGTAGGAATTATGCTTTCCACATCACACAAATACAGTGACACTGTTTCTTCAAGATGATACTCAGGGTGCATAACTCCACCAGGCTTTAAGTGTTCTGATTATCAGACCTCAAGTGAGATAAAGAGGAGATTGGAGCTTTACAAATATTATGGAAGGTGTTTTAAAGATGTGACCATATTTGACATAGTTGACATTTTGAACTCATTTGGGAAGTCATGTGACTCATACTCCAGTGCGATTTATATGCTGAAAAATCATGCATTTGTTATTAATAATAACAATTAAAATTAGTTATTATTTAGGGCTTTTCCCAGGAATCAAAGCACAATAATAAAAGAATAAACGTCTATAACAATAGTACACAAGACTGCATAAAAATCCCAAATTATACAGCAGAAAAAAAGGTACAACTTATCCTCCAAAAAATATGGTAATTAAAAATAATTCAATGTCTGCAACTAGTTCAGTAAATAAACAACTCTTTTTTCACTGTCTATCCATCAAATTTTAGAGAAATACATTTGTGTCTTTTTGAGATACAATTAACATAAAGGTCAATGGGACACATTTTGAAAATACAAATTAATAACAGAGTTTTGGTCCCACATTTACATACACTCATCATGAGCATGAATGTCATGGTAATCTTGTGCTTTTAGTGATGTCCTTGAACTGCTGTTTTGCCAGAATGGAATTATTGCACAGCATACATCATTAATGACTTTAAAAAACAAGAACTGGGTGCACCAGTTTGAATAAATTAGTTTATTGATTAGAGAACATTCAAAATCAATTCAAACTTGTAAGTAATCAAGTAAGTAAAGTTTATTTATATAGCACTTTTCCAAATAAAAATCACAAAGTGCTTCACATAAGAACACAAGAACACAGAAATTAAAAACAGCAGAAACATATACAAATAGGTCTTGAGTTTCACTTTAAAAGTTTCGATAGAGTCCACAGAGCGTAGATCCAAAGGCAGTGCATTCCACATCTGGAGGTGCAGTAACTTGCGTTACCTGCAGGGGTGCAAAGCACCATTGTAAAAGGTTGTGACTGCAGACAGTCCAATGCAGAAGTAGGGTGGTGATGAGCAGTAGAGACCAATTGGTTGTGAAGCCTGCTATGTGCAATAAAGTCCACTATGTGCAAGTGCAAAGTTGTTGTTGAATATCAAACAACACTTCTGTGACACAATAGGCGCCACAACCTACACAGTCTCCCATACTTGTGCACCCCATTCTTGTTTTTTTTTAAAGTCTTTAATGATGTATGCTGCCACCCTGGCAAAATAACAGCTTAAAAGGAAATCAATGAAATGCCAACATTACCACCACATTTATGCAAGTGATGAATGTATGTAAATGTCCAACAACAACTGTATGTCCACCAACACTTGAGTATATTTTTTTTTCACCACAAATCTGAGGGAGAATAAAAATAGAGTAATCTCCTAATGCTGTGCTTCCCTTGGTGTAACAAGAACACTGATCTGAAACCCAGCTTCCTTGCTTTATTATGTGAGTGTAACTTAATAAGTCAGACCGGAAGCCTCTAACTCTGTTTTTTTCTCCTATATTCTTTCAGCATACAAACATAATGTTTCTTTCTGATGGAGTAAACACAGCAAAATGACTGAACTTCAATGGTATGAAATACCAGAGTTGCAAGTTTTCAACCTAGTTTGTTAACTTTCACTCACCCTATACGAGGTCTGTCCATAAAGTAACGGTCCTTTTTATTTTTTTTCAAAAACTATATGGATTTGATTCATATGTTTTTACATCAGCCAAGCTTGAACCTTCGTGCGCATGCGTGAGTCTTTCCACGCCTGTCGGTTGCATCATTCGCCTGTGAGCACGCCTTGTGGGAGGAGTGGTCCAGCTCCCTCGTCGGATTTTCATTGTCAGGAAATGGCTGAATGATTTGGACTGTTTTTCCATCAGAATTTTTTCAGAAGCTGTTAGAGACAAGCAGCTGGAAACCATTCAAAAAATTTATCTGGCTTTCGGTGAAAATTTTATGGGTTTCACAGAGAATAAGGAGTGTTACTACAGCTTTAAGGATGGCCATGCTCCGAGCTGCGACGATGAGGCAGAAACCACCAGATCATTTCTAAACGGATGGCTGTGTGGAGCCGGGACCGTCGTGTGCAATTTCTCTGGTTATCACAAGAGCTGGACATCAGCCATTTTCCGGCAGATTTCACTTTTAACAAGAGATTTTGTCATGGAAAGCCGCGCGGAGGCTTCGCGCGTCACGACCGATTCACTGATGGAGCAAGACAAAGGAACACCTCCATTTCGGAGTGCCAGACGACAAGTTGGGACATGTCCAACTCTCCACAATTTCTCTTATACTCACTCGACTGGTAAGCACTGAAAGCCGAGATAGGCATGTCCCAACTTGTCCTTAAAGCTGTAGTAACACTCCTTATTCTCTGTGAAGCCCGTAAAATTTTCACCGAAAGCCAGATAAATTTTTTGAATGGTTTCCAGCTGCATGTCTCTAACAGTTTCTGAAAAAATTCTGATGGAAAAAAAGCCCAAATCATTCCGCCATTTCCTGACAATGAAAATCCAACGAGGGGGCTGGACCAGTCCTCCCACAAGGCGTGCTCACAGGTGAATGACACAACCGACAGGCGTGGAAAAACTTACGCATGCGCATGAAGGTTCAAGCTTGGCTGACGTAAAAACATGTGAATCAAATCCATATAGTTTTTGAAAAAAATAAAAAGGACCGTTACTTTATGGACAGACCTCGTGTGTGTATATATATATATATATATATATATATATATATATATATATATATATGCTCCTCTTACAAATTCATGTTGTGATCCATAAATTCCAGTCCTTTGTAGGAATCTGCATGTATTGTTGAAATTTCTCATAATGTGAATGTTAAATTGCCCAGTATCACAATGTTAAAGAATTTGAAAAGCTGTATCCTGGGAGGTGATGGTCTGTTGGTTAAGGTGTTGGACTTGAGATCAGAAGATCCTCGGTTCAAATCCCCGCCTGACTGGAAAATCACTAAGGGCTCTTGGGCAAGGTCTTTAATCCCCTATTGCTCCCGGTGTGTAGTGAGAGCCTTGTATGGCAGCACCCTGACATCGGGGTGAATGTGAGGCATAATTGTAAAGCGTCTGATGCAGATGGAAAAGCGCTATATAAATGCAGTCCATTTACCATTTATCCAGTTGTAATACTTTATAAAGTGAGCTGAATATGGTTTTTATGAAATATTATCCCCCCACCCTTTTTTACTGCAAGTCTACAATCCACCAAGAGTCAACAACAACAATAATGAACATCAACAAACAGTTAAGGAGTACAAAATATTTTAAATATATTAAATGTTCTATTAGCAACAGCCTTGTTGAGATAATGTTAGCAAGACTTAACAGAGACGGGAAAATACATGTGATAAACATTTACTACAATATGCTAATTTAATTGAAGTTGCAGCTATGGGAATAACACCTGGCGTTCCTACAGCCTCTAAGTGGAATCATTATTCATCATTTCTAGGTATGCACGGTTTCTGATCTGGACATCTAAAGCAGGAGCTGTGAGGTGAAATTCCACTATTTGTGAGAATGGAGCATTTGGAGTCCACTTGGATTTTCACCTTCAGGGTGCAGTTCAGTGTCTTTTATCCAGGTGTGTCTGAATATCCCAAAGAACAGTCGATATGTAGCAGTGATATTATATCAGCTTGACAAATATAACATTTGGTATCTGATACGTCTCTGCTAATGGAGATGAAGATTGGGAATAATGACTATGACAACCAGGTATCCCACATTTGTTGTTGCCAAGTCTCTTTGTTCTTCATACAGTTTCTTGAAGTTACTTCAAAACAGCTGAAAATCCTGTAAAGTATCTGAGATCTAAGTGTTTATACTGTAATTCACATGCACACTCAGATACTGTGGCCGCAGATTTCTGAGGATTGTATAACTGTCCTTTACGTGATTGTATTACTGGACATCATCAAAAAACAGAAAATAATTTAAAAGTACATATACTAACTCTACAAATGTTACTTACAAACCCCCAAAAATGTACATTTATGCAACATGAGGATGGAATAATAGTGGCATTCAACACAAGCACGATGAGAGTCAGCCAGTTCACACTTGGGCAGCTACGAGGGGAGCATGGGCAGGAAATGAGTGGACGGGTGTCTTCTTCGAGCCTTATGACCTCGTCGCGGTTTTCCCCGCCCATTCAGAGAAACGAACATCTGCCTGCCACCATACTTCCAGCGGAGGGAGGCATATGTGTTGTAGCCATTCTCCTCAATACGCTCCTTGAACTTGCAGCTTGGGTTGTATTTCACCTGTTCAGGAAGAGAACAAGAGAGGTGAGAGTTGTTGGATGAGTTTGTAGATAACACCCAAGTCCTCTATGCCACATGCAAAGGTTACTGTATGCTGTTAGGGTTAAATTCCTTCTAGATATTTTTAATTGAATGGGTGATCTGATCCATTACCAAAGATTTAAGGTATAGTTCAATTTAAAAAGGCCAATATGGAAGGGGTATAAATGTTTCCAGTAAAAAAAAAAAAAGTATTTTATGCATATGCTTTTCCATTATGGTGATAATTTAGGGCTTGTGAACTATATATGAATCTGTCCAGAAATACTGTCCTTGTTATGAAGAATCATCATCAACATCAATTTTATTTATATCGCGCTAAATCACAACAAACAGTTGCCCCAAGGCGCTTTATATTGTAAGGCAAAGCCATACAATAATTACGTAAAAACCCCAACGGTCAAAACGACCCCCTGTGAGCAAGCACTTGGCGACAGTGGGAAGGAAAAACTCCCTTTTAACAGGACGAAACCTCCAGCAGAACCAAGCTCAGGGAGGGGCAGTCTTCTGCTGGGACTAGTTGGGGCTGAGGGAGAGAACCAAGAAAAAGACATGCTGTGGAGGGGAGCAGAGATCAATCACTAATGATTAAATGCAGAGTGGTGCATACAGAGCAAAAAGAGAAAGAAACACTCAGTGCATCATGGGAACCCCCCAGCAGTCTAAGTCTATAGCAGCATAACTAAGGGATGGTTCAGGGTCACCTGATCCAGCCCTAACTATAAGCTTTAGCAAAAAGGAAAGTTTTAAGCCTAATCTTAAAAGTAGAGAGGGTGTCTGTCTCCCTGATCTGAATTGGGAGCTGGTTCCACAGGAGAGGAGCCTGAAAGCTGAAGGCTCTGCCTCCCATTCTACTCTTACAAACCCTAGGAACTACAAGTAAGCCTGCAGTCAAAGAGCGAAGCGCTCTATTGGGGTGATATGGTACTATGAGGTCCCTAAGATAAGATGGGACCTAATTATTCAAAACCTTATAAGTAAGAAGAAGAATTTTAAATTCTATTCTAGAATTAACAGGAAGCCAATGAAGAGAGGCCAATATGGGTGAGATATGCTCTCTCCTTCTAGTCCCCGTTAGTACTCTAGCTGCAGCATTTTGAATTAACTGAAGGCTTTTCAGGGAACTTTTAGGACAACCTGATAATAATGAATTACAATAGTCCAGCCTAGAGGAAATAAATACATGAATTAGTTTTTCAGCATCACTCTGAGACAAGACCTTTCTAATTTTAGAGATATTGCGTAAATGCAAAAAAGCAGTCCTACATATTTGTTTAATATGCGCTTTGAATGACATATCCTGATCAAAATGACTCCAAGATTTCTCACAGTATTACTAGAGGTCAGGGTAATGCCATCCAGAGTAAGGATCTGGTTAGACACCATGTTTCTAAGATTTGTGGGGCCAAGTACAATAACTTCAGTTTTATCTGAGTTTAAAAGCAGGAAATTAGAGGTCATCCATGTCTTTATGTCTGTAAGACAATCCTGCAGTTTAGCTAATTGGTGTGTGTCCTCTGGCTTCATGGATAGATAAAGCTGGGTATCATCTGCGTAACAATGAAATTTAAGCAATGCCGTCTAATAATACTGCCTAAGGGAAACATGTATAAAGTGAATAAAATTGGTCCTAGCACAGAACCTTGTGGAACTCCATAATTAACCTTAGTCTGTGAAGAAGATTCCCCATTTACATGAACAAATTGTAATCTATTAGATAAATATGATTCAAACCACCGCAGCGCAGTGCCTTTAATACCTATGGCATGCTCTAATCTCTGTAATAAAATTTTATGGTCAACAGTATCAAAAGCAGCACTGAGGTCTAACAGAACAAGCACAGAGATGAGTCCACTGTCTGAGGCCATAAGAAGATCATTTGTAACCTTCACTAATGCTGTTTCTGTACTATGATGAATTCTAAAACCTGACTGAAACTCTTCAAATAGACCATTCCTCTGCAGATGATCAGTTAGCTGTTTTACAACTACCCTTTCAAGAATTTTTGAGAGAAAAGGAAGGTTGGAGATTGGCCTATAATTAGCTAAGATAGCTGGGTCAAGTGATGGCTTTTTAAGTAATGGTTTAATTACTGCCACCTTAAAAGCCTGTGGTACATAGCCAACTAATAAAGATAGACTGATCATATTTAAGATCGAAGCATTAAATAATGGTAAGGCTTCCTTGAGCAGCCTGGTAGGAATGGGGTCTAATAGACATGTTGATGGTTTGGATGAAGTAACTAATGAAAATAACTCAGACAGAACAATCGGAGAGAAAGAGTCTAACCAAATACCGGCATCACTGAAAGCAGCCAAAGATAACGATACGTCTTTGGGATGGTTATGAGTAATTGTTTCTCTAATAGTTAAAATTTTATTAGCAAAGAAAGTCATGAAGTCATTACTAGTTAAAGTTAAAGGAATACTCGGCTCAATAGAGCTCTGTCTCTTTGTCAGCCAGGCTATAGTGCTGAAAAGAAACCTGGGGTTGTTCTTATTTTCTTCAATTAGTGATGAGTAGTAAGATGTCCTAGCTTTACGGAGGGCTTTTTTGTAGAGCAACAGACTCTTTTTCCAGGCTAAGTGAAGATCTTCTAAATTAGTGAGACACTATTTCCTCTCCAACTTACGGGTTATCTGCTTTAAGCTGCGAGTTTGTGAGTTATACCATGGAGTCAGGCACTTCTGATTTAAAGCTCTCTTTTTCAGAGGAGCTACAGCATTCAAAGTTGTCTTCAATGAGGATGTAAAACTACTGACGAGATACTCTATCTCACTTACAGAGTTTAGGTAGCTACTCTGCACTGTGTTGGTATATGGCATTAGAGAACATAAAGAAGGAATCATATCCTTAAACCTAGTTACAGCACTTTCTCCAGTGATGGATAGTATCAACAAACCAGTTCTGCTCAACCACACCTCATTTTTTAGACCAAGAAGCCCACAGGAACACATCACTTTATTATTTAGTTGTCCTCTTTACACCCAGTGCCCATGTCCTCTATGTCAGATATAAACTAGCAGTAGATGGATGGATGCGCCCTTACATGTGCCACTGACCAATGTGTTGTCTTTGTAATTGTGTTATGATATCCTTAAACCTAGTTACAGCGCTTTCTGAAAGACTTCTAGTGTAATGAAACTTATTCCCCACTGCTGGGTAGTCCATCAGAGTAAATGTAAATGTTATTAAGAAATGATCAGACAGAAGGGAGTTTTCAGGGAATTTCCATACCATAAGTCAGAACAAGATCTAAGATATAATTAAAGTGGTGGGTGGACTCATTTACATTTTGAGCAAGCCAATTGAGTCTAATAATAGATTAAATGCAGTGTTGAGGCTGTCATTCTCAGCATCTGTGTGGATGTTAAAATTGCCCACTATAATTATCTTATCTGAGCTAAGCACTAAGTCAGACAAAAGGTCTGAAAATTCACAGAGAAACTCACAGTAACGACCAGGAGGACGATAGATAACAACAAATAAAACTGGTTTTTGGGACTTCCAATTTGGATGGACAAGACTAAGAGTCAAGCTTTCAAATGAATTAAAGCTCTGTCTGGGTTTTTGATTAATTAATAAGCTGGAATGGAAGATTGCTGCTAATCCTCCTCCTCGGCCCATGCTACGAGCATTCTGGCAGTTAGTGTGACTCAGGGGTGTTGACTCATTTAAACTAACATATTCATCCTGCTGTAACCAGGTTTCTGTAAGGCAGAATAAATCAGTATGTTGATCAATTATTATATCATTTACTAACAGGGACTTAGAAGAGAGAGACCTAACGTTTAATAGACCACATTTAACTGTTTTAGTCTGTGGTGCAGTTGAAGGTGCTATATTATTTTTTCTTTTTGAATTTTTATGCTTAAATAGATTTTTGCTGGTTATTGGTGGTCTGGGAGCAGGCACCATCTCTACGGGGATGGGGTAAGAATCAGAGACCTTCCTGTGAAAACTGACACCTACTCTTCAGTTCACTGACTTTGTATTTGTCAAGCATCACAATGATATTCTGTTTATTTAAAAGATCTGTTGTTTTCAATTTTTTTTTTTTAATTTTGCATCCCATATTTAAAATTTGGAAAAGAGTTGTCATCAGTGTGAATGAGTCTCACTCAGTCCATATATACACTCAGGGCCTGATTTACTAAGATCCCAAATAACAAGGGTTAAATCGTGTGGGCTTTCCAAACTTTTGTGTGTTGGGTTGGCAATTGTTTTGAAGGTGATTTCTTAAGAATAATTGTGGACATGACAGCAGATGGTAATGTGACATAGACTGCAGTATGTAAATGAGGATTTTGCACGTGTTAGTGACCAGAAACACAAAGTGAAGTTAAATCACTCGCACATATGCACACAATAAGACAAACGCACACAATTCAGTTGTAAATGTCATTTATTGAACATTTACCAAAATGAATGCCTTGAAAAAGGTTTAACTGCTCTTTCACGGGAGGTGCGAAGTGTGTGGCTCAAGCCCGGATTCAGCACCATTGCCATCACCAGCACCACCCTACACCAATAAACACGGTTTTAATTTTGTTCATTTAAATCACCCTGCTGTAAACAGACTCAGGGTCCATTTCTTGTTGCTGGATACTCTGGTGAGCCGGGATAGCCTGCAAATTGTTATCCATGAATATGAATGTGAAGAACCTAGTTATAGGCTTCTGTGGTTGTGGTTGGAAAAAAAAGTAGTAGGCCAGTAGGCCCACAAACATAACTCTCACAATGCTTTCTCTCACAACTTTCTCTCTGCTATTGTCCAGGTAGTCTCTGAATGGAAGCAATATGTGATGAACGTTACATCCCCATCTAAGTCCAGTACCTATTTACAGCTGAGTGAACTGAGACAATCCAGATAATGTGTCTTATCCAAGGAAACAGACAGGTAGCTTTATTGGAAATCAAACCCAGGTCTACGTATTGGCAGTCTCCGACCTACCTGCTGTACATGTAGTGCTTCATGTAAACAGACTATCAATAAATATGCAGTTAAGAACATAAATATTTGGACAGTGGCAGAATTCCTGCAACCCTGCCTCTGTATACATCAACAGAATGGAGCTGAATACTGCAGTCAAGATGTGCTTGTACTGTAGACCCCCAGCCACTTTTCAAGGTGTTGATGAAAATATCTTTGAATCACGTTCATGATTCAAATCAATTTAACATAACTTTACAAAACCTGGTGAACCTTGTAATGGTTTCATTAAGACAGAAAAACGTGAAGATGACATTGAAACAGAGGCTCTCCTCTTGGCAGAGCTACACTGAAAAAAGAGAATATTTGAACCAACTTAAAAAAGTGTTACAATTTGTAAAAACCTGAATGAATTAAGTTGTTTGACCTTACATTTGTAAGTTAGAGTTGATTTACTTTCAAACTTAAGTTCAAACAACTTAATTCATTCAGGTTTTTACAAATTGTAAAACTTTTTTAAGTTGGTTCAAACATTCTCTTTTTTCAGTGTAGTCACTCTAATAAATACCCAACTGTTCAATAATTAGGAATAAAGCTGTCCCAATATCAGTCTTTGCTGATTAATATGTGATCTGGAAAGGTAATCACAAAAGTGAAGAGTCAGCAAAACCATTTTTCCATTGGTGGTTACCCTTTCTTATCAATTACTCAAAGATATACTCAGAGTGGCTGAGGTTACCACCCTATGAGATATATTTTAAGCAGCACTGAACAAAAGTGAACCATGGAGATATGATGCATGAAAGGTTGCTAAAGACACTTGGAGACTAACAATAACTCAGCATTAAAAATGATCACTTCCAGGTGTGGGCAAACTCCCCTTCAAGGAAAAATGCTGGGACAGGGGCAACAAAAGACTGCGAAAGTTGATGAATGCTCAAAGAACACCTGTTTGGAACATTCCACAGGTGAACAAGTTAATTGGAAACAGGTGAGTGTCATGATTGGGTATAAAAGGAGCATCCGCAAAAGGCTCAGCTGTTCACAAGCAAAGATGGGGTGAGGATCACCACTTTGTGAACTGTATGAAAAAAATAGGCCAACAGTTTAAGAACAATGTTTCTCAAGGTTCAAATGCAAGGAATTTAGGAATTCCTTCATCTACAGTTCATAATATAATCAGAAGATTCAGAGAATCTGGAGAACTTTCTACATGTAAGTGGCAAGGCCAAAAACCAACATTGAATGCCTGTGTTGTGTAAAGGATCCTACCACGTTGGCTCAGAAAACCATTGTCAGTTAACACAGTTCGTCGCTACATCTGCAAGTACAAGTTAAAACTCTACCATGCAAAGCGAATGCCATACATCAACAGCATCCAGAAACACTGCCGCCTTCTCTGGGCCCGAGCTCATGTTACCAGCGCAAAGTTCAAAAGCCAGCATCGGTGATGGTATGGGGGGGGTGTTAGTGTCCATGGCATGGGCAACTTACACATCTGTGATGGCACCATCAGTGCTGAAAGGTACATCCAGGGTTTGGAGCAACACATGCTGCCATCCAAACAATGTCTTTTTTAGGGACGTCCCTGCTTATTTCAGCAAGACAATACCAAGCCACATTCTGCACGTTACAACAGTGTTGTTTCATAGTAAAAGAGTGCGGGTACTAGACTGGCCTGCCTGCAGTGCAGACCTGTCACCCATTGAAAATGTGTAGCGCATTATAGAGCGCAAAATACAACAAGGGAGACCCCAGGCTGTTGAACAACTGAAGTCATACATCAAGCAAGAATGGGAAAGAATTCCACTAACAAAGCTTCAACAATTCATGTCCTCAGTTCCCAAGTGGTTATTGAGTGTTGTTAGAAGGAATGGTGATGTAACACAGTGGTAAACATACCACTGTCCCAGTTTTTTTGAAAGGTGTTGCAGGCATCCATTTCAAAATGAGCAAATATTTGCACAAAAACAATAAAGTTTATCAGTTTGAACATTAAATATCTTGTCTTTGTAGTGTATTCAGTTGAGTATAGATTGAAGAGGATTTGCAAATTATTGTATTGTTTTTATTTACATTTTATGCAATGTCCCAACTTCACTGGAATTGAGGTTGTATATCCTTTAAATCTAGGAGCAATCAGTCTATAAAATTAACTGTTAAGCTTAATGAAAAGGCCCTTAACCCCCTGGAGTTGTCTGACATGGAGATGCATCAAAGTCAAATGACCTAATTAAGCAGCCATCCCATCAAATCCACCACACTCTGAGTTTCTGTTTGAATGTGTGTTGAAAGTGTGGCCTTCAAACTATATACCAATTTTGTTGATAGGCCCAATAAAACTTGAATCATGATTAATTAATGGGCAGTCTAAGGCACACCTGTGCACTAATCATGGTGTCTAATCAGCATCTTGATATGGCACACCTGTGAGGTGGGATGGATTATCTCAGCAAAGGAGAAGTGCTCACTATCACAGATTTAGACTGGTTTGTAAACAATATTTGAGGGAAATGGTGATATCGTGTATGTGGAAAAAGTTTTAGATCTTTGAGTTCATCTCATACAAAATGGGAGCAAAACCAAAAGTGTTGCGTTTATATTTTTGTTGAGTGTATGTTTTTGAAATTTACAGTTTATATTTGCATTCTAAGTTATAAAAATTATTTGTTAAACATGCTTGTGGTTTTCACAGGAAAAAAAAAACTAAATTGCGCTATTCAGATTTCATGTTTTTGTGTGAATTTAGGTTCACTGTGTTAACACAGTATGTCAGAATGAAAAAAAAAAACCCTGCAAAGTCACACAGGTGAGGTTGTGCTGAAAAAAAAAATGACACCAAACAAGGCAAAGTTAATAGTTTTTAAGGTAATTTATGAAAGTAAAAACCAAAGGAGGTCAAAAATGAACAATTATATCCCGGACCGCAGAGGTTTAAGGCTCTCAGTGGTATTGGTAGTAACTGAAACCTTGTACACAGACAGCAAATACCACCCAATGCCATCTTTAGTGTTGAGGCAATCCCCATTTGCTGTGTGAATTGAGATGAAACAGCTTCCCCCAGGGCTGACACTGACAATGGTGTTGAAGGACAACACGTTTTTGTTGACTTCAGCGCAGTGTTCAACTCCATCAGTCCATATAAACCGGTCAACAAACTGCAAACACTAGGAATACAACCCAGTGTCTCTGGATCATGGACTCTCTGACAAACAGACCTCAGCAGCATGTCAGACTGGCCATTGCACCTCCTCCACTGGTACCAACAGCACTGGTGTTTCGCAAGATTGTGTAGTCCAATCCACTGTTTCCTATTGACCAGTGAGTTCAACACCACCCACAGCTCCAACCCTGTGGTTAGGTTTGTGGACAAAATAGCCATAGTGGGTCTGATAACCTTTGGAGTGAAGCAGCAAATGGGGAGGAGGTCCAGACACTGATACTCATACCCAGTCCTCAGAAACGATTATTTAATTGACCAGCATTTAAAAGCAGCTTGCCTGATCACCACTGAACACTGCATAGGGTCCTGGCAAGTAGTTGATGCAGTGTTTCATTTGACAGCATTTCAGATGTTCTGGGGCCTCTTTCCATTTATATGGTATGGTACTACCATTTGGACTGTATAGCACTCGTTCTAAAAAAACACAATACCAGCTTCCTCCTCCCTTCCTGTTTGGTCCCTCACACAGGATGGCAGGACACTGTAACACATTCCAGATAGCGGCTGCCACTATGGTGGTCTCAGCATGACCCCAGTGTCACCTGTGTTTTTGGTCATTGCTAGAGAAGTCTGACTTCACTGGAAGCTTTATATGTTTATTATGTGGCTTACTGAAATTATTCATATTATCACCAGCTGTTCACTGCCTATTAATTCTAGTCTTCCAGGATTTCAGTGTATGTGCTAGACACCACACACCTTTGGTCTGATGAGTGGCTGGTTTTCACAAAGAGGTTTGATTACACTGGCAAGTTCCTCTTGTGAACATCTATGGGCAGATGGCACGCAAAGCCTTTTAAAGGAACCCAGCTGGCTCTTTTGTCATTACGAGTCGGGCTTCCTTTCTCTGGTTTCTATTTTGACATCAGAACACGCCACCTCAAGCTGCAGGTACCATTAAACATGTCCCAGGTGTACAACAATGACTGACTGTAACCCTTCACAACCTTTCTCTGCACTTTGCAACACAATCTCACTTCATGATGAGCACTAAACGTGGAACTTCATGCACATACAGGCTCAAGAAAGGTATTTTTAAAATGAACCGGCAATTATCTGCTAAGACGTGTTGTCTCAAACATCAGTGTATTATTATAAAATTAAAGCAACATGATTTGATTGGCACCTAATGTTTTGGTAACTTTTGAACTGTATCCATGGCAAATGCTTTTAAATAGAATAGATACAACAGAACAGAAGCTTACTCAGCTTTCTTATTTTGCTGCAAATGAACAAATCACAGATATGATGCAGAACAATTTGTGTTTATAAAATTTTCTGGCATTTTGAAACATACCTCAAACACATAAGAATATGAATTAAGGAGCCTCACAGCAAGAAGGTCGTGGGTTTGAGTCCCACCTGAGGCCTTTCTGTATGGGGTTTGCGTGTTCTCCCCCGTGTTTGTGTGGGTTCTCTCCAGGCGCTCTGGCTTCCTTCCACATCCAAAAACATGCATGTCAGGTGAACTGGAAACTATAAATAGGTGTGTGTGCGGGTGTGTATGTGTTGGTCTGTCTATATGCACCCCTGCAATAGACTGGCGTCCTCTCCAGGGTGTACCCCGCCTCACGCCCTGTGACTGCTGGGATAGGATCCGACACTGTGACCCTTAACTGAAGTAAGCAGGTATTGAAAATGGATGGATGGATGGATGGATGGATGGATGGATGGATGGATGGATGGATGGATGGATGGATGGATGGATGGATGGATGGATGGATGGATTAATGGCACATTGTTTTCCAAATCAAGAAGATGGAAAAATGTGGAATTTTCCCAATAATTGCTCCAAGCAAAGACTAATGATTCAACATATTATAGCCAAATTTATTGGCTGTGTTTATAATAAATTTGATTTGTCCACTCATATTTCATAAAAGTTATGAATAAACAAGCCTTCTAAAATAGTTAGTGATTGTTATTTGAGAAATTTTATGTACTAAATATATTTATATACTAAATTAATTTAATAAATTTACTAAAATATGTATTTTACACATTTTTATTTTGGGGAAAACTAGAAAAAAAAAGCTTCCAGGTTGTATACGCACCGATCCGAAGAGTGTGCCTTTCTTAGACATGGCTAAGTACAGCCCAGTGCTGACAGATTTGATGGCAACAACTCCCACACTGACAGATCGGATTTCCATCAAACCTGGAAAATAAAAGAGGGAACAACAGTCTGGGTTAGAAACATCAAACTCGTCCGCCAACACTAGTTTCCAATTCCACACTTTTTTATCTTGGAAAAAAACCTCAAGGTTAAAGTCCTGTTAGAAGTGGCTTTTCATAAGCTAAAATATCATACATATAGATAAAAAGGGCTTTTCAGTGTTAAAATCAAATATTTGCTAAAGCCGCAAATATAATGATAATAATGACTTGGATTTATAGAGCGATTTTCAAGACACCCAAAGTGCTTTACAAGTTGCATTATTCATTCAGTCAATTATTTTGTAATAAAAGACGGGGGAGCGATCAGACCGCCACAGCAGCACGTCTGAGTCTGAAGGTGCCTTGACGCTTGCACACATTTTGGCTCCACACCCCCCGCATTTTGTTGTGACAATGCCACCCACTGTGTTCCCAGCTGGATGCCGCACTTTAATCATTTTCTCTCAGTTTGGCTGATGAAAATACCTCTAATGGTTTCCAGAATCATAGAGGACAGTTCCAGCTGCAGCTTTTTATTTCCTCTCTCTCCTGCGCTTCATGAAGTGGAGAACGCATTTGGAATCATCTTAAAGCTAATTATTTGTAATATTTTGATTGTAATAGCTTGGTAAAACAGTTGTATTTTCATTCCTTCTTATGAGTATCTGTGAAATTGTCTTTATAATAGATTTAACATCTCATTATAATCGCTCAGATGAGCTGCGCTGTGATGTGCTGCGCTAACGCAATCACTCATACTCACACTCAGTGTTTTTTAATTGTTTGTACAATGTTCACATATAGTTCACATAATTAATGCCTGACAGAGAATTTGAACATTTCAAAATTTTCTTTGTGCACTTGCACAAAGTCGCACACAGTTTACAACGATTTACTATGAGTTAACAAGCTTACTCTCCTGTACGGCAGATTGCGTACCAGTGTGTGGATCAAATTCATGCAAGTGTCAAGGCACCTTGACTCTCTACACCCAAAGCAGTCAAAGGGAATAATGTGATTATTAACATCACATGACAAAGTAAAACCTCTTAAATCATTCTACAGTCAGTTTTAAGCAGAAATGATGTGATAATCGGTAAATCGCTGCTGACGCTCCAAAATGACACATGCACTATATGCTGTTTTTAAACCACAGTCAATCTCTTTGAGATCAGCAAAAAAAAGACAATACAAATACTACTATGCTTTCTATTAGAAGTCATTTCTTAAAACCGCAGTGTTCTCACTGACCTCTCGTTTACAGATCACTGACAAGGCATCACCTCCTCCACCCTACCGCCACCAATTGGTCCCTGCCTTTTGTCTGCAGGTAGGCTCTGACCCTGCCATTATTATCTACAGGATTGCAATCATGTCAAGTCTACTGTCTGCCATGATGGGAACACCACAGACTGTAACTTTCCATACATTATCTTGTTACATTAAAATGATCTTTGATGCCTTTTGAGTCTTTCTGGTAGAATATAGTGACTAGTGAAACAAATGAACTTTTGTCTATGGTCCCAAATGAAAACAAAGTGTCCAATGTTTTTCTTAATATTTTAAAATAAAATACTTAATTGTTGTATTAAATTGCAATAAATAACCTCTGTTAAATCATATACAGTATATATATGAAATGGAGTAAAGCTGATCTAAGTTTATCACTTAAAATTACTTTTCAAAAAGATGGGAATGCCTAGTGCTGAGAAGATAACACTAATAATTTTATTTATAACACTTTCAGGATAAATGCATGAATCCTACCAACTGATACAAATTAATTTAGGTCAGTGGTCCTGATGAGCAGACACATGGAAAAAGTCGGGAATACTTATTATTTTCCTGGAGCTGTGGACTGGTTCAGTAGGGTCACAACTACACAGGGAAGAGATGATGGACACTTTGTCCTCAACTCCTTTAATTTTTGAAAGAATGTGTCACCTTTTGCATCCACAAGTGTGCTGAGCGTGCAGCGTGCAGAGCTTGAGGCTCTTTTTAACAATCTGTGTTCATAACTGCATGATGTGCACATGCAGCTTCTTCAAGTTCAAGTTCAAAAATCTTTAATATCCCCGTGGGGAAATTTTTGTGCAGCCAGCAATGAGACAGTCACTGCCACAATGAGACAGACAACAACGACAATACTAAATAAATACAGAGAAAAGACATGATCACTTATTTAAGAGGGAAATGGCAGCTGGGACAAAGGGAAACTTAGTCCTGCGCGTGCCTGTGCCCCAGCGGAAGTAACTGGAACCAGCGAGCCAAGGGATGGCTCTGGTCCATGATAATTAAACCGGCCTTAGTTACCAACCTGGTTTGTTGTAGGGTTACCAAGTCATTCAGGGTAGTCCCTGCAATTTTCCCACACAGTCGCACAATGCCTTGTAGTCTGTTCTTGTTTTTAAAAGTTACTTTAACCTCCACTCAGACTGATTTCACTGCAACTGCATTGATTAACAGTTAACGCTTTAAAAACAAATCATGACAGGAAATCACACTTATGTAAAGTCTGCAATTAATCAGCAGTTCACAACCATGGGGCGCAGTTTAAATGGACCAAGGATCATCTATGATCCATTACACCACAATCATGGACCCATGCCTTGGGTCCTGGATGGAAACCACACAGGCAGACAACTGGTCCATCCCCACCTCTTGAAAATAACCATCTATATCCTGTTGTCAGGTGAAGCGTGGGCATCCCCTTAGTCTTCTCCAGCCACCCATGTATGCTGCAAAACATGTCTTTTCTTGTCTACGTATGTCCTCTACCTTCTTTGAAATTTCCCAGGAAGTGCTTTTTCCGTTTCCAGGCTCCATCTCCACTGTGGGATAGTGTCCTATAATCCATTTGCACACTATGGAGGTACTAGATCAGGGGTGCCCAAGTTCAGTCCTCGAGATCTACCTTCCTGACACTCTTAGTTGTCTCCCTGCTCCAACACACCTAAATCTAATGAAAGGTCCATTAAAAGGCTGCTAACGAGTCTTTCATTGGATTCAGGTGTGTTGGAGCAGGGAGACAACTAAGAGTGTCAGGAAGGTAGATCTTGAGGACCGAACTTGGGCACCCCTGTACTAGATCATCTGGGTACTGTCGCACTGAGTCTTCAGACACACTACGGATTGTGCACACTGCTTTTTGCCTGCTATATAGGCGATGGGGGGGGGGGGGGGGGGGGGGGGGGTGTCTAAAATCACTTGCTTTCCATTTAAAGGGACAGGTGCAGAAACAATTTTTTTTTTTTTTTAGAGAGATAAAGCAATGGGCTGTATAAAAAACTACATGATCCAGTATCTTTGGGGTATTTTTGGTAACAAATACTAATGTTCTTAAGACATTTGGCAACCTATACTAACTTGCTAAAAAGGTGTATCATATAACCCCTTTAAGTCAAAACATTTTAAATTAAGAAAAATGTAACTGACAAATTTATTGACAATGAAAATATACTCAACAAAAATATAAACGCAACACTTTTGGTTTTGCTCCCATTTTGTATGAGATGAACTCAAAGATCTAAAACTTTTTTCCACATACACAATATCATCATTTCCCTCAAATATTGTTCACAAACCAGTCTAAATCTGTGATAGTGAGCACTTCTCCTTTGCTGAGATAATCCATCCCACCTCACAGGTGTGCCATATCAGGATGTCAGGATATCAGGAATCATGCTGATTAGACACCATGATTAGTGCACAGGTGTGCCTTAGACTGCCCACAATAAAAGGCCACTCTGAAAGGTGCAGTTTTGTTTTATTGGGGGGGGGGGGGGGTTAGGGAATGTGAGCATTTGCCCACTGAAGTCGGTTATGACGACGAACTGGAGTCAGGTCGAGACCCCGATGAGGACGACGAGCATGCAGATGAGCTTCCCTGAGACGGTTTCTGACAGTTTGTGCAGAAATTCTTTGGTTATGCAAACCGATTGTTTCAGCAGCTGTCCGAGTGGCTGGTCTCAGACGATCTTGGAGGTGAACATGCTGGATGTGGAGGTCCTGGGCTGGTGTGGTTACATGTGGTCTGCGGTTGTGAGGCTGGTTGGATGTACTGCCAAATTCTCTGAAACGCCTTTGGAGACGGCTAATGGTAGAGACATGGACATTCAATACACGAGCAACAGCTCTGGTTGACATTCCTGCTGTCAGCATGCCAACTGCACGCTCCCTCAAATCTTGCAACATATGTGGCATTGTGCTCTGTGATAAAACTGCACCTTTCAAAGTAGCCTTTTATTGTGGGCAGTCTAAGGCACACCTGTGCACTAATCATGGTGTCTAATCAGCATCTTGATATGGCACACCTGTGAGGTGGGATGGATTATCTCAGCAAAGGAGAAGTGCTTACTATCACAGATTTAGACTGGTTTGTGAACGATATTTGAGGGAAATGGTGATACTGTCTATGTGGAAAAAGTTTTAGATCTTTGAGTTCATCTTGTACAAAATGGGAGCAAAACCAAAAGTGTTGCGTTTATATTTTTGTTGAGTTACACACACCTGCCTGAGCATACACAGTGCGAGTCCCGCTTCATTTTGACAATACCCGGTGTTGTTTTCTGAGGGATGCTGGTGTCTGCCGGCCTCTTCAGCAGCCTCTCTAACCCACTCTGCGCCACTCAACCAAACAGCTGGCACTCTGGGAGTTAATTATTTCCTCTGGGGCAAAGACTGCAAACAAGTCCCATGTGGCTGACTCTGGATCTGTTTGTAGTCTGTTTACAAAAATAAAAGGACATGTCTATTGTCATGGCGACATCAAGCGGTAAAAGCCTTGAAGATGACCTGAAGACTTCCTGCAGAATCAAGGTGATGCAACGGTTCAGGCAGAATCCTGACGTCAGCACTGTGTGCCGATCTCCATTTGTATATCATAAATATCAAGTTTTAATGATTTTAGTTGATTATCTGCTCACTTGCTTCATGACTAATCCATTCATCCCTGGTTCTCAAGACCAGGCACCTAAGTGGCTCTACTTTACTCTTTTCTGCTATCCTATTTTACTCTTCCTTTTTAGATGTTTACATATACCTTTGTATACTGGCATAGTTACACCTTAGAATTGGAATATAATATACTCGTATAAGATATACCTTACTGAATTTTCATGTATGGGTTGTAAGGTCAGCTGGCTCACAGCCTTCGGTTGCTCTCATCTAACATTTAGCTGAATGTGGGATTAACTGTCAGATTGTTTGAGATGTGTTTAAGAGAACAAATCCTTCAAAAGCTGACAAATGCTGTTTTTTTTGTTGTTGTTGTTTTGTTTTTTTTTGTTTTTGTTTTTTTTTTTGCAGAGGATCCCAATGCAGAGATCCAAAACACTGAAAGGTAAAAGCAGGTTTATGATCCCACAGCGGTCAATCAGGCTTGGTCACAAAACAGGCAGAGGTCAGGCACATGGGTGAACAGTCCAACAGGTCATAGTCTTGCAATGGGAGGCAGCAGACGTTTATCCCCAAAAGAAGGCAATAGCTCAAGAAACAGAAAGTTTTCATACCAAGAGATCCTCTCCAAGATGGCAGGCAAAAACTCCCAAACTCACAACAACAGCAAACCAACCTTCAGATACAAAGCCTTACAAAGTGTGGACTGGTTTATTGACCTTACATGCATGATTTCAAACATGTCACACTACAGTGAAATAAAACAAAACAAAGGGAAAATTAAAAGTAATGATGAAATTAAACTACAAATTAAATGAAACAAAACTTTTGTAACTGTGACTTTCTTGTGTTCTTTGTTGCTTTGTGCACAGAATCGTTTCCTTGCCAGAAAACCTCTTGCTTCTGTGTTTGCCATTAAAATACATATCAATGTCCCAGGTGCTGATACACTTTTACCTTAAAAGGTGTGGCAGACAACACTCTGGATTGGTTTATTTCATAGTATGGCCAAAACATACCCGCGATTAATTACAGCAAGTGACTAACCAAATCTACCTTGTGAACTTCACTCAGATTATATAGAACAAGTAAATAGTTGGATATGTCCAAAACACACTTGAGCCATATACTTTAGACCGTGTGCCATAGAATGTCAAGACATGGCCTACAGACACAACTCAAACCTGAACAACAACGGGAATTATTTACAGCTAGTAAGTGATGCAAACAAGATTACGCATAGTAAAAACTGTGTTGGCATGGTGCTTCAGACAGTCTTTGGATGATCCAAATATTTCAGTATGCTGGCACACTACAATCTGTAACGGTGTGCATCACAGAAATTTAAAAAGCTTGACATATTTCTGCTTACCAAAGCTGCAAGGAAAAACTGGATATTGATTTTTCCTCAATCATGGTCAAAGATGGACAGTGAAAATACCTTTTTTATGTGTACTTATTTGAAATCATCACCCACCCCCTGCAATGCTTATTTGTGATATGAGGGAATGATGATTAGAGACATGCATTTTTCTCCTCCAATCCGAGCCCACAGGTGAATTCTGGAGTGGAGATGGAGTGAAGGAACAGCAGTGACATTGTAGCTGGCAGCGCTGACAGGCAGAGGGGCAGCTGGGAAATTGTTGCATCTTTATTTAGAAGGAGTGTTTGAGGATCATGTAAACTATGTGTTTTAGTCAGAGGTATGTGGTAATTATGTGAATGAGGCATGTCAGTGTACATGTAGCACGCAACTGGAGCTGTATACCAGACCTGACTCACACAAGTTTGCTTCATCAACAAGAATGACTTGAACAGGAATGATTACAGCCAGAGCATCCTGTTTTTTTCTTTAAATAACTTTGTGTAAAACTCCAAAATACTCACACACCAACTATGTACATCATTAGCAGTCTAACAGGGTAGAACAGCAGTACAACTGTTATGCTTGGCTCTCAGCAAGAAGGCTGCATTGCTAAGCCAGAATGGAATAAAACGTGTGCCAAATAAACATGTGGATCCACACTGTAGAGCCGGTGTTGCAGACTGAATGGTCCGCCCCTAAAAATCGGTCTGCGCATGCGTCATTTCGGACCACAGCAGCACGTCTGAGACAGTCTATTCACCCAAAACAATCAAATGGATTAATGGGATTATTAACAATCAGATGATAAAGATAAAACCTCTTAAATCATTCTAAAGTCAGTTTTAAGCAGAAACGAGGCGAAAGTCGTGATGCTTTGAAATGTCCGACGTGCAGTGAATGCATCAGCTATCAGCTTGTGTAGCTGGAGTGCTCTGATCACCTCCGCCACCTTTTATGATGAAATAATGTTGAATTTATTATTGCATAAAAGCTTCAGATATCTGTTGCTGAGATAGATGATGACTGGAGTGCAGTTTGAAGCAGAAACGAGGTGATAATCCGTGAACTGCGTCATCAAGGGGGAACGATTATTAGGGGGACCATTCGGTCGGCGACACCGGCATTTGTGGTCCTGAACAAAACTGGAGAAGCAAAAATTAAGACTGCAAAGTTACACCTTCTTCTGAAGTTATTACATAGGCTGCTGCAGATGGCAGCAGTTCTGCTACACTCACCAATGTTTTTTTTTCTGACAAGTAGCATGAATGCAACATGTGTTCACATATTTACTTCATGAATTTATAATATCTCCCACTGTTTTCAATATCATTGCTTTTTTACAGCTACAGTGTGTAATGCTTCTGAGCTGAAACAGTGTATAACATTCATTATTATCACTTTACCGGGGCGTTGCTGGGCCGGTATCGTAGATTTATGTCGACGCTATCTGGCTATACCCGCCCGCTGTACGTAAACAAATGACATCATAGTGCACGCGTAGCCCAAGAACTGTCCACGGGGGGGGGACTGTCCGCAGAGGAAAAGATGTAAAGGCGAGACGTGTGTTTTGGTCCCAATATGGACATTCTGGATGATTTTCTCATGGATAGTACGCCAATGAACAGCAACTAAAGCAGCCAGCTTGATGAGGGCGCACTGCTGAATTTGGAGAGCAGCGCACGCCAGCCAACATGACAAAAGTTAAGTGAGCCAACTTATTATGTGTTGGGTATCTCAGTAAAAAGTGATAATAATGTAAATAACATGCTGTTGTCATGCGGTATGCATTTTTCTGAGTCCCTCCGTCCATGCCCAGTCGTCCAAAATGACAGATATTCACCCTCGTCTAACTCGGGCAAATAACTGTCATTTTGGGCGACTGGGCATGGACGTCGGGCCTCTTGAAAATGCATACCGCCCTCCAAAAGCATGTTATTGTATTATTACAGCCTGTTCATTGTTGTGCAATTAATTACCTGCACCGTTGAACTGATGTGTTTTCATAAGCATCAAATTAACCCTTCATAGTCTACATGGGAGTGGGTCCTGTCCTGGAGGCTACTATGCTGTATGGCTAGGGATGGGTATTGATAAGATTTTATCAATATCAATTCCGCTTTTCAATCTGATTCCCTTATCAATACCGCCTGGGAATTTTCTGTATACTAAAAGTAGGCTTTACAGGTTTTCTAAGTCAACAAACATTTAACTGAGTCTTAAAGCAAATAAATATGAATTTGGTCACTGGATCCTTGATCTCTGGACATAAATAGAAATAAAATCTGTAGTTGTTGCCAAAAGTGTTTCCTTTCAGATATTAATGAGACAAATGTAGCTCCATAGACTTGCAGACGGCTGTGCTGCACGTCAACATCAGTGTAATTCACAAAGAATGCAGGATGTCTCATTTTGGGAGAAAAAAGGTTTTGGTCTGTTGTAGTTTGTTGTCTGTGTTACAACATTTGGAAAGAGGTGTTTGATTTAAAACAGTGATTCGCTTTGAAGTTATTAATTCCAACTAGACTTTATCTTTCTAACTTGACCCTGCAGAGAGCGGTGCAGCATTTGAAGCTGTGCAAACGGAAAGGAGGATGAAAGGAAGACAAAAGCCCCAGTTAGTGACTTTAATCTGCATAAAGGTGACTCCCGATTGACATCTTTAAATGGCTTTGAGAGGGGTTAATGAAGAAATTGTGGACCTACCACTTCTGAAAAGCAACAAAGCAGAGAACCAATGAAGCAGCAGGTCAGAGCACTGCTTTGTTGCTTCAAGCTTCAAGCAGAGCCGTGGCAGAAGTAGTTGATTTTCTACCCAAAAGAAATGATAATTTTCCCAAAGAACTGAAGGGCCGATAAGAGAATCGTTAAACAAAACGGCTATTGATGTCGGTGGATCGAATCATTTCTTAACGATTCTTGAAAAGAACTGTTTTTCGATACCCAACCCTATGTATGGCCATGTTGATACAAGACGTACAAATGCTCCATTTACACCAGACTGAGACCTATAAAAGACCTAGGAGATCATGACATTTTGTCAACTCTCAAGTCTTGGCGGACCTCCATTGTGATCTGTTATTTACTTTTACACCAAGTGTGCATTAGGACTGCATTGTGCAAGTGAAAAATATGATAATATCCGTGATCATTGATGCAACCCCATGCAGAGTCAATTGAGAGTCTATTTAGAATCAGGTTGGGAGTTAGCTGAGACGTGAGAGTTAATGAGAACAATTATGATACCCATGTATCTGTTAACTGGTCACAAAACTTGTGCGAGTGTTTTAAGAGTGATGGAGACCAAGAGGGATCTTTTTTCCGACCATGGAGATACCATTGTGACCATCCTGCAACCCCAGTGGGAATTAGAGACAGTGGCGGCCAGCAGAGGCTATTTTTCGATTGCAACTCAGTCATGGACTCGGTGTAAACGGGGTGTTACTCTGTGTTTTGCATTTTGCTGCACAATGAGAAGACTGAAGTAAATAGAATAGGAATGAGTGGTTGCTCCACTCTACACTCTCTATACCAGTTGGTAGTTCAGGCTAACAAGAGAACCCTCATTATAGCGAAATGAAGGATCATAGATATGGTTTATCACAACAGAAGGCAGTGGAGCATGAATCCCCAGTACCACAGAGGCAAAACCATGAAGGAAAACAAATTAGTGACTGGCAACAGCATAACACAGTATGCAACTTCACCAGTAGATAGCACTAAATTATATATATTGTGGCTTTAATGGAACAGATGTCCCACCTTCAAGAGAGGCTTCATTGTGATTGTAATAAACAACGAAACTTCGTTGGTGACAACCAGTCAGTAGCAGCAAAGATTAAATATAAAAGACAAAATAAATAAAAAATAAAATATAAGCGCAATAAGGTGCAAGAGACAACAATAAATTAAAAATAAATTTTAAAACTTTTTTAAAGGAAATGCTTTGGATAGTTTGGTCTTTTTCTATGCTGATTGAAAAAAAATGAATAAAATGTGTGTGTGGGGGGGACCAATAGAGACAAATTGGCTCTTTGTTCCTGACTTGCACTATACGCTGAAGGTCACTCAGGCTTTGTGTTTGGTTGTGCAAGTATCAACTGATGTTCCTATTGAGCCGATGAAAAAGGTACTTTTGGCTTCCCACTTGCAATTGGCAAGATCTCTTAACCTTTGACATGTTTTGGCTTGGACCGCCAATAAGCTCAAGCTGCCATTACAAGCAAATCCTGCACTATACATGTCTAGTCAACTGTGCACTTGCCATTTATTTCACCTTTATGGGATTTTTAAAAGCATAGAAAGTCTTTTACCCAGACTTTTTTTTTTTTTACTCTTTCTTTTCTTTCTGCTCCCCATTTTTGGATGGAAGCCCATCGTCAGATCATTCAAGCCTTTTCTGACCTTGAAAAAAAAAGGCAGAAAGTAAAGCGAGAGACACTCTCATGGGGTTCTCCTTTTTTCAGACTCATGGTATAGAGGAGGAGGAGTGAGCGAGTACAGAGTGAAGGTGCTGGCTATAAGAGGGGTGGTGATTTGGCGCACTATGGCTGTGCCCCCCATCCCCACCTGCATTGTACGCCTTACCTGAGAGGTGAAGAGCCAAGCCATATCTTATTAATGAGCAAACACTTCTGAATAGGATTCCACGAAGTTTCAAAAAAATGGCTCATTCCATAAAAGCTCCATTCCTCCTGTCTTCGTTTTGTTCCTTTCCCAGCTCTTTAATTTCTTGGATTGCCCCCTTGAGCAGCCCTCTATGGCTCAGTGCTCGACCAGAGCTGAGCCTGGGAATCTCAGAGCTCCTGCTGTGCTCCTGCCCTTGATTGACATACCTTTTCAATTATTTCACAGTTTGCTTGCTTTTTAAACGAAGAGGGCCCTGTTGTTTTTTCCTCTTGCCCTCCTTTTCAAAACACAAGCTTTTCATGTCGGGTCTGGGTTTCTGGGTCTAATGGCTGTGACCAGCACCTTTGATCTGCTATGACCCCTTCAAAGGGTCCAGGACTGGGCGAACCGACCGCCTCTGTATATCGGCGCAGACAAAGACTACATCACTCACTGACGCTTTAAACACCTTGAGAGATTACCATGAGAACAGGCGCACTCATGGAGGCCTTCACAGGTGGTGTGGAAATTGCAGATTAACCCTTGAACATACAGCACATTTTGTGAGAATATTTTTTTAATTTAACGCCAAAGAGAAAACTACACATAATTAGTTTTCACCTAAATATCATGATATTAAAGAAATATTCTGCAGGCTATTGCACTGCTGTGCACACTTAAATGTGTTTAAACAGGTAACACTCTCTGACCCCAACGAGCAAAAGAACAATAAAGATGTCTCAGACTTTACGCAATCAAATTAAGCGGAGGTGACTTTCATGAATGCTTTTGTGTGTGGTGCTGCTGGCCGTGGATGGCGGCTAATCTGAACTTCATTTGATATGCTTTCAAACACAGACCCTTTCCAACAAGTCAATATTACTTGGGAAGAAACTCATGAGGTCTCAATCACAGCTTTTCCAACAAAATACCACATATCAAATGAAACAACGACCAAAAATTCTGAATGCTGCATTTGAAAAGATTTGCTTCAGATTTCAATCACATATTAAATTGGCCCAAACAAGATTTGCATTACAAATCTCAGACTGTTTTTCTAACAGTTAACAACCTTTTATGTTGCAAGCTATCCACAAAGATCGTTGGACTTATATGGTTTTCATATTGCTGTCAAACAAAGTCGGTTGCAAGGCCACAGACACGCCTTAAATAAATACATTCAAGGATTTTAATTGTCATTCCAAAAATATGTGGTACAGTGCATCTGGAAAGTAGTTTTTTTACATTTTGTTATGCTACAGCCTTATTAAAAAATGGATCAAAATTCTACACACAATACCCCATAATGACAATGTGAAAAAAGGTTTTGTTTTTTGGTTTGTTTTTTTTAGATTTTTTCAAATTTAGGAAAAATAAAAAAAAGAAACCACATGTACATAAGTATTTACAGCCTTTGCCATGAAGCTCAAAATTGAGGTCAGGTGCCTCCTGTTTCCACTGATCATCCTTGAGATGTTTCTACGCCTTAACTGGAGTCCACCTGGATTAAATTCAGTTGATTGGACATGATTTTGAAATACACACACCTGTCTACATATAAAGTCCCACAGTTGACAGCACATGTCAGAGCACAAACCAAACAAGAAGTCAAAGAAATTGTCTGTAGACCTCTGAGACAGGATTGTCATATGGGGTACAAATCTGGGGAAGGGTACACAAACATTTCTGCTGCTTTGAAGGTCACAATGAGCACAGTGGCCTCCATCATTCATAAATGGAAGCAGTTGAGATCCACCAGGACTCCTGACTACCTGTCTAAACTGAGCGATCGGAGGAGAAGGGCCTTAGTCAGGAAGGTGACCAAGAACCTGATGGTCACTCTGTCAGAGCTCCAGCATTCCTCTGTGGAGAGAGGAGAACCTTCCAGAAGGACAACCATCTCTGCAGCAATCCACCAATCAGGCTTGTATGGTAGAGTGGCCAGATGGAAGCCACTCCTTAGTAAAAGGCACATGGCAGCCCACCTGGAGTTTGCCAAAAGGCACCTGAAGGACTCTCAGGCCAGGAGAAACAAAATTCTCTGGTCTGATGAGACAAGACCCACCCCACCCATACACCTTCCATGCACACCCACACACACACACACACACACACACACACACACACACACACACACACACACACACACACACACACACACACACACACACACTTAAACCTGTTAGCAACAAAAATATTATGTCTTACTGCACCTTGCATGCGCATGTGTCAAAGTGTCTAGTGCATAGCGCACACATCTTCGGAGATAGAACAGATGTTGCACAGTGAATAGGCATCATGTGGCAGTTTATGAGTTTATGAGTTTATGAGCCCAGACTTCCTCAAATCATCACACAACACCAACCAACAAAGGCACAAAATCCACATCCAATATGAGATACTACTCATTATTCTAACCATAACCTCAGCATAACCTTGACCTTGAAATTGTGTGGAATAAGAAGGATGGGTGAAGGTACTCTCAAAAAAAATTTAGAGCCTAGCTTTTACACCAAAGAGTTAAATCTTTGCATGTGAGCGTAGTGCAGGATATGTACAAGGGACATGTGACAGCGGTGAGATGTTCAGCAGGAATGACAGATGCATTCATATGGAGGTGGGATTACATCAAGAGTCCTTTCTTGTTCACATTGGTGATCGACAGGTTGATGGACGATATCATAGGTGTCTCCATCAACTGTGATTTTTGCTCATGACATTGTGATCTGTAGTGAGAGTAGAGAGCAGGTTGAGACTAGTCTGGAGATGTGGAGATACACTCTGGAGAGAAGAGGAATGAAAGTCAGTTGGAGAAAGGAGGCATGAGTGATTTGCCACCGAAAGATCTCTGGAAGAGTGAAGGCAAATGTTTACAAGACAATAGTGAGACGAGCTATGTTGTATGGCTTAGATGGTGGCACTAATAAAAAGACAAGAGGTGGAGCTGGAGGTTGCAGAGCTGAAGATGTGATTTTCTTTGGGAGTGACGAGGATGGCCAGGATTAGGAAAGAACATCAGAGGGACAGCTGAGTTCAGACGGGTTGGAGACAAAATCAGAGGGGTGAGATTGAGATGGCTTGGACATGTGCAGAGGAGGGACCCAGGGTATATATAGGGAGAAGGATGCTGACGATGGAGTCACCAGGCAGGAGGAGAAGAGGGAGGATAAAGAGGAGGTTTATGGATGTGCTGAGGGAGGACATGTAGGTGGTTGGTGAGACAGAGGAAGATACAGAGGACAGGGTGAGATGTAGAAGTTTGAACTTACTGTTGCATCCCCTAATGGGAGAAGCCAAAGGAAGAAGAAGAATAGTAGGGAAATATTAAGGACAATGCTTTTTTAACAGTAATATGTAATATCATCTTCTCTTTTTTCTTTCAGCTTCTCCCATTAGAGATGCTTCTCCTGATATGCTGCAACTCTTGTGTACAAACATTCTGTACAGCGTTAAAGAGTGACAGAAAATGATGCTGCGTGTGAGTGACTCATAACACATACATAAAATTCCACACATATACATATACGTGTGGTTTATTCTAAATTAAACAAATGCCATTGCTTGATGTGATAGTGACCCATAATTACTCCAGAGTGTTATCTGAATGCATTATCTGAAGGAATTGCTTTATATTTTTGTGTTTGTCCATATATGAAACATGCTCTCTCTCTCTAGAACTTTATTGATCCCTTGGAAAGACTCTCTCAGGGAAACTCAGGTTCCAGCAGCATTGTATAGCAGCACACAGGGTAAGAAGCACACACAGCATCAAATGTGAAAGTAAAAAAAAACAAAAAAAAAAACAATTTGCAAATATAAATTTAAATACCAGACATAATGATTGCTACTGGTTTACTGGCTGCTACTGTTGCTCTCTTTTCTGTCCTCTGTCTTCCTGTTAGTCCTCCTCCTGAGTGAGGAGTTGTACAGTCTGATGACCTGAGGGACAAAGGAGTTTCTCAGTCTGTTGGTCCTGCACTTAGGAAGGAGCAGTCTGTGGCTGAAAAGGCTCCTCTGGTTGCTGATGACGGTGTGCAAAGGGTGACTGGCAATGTCCATAATGTCCAGCAGTTTGTCCAGTGTTCTATTCTCTGCCACCGTCACCAGAAGGTCAGGCTTCATGCCAACCACAGAGCCAGCCCACCTGATTACACCAGCAGCATTACATAACTAACATGTATAATTATGTTTTCATTGTCATAAATAAATAACTCACTGATAAAATTCATTTTACTTCTTGTGTGAAGTGACAGCACTGTGTTTCAAAATAAATGCAACTGATGTGACCTACGGTATTTTTTTTTCACCTCTTCATTAGGGATTTTTTGACAGGTGCGACTATAGTCCGGAAAAAAACTTAAATATGTCCTTATGTATCTGTTCACCTTTTTATTTCCTCTATCATTCATGTTTTCTAAACGTTACCTCTCACTCTCTCTCTGAGATGTTTCTCTCTCTCTCTCTCATTTTAACAGCTATGTCACACTCATATGTCATATATGTGGCTCTTCTTATCCCACTTGGAACAATCTGTAAAATAGAAACTGAACACAAAAACATAAATTGAAACAAAACTATAAATGTGAATAGTAAGACCCTTCGGCTGCTTCCTTGTTTTTACACTCGGGTTCGCCACAGTAAATCCAAGGTGGATCTGCATGTTGAATTAACACAGGTTTTACGCCAGATGCCCTTCCTGACGCAACTCCACATTACATGGAGAAATGTGGCAGGGGTGGGATTTGAACCCGGAACCTTCTGCACTGAAACCAAGCACATTAACCACTTGGCCACCACCCCTGCTAAAAGTATAAATGTGAATAGTTTAAATGTGAATAATATACATAATCCCATATGAGCAAAGGCAAAGCAATTGTACACTTTTGTCACCTTCAGAATCAAAGAGAGCAAAAAGGGTGAAAATATAAACTTTAAGCCAAACAGAAATAAAATTACTGAACTAATAGCCAGTATAATCACCCTTCACAAATCCCAGTGGTCACTGGGTGAGAACCAGGGTTCACCCTGGATGGACCACTGGTCTGTCACAGCGCCACATGTACACAGAAAAACACATTCACATGCTCACTCACATCTACAGTCAATTTAGAGTCAGCAGTTCACCTAACCTGCGTGTCTTTGGAAGTGGGAAGAGGTTGGAGCACCTGAAAGGATCCCACGCAAACTTGGGGAGAACATCCAAACTCCACACAGAAAGGCCCAGGTCGGAAGTGAACCTTTTGACCTTCTGGCTGGGAGACGACAGTCCTGACCACAAAGCTCGGTGTTGCAGTGGATGTATCATGTTACGTACCTTATTCTGCCCATATTCTTTTGTTTGTGATTCTCCCCTTTCCAAAAACCAGGACAATGGACAGAATGGACAGGAAGAAAGAAGAGAAAAGACTTGTAGAGGGCTTGTCTTCTGTTTCCACATATCATTTGTTTTTGCCACATTCCAATAATATCTCTGGGGGACTGACAGATCAGACACAACTGATGTTTGTTTTCCTGCTGTCGTTAAGTAATAACAGTCCAAATTAAATATTCAACCCTGCTGCATCTGTTTTTTTTTTCTGTTGTCATTAATTACTACTAGTACTCTCACTGCTACGCTAACTAATACTACTACTCCAACTACTTCTAGTATTACTGCTGCTCTCAGTTTACAAAGTCATGATATAATTTTTGTTGCCGTTTATCTGTCTGTTCGTCTGCAGGATATCTTAAAATGTTATGTGAATGGATTTTTATTGAATTTGGTGGCATGAAGATCTCAGGGTTTTCTGGTTGTTTGAAGATGGTCCATACCGTTGGGAGTGTGGGGGCCTGGATGATTTCCTGGCTGTCTTGTCTCACTATGACCCATCTTTGTCCCCCGGTCACGTCTTTCTCTCTTGATTCCCTCAAGGGGTTTAGAGTAATGGTTCAATCATTTGGTGCCTGTCTTCAGTTCTTGTTTGCAGTGCTGCTGGGTTGCACTCTGTGGGCCCTCCAGTGCTTGGGTGTCCACCATTGGCTTGCTTACCTTTGGCTGCTTTTGGGTGGAGGTTGGTGCTTCTGGTTGGGTTCAGAGAAGTTTCAGAAGAGGTCGGGATCAGCAGTTTATCTGGACATTCCACTGTTAAAGGAGACTTTGTAATGAAAGACGTGCGGACGGATTTGCACGTTGGCACGCAGCTGCTCATCGCACGGCGGCACAGAAAAACACCTCCGTTGGAAGTCTTACAGGACAAGTTGGAACATGCCCAGCTGTTAAACAATTTCTCAGATACTCACTCGACTGAAAGCCATCAAAAGCCGCCTGAATCTTACGAATGGTTTCCAACACGGAGGTGTTTTCTGTGCCGCCGCGCGATGAGCGGCTGCGTGCCGATGCGCGAATCCGTCCGCACGTCTTTCATTACAAAATCTCCTTTAACAGTGGAATGTCCGGATAAACTTCTGATCCTGACCTCTTCTGAAACTTCTCTGCTCTCTCACGACGTCTTGGATCAACAGAGCCTTAAATTTGGAAGTTTTCAACTTCCAAATTTAAGGCTCAACCTGTTTCAGCTTGAAACAGGTTGACGACGGCGGCTCGGGGCGCGGCGCGCCCTCCGGCGCCATGGGCAGTCCTTAAAGCGATAGTAACACTCCTTAATGTTTCATCAGCCCAAAAAATTTTCACCGAAAACCATCTGAATTTCTCGAATGGTGTCCTCTTGGATGTGTCTCACAGATTCTGAAAACATTTTGATCAAGCAAAGCGCCAGTCTCTCAGCAAGTTCTCAGACAAAAGAATTCCGACGGGAGGGGTGGACCAGTGCTCACTCAAAGCCTGCCCACAGGCGAATGACGCAACCGACAGGCGTGGAAAAACTCACGCATGCGCAAGAGGGTTCAAGCTTGGCTGATGTAATCGCACGTGATTCAAATCCTTATAGTTTTTGAAAAAAATAAAATGGTCCGTTACTTTTCTGACAGACCTCGTAATATTGAGACAAGGTAAGTTCAAGGAAGTGTTCATTATATTTTTATACATTTACGCATCAAGGGGTGGATGTTTCTTTTAATCTTTGACTGATATTTCTTTTGCTTTCCTGATCCTGACTCTTTTAATCTTTAATGCCTGATCCTGATTGCTTTTATGCTGATTGCTGAATTAATCAGCAATCAGGATAACAGGCTCAAGAAAGTCAGGATCTTTGAAAGACAGACATGCGACAAAGAAAACATAAACTGGTGCGGTCAAAATACCAGAATTAAAGATAAGTGATCAGATTCAAAGATCAACATAAAAATTAGCACCTAGTATTAAACCTCAGTGATCAGGATCAAAGTCCCAGGTCAAAGAACAGCAATCCAACATGAATGATTAGGAATAATCACATTGGCGCTCGGCAATCGCAAATATACATGAGTGATCAGGATCAAAGGTGGGGCACAGTGGAATAGTGGTTAGCACGCTGGGGTAGTCTCCAGCCCCCCCGTGACACTTAACTGGTGTAAGTGTGTATAGAAAATGGATGGATGGACTTCAAAGCTGTTCAAATTGACCCATGTAATCCCAAGGTCATGATGACCAACGAAGGCCAAAGGATTATTATTATGAACATTGTTATTACTATCTGTGACAGACTGGCGTCCTGTCCAGGGTGTACCCAGCCTCAGTCTCACTGAATTATAAATGACACAATAAAAATGTCATGGAATCATTTTGAAGTTGACTTTCATCATGCTGTGTGACGGCCGTACTTGAGACCATTATGCCTGCCAGACGGAGCCACTGAGGGAGGTGTAAAGTCGAGACAATCTGCTTCTCTACAATCCTGAGTCTGGTTTTTTTGAGCCTGTGAACAAGGCACATGGTGGTGATCTGCTGAAAGCTGACTCCCACACTGCCCGGGCCCCAGCCCTGACCACAAGGGGTGACATTCTCTCACACACAATCCAGAGCTGGTCTTCTTTCAGGACTCGCACTCGGCCCTGTTACCCCCACCATTTCATACAGTGCTGTGGGGAGAAGTACTCCAGGGATTAGCCCAGCCAGGTCTTTCAAAGGCCATTAGAGCAAATTACAGGTATCCTTTTACCAGTGTGCTGGGACAGGCCAGGTGAGGGGCGCAGAGGCCAGGCAGGAGAGCAGGGGTCAGCTTGGGACAAAAAGATAAGGCCACCTGGGCCCCACTCTATCGGAGTGTCTCCCTGGCTCAACAAACTGGTAGACTTGTGTCAATGAATGGCTCACTTGATGGGACCTCAGAGACATTGTCTCAATGCCGTAACAGTAGCCTTTTTTCTTCATAGCCCCTCTCCCCCACACCTTGCTTTCTCCACCTTACTTTTCTTTTGATTGATGTGGGCATGGTTTTACCCAGGTAAGTGACATCACAAAGGAACTATAAAACAAAGAACATCATAACCATTACCTTTACTGGGACACAACAAGAATACTACAACTCACTTTATTGGATGCTTAACCTTTGAGCAACCATACTTCCCCACTTATAAAAGAGATAAATAATTATGCAGACACTAAGACCAACCGAGTCACACCACATTCTTAGCCTATACGATGTATCTGTGTTGTAAGGCCAAAGCATGACTTGTGTGTTCTGTTCTGCTCACCATGCTTGATTACAGTTCAGAATGTTAACCACGTAAGGTTAGACCTTACTCGTGTGAAGCTCCTTGAGGCAGCTGTGTTGTGATTGGCGCTGTATAAATGAAATAAATTGAACTGAACCACTACCTCATCAATCACTGAGCTGAAGGAGGAACTGTATATAAGCAGGGAGAAATATGAGACTTGATGTGAATTTGTGACAATGACACAATGTCAAAGGCGAAAAAAATGTATCAAAAGTCAAAGTGTCTTTATTAGTCTCCCTAAGGAGAAATTTGCCTCAGACAGAGGGCTCTGCTGCATAACAACACATCCCACACATACCACCCATGCATCAAAAACAACCACAAATAGATCAAATTAAATCCAAGTACAAAATCAACACAAACCATATTAGCAATCTCAGTGCAAATTCGGTAACACAAGACCTTAAACTATCTTCCCTGAGCCATCTGCTCATTGATGAGCTTCACTGACAATGGAATAAACAACCGTTTATATTGGTTAT
This sequence comes from Thalassophryne amazonica, assembly GCF_902500255.1. Taxonomy (NCBI): domain Eukaryota; kingdom Metazoa; phylum Chordata; class Actinopteri; order Batrachoidiformes; family Batrachoididae; genus Thalassophryne; species Thalassophryne amazonica. Next base: position 73,080,425 of record NC_047112.1, read on the forward strand.
ATTTACACAGAGGAACCCTGTACCTCCTTCCTGAGTTCAGTAAAATAAAATAGAATAGAATAAATGTCTGCCCCACAAAGGTCACAGAAATTATTCAACAACTGGCCCATAAAACACATAAAATACTCACACAAAACTTCACTGTTAAAAAAAAAATGATTGATTGATTGACAACACAAATTACCTGTTCAAACAACTCTTGGGGAGTTACAGTTACCACCATACCAATGACTTTGCCAGCTATTTTTGTCAGATTTAGTATTCGAGTTTTTGATTTAACCATTAAATTACCAAACCAGCAGGTAATACTGAACCGTAACATAGACTCAATAGTTGCTCTGGAGAAAATCAGCATAATATTCCTACATCCGCCAAGAATCTGAGTCGACGGAGAAAGTGCCGGCGCTGGTGCCCATAGTTTTCCAGCGAGTAAGCTAAGTGTGGCCTATGATGACAAACAATATGTTTAAAGTTCATTTTCATTTAGTGACCTAGCTGAACTAATTAAACCTTACGTACCGGCCCGGGCTTTGCGTTCTCAGGGTGCAGAACAACTTTGTGTCCCTAGGGTGAATAGGAAGTCTGTGGGTCATAGAGCTTTCTCTTATGGTGCCCCTGTTCTGTGGAATGATCTCCCCGCATCAATAAAACAGTCAGATTCTGTGGAGACTTTCAAGTCCAGACTTAAGCACACTTATTTTCCCATTCGTATGGGTAGAATACTGGCATAGTATAGTTCTGTGCTTTTTATTCTTTTATTTCATTTTATTAGGAAACGGAGCATGCCGCGGCCTCGACTTTACCTAAATTCTGGGTCTTTTAGTGAAGTTTAGGGCTAGCAGTCAGCGATCACCTTAGAATTTCCTGTTTTTCTTGTTGTTTAATGCTGGCAAATTATACAGTATTCTTGTCTTTCTGATGCCTGATTCTGTTTTTCTCTGTTTAAGGTGCAGCTCCATCCAGAGATGGGTGTGGTATTTGTGCTGAAAACCCTCCTGTCCTGTGCACCAACAACATTTCTTGTATATTTGTTTTGTGAATTGTTCTGTAATTTATGTCTGGAGCATGGCCCAAGCAGAGGGTCACCCCTTTGAGTCTGGTCGCTTGAGGTTTCTTCCTCAAAGGGAGTTTTTCCTTACCACTGCTGCTCTGGGGGTTGGTAAGGTTAGACCTTGCTTGTGTGAAGTACCTTGAGGCAACTCTGTTGTCATTTGGCGCTATATAATGAAAAAATAAATTGAATTGAGTGACTAATAAAAAAAATATGACCTAACAATAACAGTATGAACAAAGTTGTTATGAAATGCCTGCTGCAGACTTTTACTGACTGCGTCACATCTTTTACTTGCTTACGATACAAAGTTAAATGCTCCTGTCTTCCAGTGAGTGGTTTCGAAACAGGCTAGAAAATATATTCACATCCAGCATCTCAAATGATCTGCATGATGAAAGTTGGAAATCGTTGAGCACGTAGGAGTAAATGTGTCTGTCAGTGTGAAATTGACGGATTTTACTGCCACTGTTTGCACTATCTGGGGTCATCTGGGCATTTCGGATGAAATGCTTCGATGGCTCCATCATCAAATCGCTGCTCCGCTCATATGTTTTGTCACACATGGGAGAGGTATGATTATCGCCCAGGCTAAGGCTTAGCTCGTCACACTGTTGTTAGCACAGTGTGCTAAAATCACTCCAAAGCTCTACTCACCACTTACACAAACAAGTCTAGCCTTCGTCACAGGACTGAATTAGAATTTCACTTCAAACCTAAATTCAGATTGTAGTTGCAACCACACAAAAATTAATACATGTTCTGTCAATGTATCACTGCGCGACAGGCATCCCAAGACTGATTGTAGTGATAACGTTGTAGAGATAGCCACAGGGAGTTCCGCATCCTGCTATTTTCTCTGTACTACTTGCACACAGACACATGTTCACTTGTGCACATGCCTCTTGGCCTCTTGTGTCGGCCTCAAAGACACACACACATGGATACAAAGCACCCTGCCCCAACTGGTGGATGGCAATCTTGTGGAGGAGTTGCGGAAATGTTTCATTAACCAATTACCGCTGGTAGATAAAGCTGAGTTCCCACAGTCCACAAGGCCGGGGGTCAAATGTGACCAATTAACTTCCATCCCTTCAGAGGGCAGATTAGTCTCCCTGATTTATCCCTAGACAGACTGACCCAATACTTCAAAATCACTACCCACATCTGGCAGAAGAGAGTAACCAAGCTCATAAAAATCTCAGCTTGACACTCAAAGCTAACAGGTCAAAGATGGGGGTCGTTCATTTCAACCACACATGCACATGTAGTGGCCATCACACAGTAATTAGTGTACCTGCATGTCCTGTCAGTGTACCACTGAAAACAGACTTCCTTGGCCACACTAAGCTGTGATTGTATGTAATGAAACATCAATAAAGACCCTCCACTGATCAACCCCTGAAAATCCACAGTGAGGCAAAGATCCAGGAAAGGTAATACTCGAGGACAACCTCGAGTAATGGGCCTAAGGTAGGGTGGAGGTTGAGGGGTAGGAGAGGTGAAAAGGTTAATGAAGCCCACAATGTGCCCCCTGCCTGGCTTGTGTGTCTGTGTGGTACCGAAACCTTTGCTTTAATCAAGAAGAGAGAATTGAAAGAACAAACTTCCTCCAAATCAGGTATCACATCTGTAACAAGCAAGCGGTGCAGTATCAAAGACTTCATAGTTACGAGCAGGTCTGTCCACCAAGAGCTTTGTGACTCATGGCTCCTGCAGTTTCCTGCTCTCTGGGACCACCGGAGGGGTGCCCGGGATAAGGGATCCACATTTAACTGAGGTCATTTTGCTGTGCCAATGAGTTGGAGCAAAATGATGTGTTGCATCTGTGAGTGGTTTGTTTCACTCATTTGGTTGGCTGTCCATATTCAGCCACCCAGAGAGAAATTATAATCAGGAGACTACGTTAGTCCTCCCTCTCCACTCAGTCAGAAAATCTCTGTCCAGCTACAGAAGAGCAGCTACATCTTACCCACGGTGCCATTCTGTCTCTCAAATTAGAACACTTAATAATGGACCTTATCACGGTGAAGGTTGTAGCACCTAGTGCACACATGTCAGCGTTGAGGTACCCATATGTACAAACACACCCACTGGACCATTTCAGCAAAACAACAAACACCCTCCAAGCAGTAATACCCTTTAAATATTCTTTAATATTTCACACCACTTACTGACAGCCTGCTGAGTACATGTTGCAATCCTCAGAAATGATAATCCACAGTTCGTAGGGTCCTTCACTGACACACTCTGCATGTACTCTGGTGTACTTATGGTGACAAAACAAGTCAGCAATGGACAATATTTCAATGAGTTTTTAAAGCACAAATCCGCAGTAATAAAATTGTCTTCCCATCACATCAAACTGATGTTTGTTTGGATTTTTCTTATAATTTACTACAGGAAAACCTGCAGTTCCCTACAGTGCACCTGGAAGGTATTCACAGCAATTCACTTATTTCGCTTTTTTTTTAATGTTAAAGCTTTATTCCAAAATCAAATTTTTTTACCTTCAAAATTCTCCTCACACAACCCATCAATCAATCAATCAACTTTTTCTTGTATAGCGCCAAATCACAAACAAACAGTTGCCCCAAGGCGCTCCACATTGCAAGGCAAGGCCATACAATAATTATGAAACACAGTCTACGTCTAAAGCAACATAACCAAGGGATGGTCCAGGGTCACCCGATCCAGCCCTAACTATAAGCCTTAGCGAAAAGGAAAGTTTTAAGCCTAATCTTAAAAGTAGAGAGGGTATCTGTCTCCCTGATCTGAATTGGGAGCTGGTTCCACAGGAGAGGAGCCTGAAAGCTGAAGGCTCTGCCTCCCATTCTACTCTTACAAACCTAGGAACTACAAGTAAGCCCGCAGTCTGAGAGCGAAGCGCTCTAATGGGGTAATATGGTACTACGAGGTCCCTAAGATAAGATGGGACCTGATTATTCAAACCTTATAAGTAAGAAGAAGAATTTTAAATTCTATTCTAGCATTAACAGGAAGCCAATGAAGGGAGGCCAACACGGGTGAGATATGCTCTCTCCTGCTAGTCCCCGTCAGTACTCTAGCTGCAGCATTCTGAACCAACTGAAGGCTTTTTAGGGAACTTTAGGACAAACCTGATAATAATGAATTACAATAGTCCAGCCTAGAGGAAACAAATGCATGAATTAGTTTTTCAGCATCACTCTGAGACAAGACCTTTCTGATTTAGAGATATTGCGTAATGCAAAAAGGCAGTCCTACATATTTGTTTAATATGCGCTTTGAATGACATATCCTGATCAAAATAACTCCAAGATTTCTCACAGTATTGCTAGAGATCAGGGAAATGCCATCCAGTGTAACGATCTGGTTAGACACCATGCTTCTAAGATTTGTGGTGCCAAGTACAATAACTTCAGTTTATCTGAGTTTAAAGCAGGAAATTAGAGTCATCCATGTCTTTATGTCTGTAAGACAATCCTGCAGTTTAGCTAATTGGTGCGTATCCTCTGGCTTCATGGATAGATAAAGCTGGTATCATCTGCGTAACAATGAAAATTTAAGCAATACCGTCTAATAATACTGCCCAAGGGAAGCATGTATAAAGTGAATAAAATTGGTCCTAGCACAGAACCTTGTGGAACTCCATAATTACTTTAGTCTGTGAAGAAGATTCCCCATTTACATGAACAAACTGTAATCTATTAGACAAATATGATTCAAACCACCGCAGCGCAATGCCTTTAATACCTATAATACCTACCTATTAATACCCCATAATGACAACATGAAAAAAGGTTTGTTTGTTTTTTATTTATTTATTTATTTTTGCAAATTTATTAAAAATAAAAACAAAAATCACATGTAGGTGAGAGATGGTTGTCCTTCTGGAAGGTTCTCTTCTCTCCACAGAGGAATGCTGGAGCTCTGACAGAGTGACCATCGGGTTCTTGGTCACCTCCCTGACTAAGCCCCTTCTCCCAGATCGCTCAGTTTAGACAGCCAGCCAGCTCTAGGAAGAGTCCCTGGTGCATCTGAACTTCTTCCATTTAGAGATAATGGAGGCCACTGTGATCACTGGGACCTTCAAAGTAGCAGAAATGTTTTCTGTACTCTTTCCCAGATTTGTGTCTCGAGACAATCCTGTCTCAGAGGTCTACAGACAATTCCTTTGACTTCATGCTTGGTTTGTGCTCTGACATGTGCTGTCCAACTGTGGAATCTTATATGTAGACAGGTGTGTGTCTTTCCAAATCATGTCCAATCAACTGAATTTACCCCAGGTGGACTCCATTTAAGCTGTAGAAACATCTCAAGGATGATCGATGGAAACAGGAGGCACCTGAGCTCAATTTGAGCTTCATGACAAAGGTTGTGCATGCCATTTCTTAGGTTTTTTTTTTAAATTTAGATTTAAATTAAATTTGCAAAAATGAAAAGTAAACTTTTCACATTGTCATAATGAGGTATGTGTAGAATTTTGAGGAAAAAAATTATTTACTCCATTTTGGGAATAGGCTGTAACATAAAAATGTGAAAAACGTGAAGTGCTGTGAATACTTTCCAGATGCACTTACATATATATATATATATATATATATATATATATATATATATATATATATATATATATATATATATATATATATATATATATATATATATATATATATATATATATATATATATATATATATTTTTTTTTTTTTTTTTTATTTTTTTTTTTCTGGGTTCCCATGTTATCATTTTGAACACATCAGTCAAATACATGACTTTTTGAAGTATTTTGCCTTAACAACTGTCAGAAATCAATGTATGTGCACACGTGTGTGTGTGTGTGTGTGTGTGTGTGTGTGTGTGTGTGTGGTGTGGTGTGTGTGTGTGTGTGTGTGTGTGTGTGTGTGGTGTGTGTGTGTGTGTGTAATACTCTATGTAGCAGATTCTGTGCTAAAATCCTCTGTAGGCTTTAATGGTGAATAATTAAATGACAATAGATTCTTAAACATTGTAAAACTACAAAAGGTGAGAGACAGAGATAGAGAGAGGGACTGATCCCAGTGATTTTTAGAATCTAGTGGTGCATTCTCAGTTTTGTATTTACAGTAATTCCAGTTTTGATTAGGTTTGTGTTCTTGACATTTGTTTCTTGGTCTGTCCGTGTACTTCTTTAGTAGTTTTAGTTCTTGTTTATTCTTTAAGTGTATATCTGGTTTCAGTCTTGTTTCTAAGAGTTTTAGGTTTATTTCTAAATATCCTGCTTTGGTTTTATTCTAATAGCTTGTCAGGTTTACCCTATTTCCTGTTTTACTTTGACACAGTCTTCCCTGTTTTTGTTTGGTTTGCTTTCTTCCTGTTTGAGTCAGACTAAATCTATAGTACATCACACTGACCCATAAGAAGCACTGTGGGGACTTTCAGTTTGTGCTGCGTAGCCAGATGAACTGATCAAAGAAAAGGACCTCACCATGGAACTGTCTTCTGTCATCGATGGCAACCACCCAGAAAATCCCCAGTCCATCCCCGTAGCCCCCTGCCAAGATTAGGACCTCACATGGTCAAAATCTTGTAGCTGATGTTCCTCACAATGCGTAATGTTCGTTTTGACACCGTCATTCCAGCGGTGCCAAAGCAACCTCAGAAAAGCCCAAGTACCAAAGTCATCCAGTTAGTGCCTTCTGCCACTGGTTAGCATGAAGTGAAACTAACACACAGGAAGGACCAGGATGTTGAAGACCTGGACGTTCATTCTCTTGAAAAGTGTCATCATCACCAAACACCTCTGTCCAAGAGCCTCAAGGCTCCATGAACTCTCTTTTTTAATTACGAAGACATAAGCATCACTGCCAAGTTGAAAAGTCACAAATCCATAAATTGTTTCATGTCACTGGGTGCATATTGTGTATTTTTTGGTGTGTCAGTTGTCATGAAACCGATATGTGGAACCTTCAGTCATGTCTGTATGGACTGGTGTTTCCGGTGTCCATCTTTTTTCAATGTCTGTTAATGTTCTATTCTTTGTAGTCTGAGAATCAAATCCAAATTTAGTGTGGATTCTAGTGCCAAGTATAAGCCTGAGTTTTGTGTCTCCAGGTATGCAGTGTGGTTGGTTCCAGTGAGTGAACATCAGGATACAGAATATTCTCTGTGGCCTGTGCTTGGCCCCATTTACATTATTAAAATGAGATGGGAGGTGACAGAAGGTGCAACGGTGCGATCGGGCCGCTGTCAGAGCTGTCACTTGCTCCACTGGCCAAAGGGCCCTGACCCCAATCCTATCCACTACGGGGGGGAGACGTGGCGGGAAGGGACAGAAACAGTTCAGAGAGACGGAGGGGTGAACAGAAAAGAAAATGAGACAAGAGGATCATTGTTAAGTGTCCATGGATCTCTCTCTCTCTCTCTCTCTCTCTCTCTCTCTCTCTCATTCTACATATGAAAATCTACACCTATCAAATGGCCAGATTGTTGCTGTTCAACAATTTTGAACATTAAGTTCTTGGTCATACACAAGTGGTTCTTTGCACTTTTTCTGAAGATATTCTGACTTAAGTACTTGAAAATTAGAGGTGCCTTAAGCCATGAACAGACATTTATGGATTTATGATGCTGACACAGTCAATAGAATTTCAAATCTGACATTAACTGTAATATCCATGTGTTTGCTGTTGGATTCACATTTTGTCTGAACCCTCACCTGTACACATTGTGAAATGTATTAATTTGTATTCCTGAAATTCATGCTGATCCCACCAGAAGTTCTTGTTTTTTAATAACATGTTTTTAACTTATGCCATTCTTACAGGTATCTGTAATAACAAGAAAGGATCATTTTGCAACAGTTTTGAAAAAAGAACTTTGCGTATCTTTTTTAAATGTAATAATATAATATGACGGGTCAGACTAAGGGCAGTTCAGACCTCCATGACCAGTAAAAGATCAAGGACCGTGACGTCGCCCGGTATGGCGGAGCCGGGGTCCCACCCTGGAGCCAGGCCTGGGGTTGGGGCTCGCGCGAGCGCCTGGTGGTCGGGTCTTAGCCCATGGGGCCCGGCCGGGCTCAGCCCGAAAGAGTGACGTGGGACCGCCCTCCTGTGGGTTCACCACCCGCAGAGGGGGCCATGGGGGTAGGGTGCAGAGAGGATTGGGTGGCGGTCAAGGGCGGGTGGCCCGCGGCACGGTCCATGCTCACAGCCCCTGGCTGTTGGGACGTGGAATGTCACCTCGCTAGGGGGGAAGGAGCCTGAGCTTGTGCGGGAGGTTGAGAGATACCGACTAGAGATAGTCGGGCTCACCTCCACGCACAGCTTGGGCTCTGGTACCCAACTCCTGGAGAGGGGCTGGACGCTTCATTTTTCTGGCGTCCCCATGGGGAGAGGCGGAGAGCTGGGGTCGCATTGCTTATTGCTCCCCAGCTCAGTTGCCAAGTGTTGGAGTTCACTCCGGTGAACAAGAGGGTCCGTCCCTACGCCTTCGGGTCGGGGACAGGTCTCTCACCGTTGTCTCGGCCTACGGGCCGAGCAGCGTAGGCCGCCCACTGGGCGCAACATGAGACCTGGAGGGGTGATCGGGAAGCAAGGCCTCCCCGATCTGAACCCGAGTGGTGTTCAGTTGTTGGACTTCTGTGCTAGTCACAGTTTGTCCATCACGAACACCATGTTCAGCACAAGGGTGTCCATAAGGGTGTCATAAGTGCACATGGCACCAGGACACCCTGAGCCAGAGGTCGATGATCGACTTTGTAGTCGTATCATCTGACCTTCGGCCATGGTCTCGGACACTTGAGTGAAGAGAGGGGCAGAGCTGTCGACTGATCACCACCTGGTGGTGAGTTGGATCCGCTGGGAGGGGAGGAAGCCGGTCAGACCTGGCAGGCCCAAACGTATCATGAGGGTCTGCTGGGAATGACTGGCGGAACCCTCTGTCAGCGAGGTCTTCAACTCCCACCTCCGGGAGAGCTTCTCCCAGATCCCGGGGGAGGTTGGAGACATGGAGTCCGAGTGGACCATGTTCTCCACCTCCATTGTCGATGCGGCTGCTCGTGCAGCTCGTAGCTGTGGTCGCAAGGTCTCTGGTGCCTGTTGTGGCGGCAATCCCCGAACCCAGTGGGAGGACACCGGAAGTAAGGGATGCCGTCAAGCTGAAGAAGGAGTCCTACTTATCTTTGTTGGTAGGTGGGACCCCAGAGGCAGCTGACAGGTACCGGCAGGCAAGCGTGCCACAGCCCGTGCGGCGCACAGAGGCAAAAACTCAGATCTGGGAGTTCGGGAGGCTATGGAGGAGGACTATCGGTCGGCCTCGAAGAGATTCTGGCAAACCGTCCGATGCCTCAGGAGGTGGAAGCAGCTCTCCACCAGCACTGTTTACGGTGCAGGTGGGAGCTGTTGACCCTGACTGGGGATGTTATGGCGGTGGAAGTACTTCGAGGATCTCCTCAATCCCATCGTCACGTCTTCCGAAGAGGAAGCAGAGACTGGGGACTCGGAGGCGGACTCATCCATTACCCAGGCCGAAGTCACCGAGGTGGTTAGAAAGCTCCTCGTGGTAAGCTCCTGGGGTGGATGAAATCCGTCCTGAGTACCTTAAGTCTCTGGATGTTGTGGGCTGTCTTGGCTGACACGCCTCTGCAACATCGTGGCGATCGGGGACAGTGCCTCTGGATTGGCAGACCAGGGTGGTGGTCCCTCTGTTTAAGAAGGGGACCAGGGTGTGTTCCAACTATAGGGGGATCACACTCCTCAGCCTCCCCGGTAAGGTCTATTCCAGAGTACTGGAGAGGAGAATTCGGCCGATGGTCGAACCTCGGATTCAGGAGGAGCAGTGTGGTTTTCGTCCTGGTTGCGGCACACTGGACCAGCTCTACACGCTCCATCAGGTGCTCGAGGGTTCATGGGAGTTCGCCCAACCAGTCCACATGTGTTTTGTGGATCTGGAGAAGGCGTTCGACCGTGTCCCTCGGGCACCCTGTGGGGGGTGCTCCAGGAGTACAGGGTCGGGGTCCTTTGCTAAGGGCTCTCCGGTCCCTGTACAACCGCAGCAGGAGCTTGGTTTGCATTGCCGGTAGTAAGTCAAACCTGTTTCCAGTGCACGTTGGCCTCCGCCAGGGCTGCCCTTTGTCACCGGTTCTGTTCATTATTTTTATGGACAGAATTTCTAGGCGCAGCCAGGGTGTAGAGGGGGTCTGGTTTGGGAACCACAGAATCTCGTCTCTGCTGTTTGCAGATGTGGTTCTGTTGGCTTCGTCAAATCAGGACCTTCAGCGTGCACTGGGGTGGTTTGCAGCCGAGTGTGAAGCGTCCGGGATGAAAATCAGCACCTCCAAACCCGAGGCCATGGTTCTCGACCAGAAAAGGTGCTTTGCCCTCTTCAGGTTGGTGGAGTGTCCTTGCCTCAAGTGGAGGAGTATCTCGGGGTCTTGTTCACGAGTGAGGGACGGATGGAACGTGAGATCGACAGACGGATCGGTGCAGCATCTGCAGTGATGCGGTCGCTGTATCGGACCGTCGTGGTGAAGAGAGAGCTGAGTAGGGGGGCAAAGCTCTCAATTTACCAATCGATCTATGTTCTGATCCTCACCTATGGTCATGAGATTTGGCTCATGACCGAAAGAACGAGATCGCGAGTACAAGCGGCCGAGATGAGTTTCCTCCGCAGGGTGGCTGGGTGCTCCCTTAGAGATAGGGTGAAGACCTCGGTCACTCAAGAGGACCTCGGAGTCGAGCCGCTGCTCCTCTACGTCGAAAGGAGTCAGTTGAGGTGGCTCGGGCATCTTTTCCAGATGCCCCCTGGACGCCTCGCTGGAGAGGTGTTCCGGGCACGTCCCACTGGGAGGAGGCCCCGGGAAGACTCAGGACACGCTGGAGGGACTGCATCTCTCAGCTGGCTTGGGAACGCCTTGGGGTTCCCCCGGAGGAGCTGGGGGAGGTGTGTGTGGATCGGGAGGTCTGGGAGGCTTTGCTTGAGCTGCTGCCCCCGCGACCCGACTCCGATAAAGCAGAAGAAAATGGATGGATGTGGATATAATATAATTAATTTATTAGACACCCATGCATAACAGAAATTCACTCATATAGAATGACCAAATGCATAACAAAAAAGTCAGACGAAAAGAAATATAAGAAATATAAGAAAATAAACCAAATACATGGTGCCTAAAGACGTAGGCAGAAGCAACTCTTATCCGCGCCTACCCTCCTGCATAAAATCAATCAAACAGGCATATATGCCTGTTCATAGACATTTATATCCAACACAATCTGAACAGCAGCACATAGTTACAGATAAAATAAGTCAAATATCTGCCAGTATCTGGCTGATAAACAACATTTTCATTTTGAAAGAAGTCCTATATTGGCTCAGAGGCTATTGATACCGCCGGTGCTTAGCGCCTTGAGGCAGCTTTGTTGTAATATGGCGATATATAACTGAAATAAATTGAAATTATGTCTGTATTCTGTAGCATCAAGTGGATGAATGTCTACAGCTCCCTTGGGATGGAACTCCAGTAGCATGAGAGGGATTTCAACAGGCAGGCCATCTCTCTCTCTCTCTCTCTCTCTCTCTCTCTCTCTCTCTCTCTATATATATATATATATATATATATATATATATATACGAGGTCTGTGATGAAAAAAGCGGTCCTTTTTATTTTTTTCAAAAAATAAATGGATTTGATTCATATGTTTTTACATCAGACAAGCTTGAACCCTCGTGCGCATGCATGAGTTTTTTCACATGTGTCGGTGACGTCATTCGCCTGTGGGCAGGCCTTGAGTGAGGAGTGCTCCACCTCGCCCGTCGGAATCTCTTTGTCTGAATAGCCACTGCGGATGGCGCGCGTTGCTTTATCAACATTTTTTCTGGACCTGTGAAGAATATCCGAGTAGACACTATTCGAGAAATTAAGCTGGTTTTCGGTGAAAAGTTTAACGGCTGATGAGAGATTATGGGTGTTTCTGTCGGTGTAAGGACTTCCCACGGAGCGGGTCGTCGGCCTGTTTCGACCTGAAAACATTCTAATTTAAGCTTAATTCACCTAGGACGTCGTGAGAGAACAGAGAAGATTCAGAACAGGCCGGCATGAGGACTTTATGCGGACATTCCACTGTTTAAGGACATTTTGTAATGAAAGACGTGCACGCAAATTTGCCGAGTTGTTTCCGTGATGACTCGACGAATCTGTGTGCGCCGTGACAGGAAAAACACCTCCGTGTTGAAAACCATTTGTAAAATTCAGGCGGCTTTTGATGGCTTTCAACAAGTGAGTAACTGAGAAATTGTTTAACAGCTTGGGCATGTTCCAACTTGCCTGTTAAGGTTTCCAACGGAGGTGTTTTTCCTGTAGCGACCCCCCGCGGTCGGGTCCGGCAAGACATGTGACTCTGCCCGCACGTTCTTTCATTACAAAATGTCCGTTAACAATGGAATGTCCGAATAAACTCCTCATGCTGACTTCTTCTGAAAGTTCTCTGTTCTCTGACGACTTACTGGGTCAACAGAGCCTGAAATGTGGAAGTTTTGAACTTGAAACTGCGAGACGCTGCCGCCTCGAAACGCAGATCGCCGTCAGGCCCTTGGGCCATCCTTAAAGCGACACTACCAGACCAAAATCTCTCATCAGCCGTTAAAATTTTTACCGAAAACCAGCTGAATTATGGAATGGTGTCCACTCAATTGTGCCTTACAGTTTTTGAAAAATTTTTTATCAAACAAAGCAGCAGTCTCTGAGCCATTCCTAAACAATGAAAAAACGACGAGAGGGTGGGCCACTCCTCACTCAAAGACTGCCCACAGGCAAATGGCGTAACCGACAGGCGTGAAAAACTCTTGCATGCCCACGAGGTTCAAGCATGTCTGATGTAATCACACGTGATTCAAATCCATATGGTTTTTGAAAAAAATAATAAGGTCCGTTACTTTTATCACAGACCTCGTATATATATATATATATATATATATATATATATATATATATATATATATATATATATATATATATATATATATATATATATATATGTATATATATATATATATAAACGCATCACTTTTGGTTTTGCTCCCATTTTGTATGAAATGAACTCAAAGATCTAAAACTTTTTCCACATACACAATATCACCATTTCCCTCAATATTGTTCACAAACCAGTCTAAATCTGTGATAGTGAGCACTTCTCCTTTGCTGATATATCCATCCCACCTCACAGGTGTGCCATATCAAGATGCTGATTAGACACCATGATTAGTGACAGGTGTGCCTTAGACTGTCCACAATAAAAGGCCACTCTGAAAGGTGCAGTTTTATCACACAGCACAATGCCACAGATCGCAAGATTTGAGGGAGCGTGCAATTGGCATGCTGACAGCAGGAATGTCAACCAGAGCTGTTGCTCGTGTATTGAATGTTCATTTCTCTATCATAAGCCGTCTCCAAAGGCGTTTCAGAGAATTTGCAGTACATCCAACCAGCCTCACAACCGCAGACCACGTGTAACCACACCAGCCCGGACCTCCACATCCAGCATGTTCACCTCCAAGATCGTCTGAGACCAGCCACTCGGACAGCTGCTGAAACAATCGGTTTGCATAACCAAAGAATTTCTGCACAAACTGTCAGAAACCATCTCAGGGAAGCTCATCTGCATGCTCGTCGTCCTCATCGGGTCCGACCTGACTCCAGTTCGTCCTCGTAACCGACTTGAGTGGGCAAATGCCCACATTCGCTGGCATTTGGCAAGTTGGAGAGGTGTTCTCTTCACGATGAATCCCGGTTCACACTGTCCAGGGCATATGGCAGACAGCGTGGTGTGGCGTTGTGTGGGTGAGCGGTTTTCGATGAACTGAAGTAAGCAGGTATTGAAAATGGATGGATGATGATGGATGGATGGAGGATGGATGGATGGATGGATGGATGGATGGATGGATGGATGGATGATGGATGGATGGATTAATGGCACATTGTTTTCCAAATCAAGAAGATGGAAAAATGTGGAATTTTCCCAATAATTGCTCCAAGCAAGACTAATGATTCAACATATTATAGCCAAATTTATTGGCTGTGTTTATAATAAATTTGATTTGTCCACTCATATTTCATAAAAGTTATGAATAAACAAGCCTTCTAAAATAGTTAGTGATTGTTATTTGAGAAATTTTATGTACTAAATATATTTATACTAAATTAATTTTAAATTTACTAAAATATGTATTTTACACATTTTTATTTTGGGGAAAACTAGAAAAAAAAGCTTCCAGGTTTATACGCACCGATCCGAAGAGTGTGCCTTTCTTAGACATGGCTAAGTACAGCCCAGTGCTGACAGATTTGATGGCAACAACTCCCACACTGACAGATCGGATTTCCATCAAACCTGGAAAATAAAAGAGGGAACAACAGTCTGGGTTAGAAACATCAAACTCGTCCGCCAACACTAGTTTCCAATTCCACACTTTTTATCTTGGAAAAAAACCTCAAGGTTAAAGTCCTGTTAGAAGTGGCTTTTCATAAGCTAAAATATCATACATATAGATAAAAAGGGCTTTTCAGTGTTAAAATCAAATATTTGCTAAAGCCGCAATATAATGATTAATGACTTGGATTTATAGAGCGATTTTCAAGACACCCAAAGTGCTTTACAAGTTGCATTATTCATTCAGTCAATTATTTTGTAATAAAAGACGGGGGAGCGATCAGACCGCCACAGCAGCACGTCTGAGTCTGAAGGTGCCTTGACGCTTGCACACATTTTGGCTCCACACCCCCCGCATTTTGTTGTGACAATGCCACCCACTGTGTTCCCAGCTGGATGCCGCACTTTAATCATTTTCTCTCAGTTTGGCTGATGAAAATACCTCTAATGGTTTCCAGAATCATAGAGGACAGTTCCAGCTGCAGCTTTTTATTTCCTCTCTCTCCTGCGCTTCATGAAGTGGAGAACGCATTTGGAATCATCTTAAAGCTAATTATTTGTAATATTTGATTGTAATAGCTTGGTAAAACAGTTGTATTTTCATTCCTTCTTATGAGTATCTGTGAAATTGTCTTTATAATAGATTTAACATCTCATTATAATCGCTCAGATGAGCTGCGCTGTGATGTGCTGCGCTAACGCAATCACTCATACTCACACTCAGTGTTTTTTAATTGTTTGTACAATGTTCACATATAGTTCACATAATTAATGCCTGACAGAGAATTTGAACATTTCAAAATTTTCTTTGTGCACTTGCACAAAGTCGCACACAGTTTACAACGATTTACTATGAGTTAACAAGCTTACTCTCCTGTACGGCAGATTGCGTACCAGTGTGTGGATCAAATTCATGCAAGTGTCAAGGCACCTTGACTCTCTACACCCAAAGCAGTCAAAGGGAATAATGTGATTATTAACATCACATGACAAAGTAAAACCTCTTAAATCATTCTACAGTCAGTTTTAAGCAGAAATGATGTGATAATCGGTAAATCGCTGCTGACGCTCCAAAACACATGCACTATATGCTGTTTTTAAACCACAGTCAATCTCTTTGAGATCAGCAAAAAAACAATACAAATACTACTATGCTTTCTATTAGAAGTCATTTCTTAAAACCGCAGTGTTCTCACTGACCTCTCGTTTACAGATCACTGACAAGGCATCACCTCCTCCACCCTACCGCCACCAATTGGTCCCTGCCTTTTGTCTGCAGGTAGGCTCTGACCCTGCCATTATTATCTACAGGATTGCAATCATGTCAAGTCTACTGTCTGCCATGATGGGAACACCACAGACTGTAACTTTCCATACATTATCTTGTTACATTAAAATGATCTTTGATGCCTTTTGAGTCTTTCTGGTAGAATATAGTGACTAGTGAAACAAATGAACTTTTGTCTATGGTCCCAAATGAAAACAAAGTGTCCAATGTTTTTCTTAATATTTTAAAATAAAATACTTAATTGTTGTATTAAATTGCAATAAATAACCTCTGTTAAATCATATACAGTATATATATGAAATGGAGTAAAGCTGATCTAAGTTTATCACTTAAAATTACTTTTCAAAAAGATGGGAATGCCTAGTGCTGAGAAGATAACACTAATAATTTTATTTATAACACTTTCAGGATAAATGCATGAATCCTACCAACTGATACAAATTAATTTAGGTCAGTGGTCCTGATGAGCAGACACATGGAAAAAGTCGGGAATACTTATTATTTTCCTGGAGCTGTGGACTGGTTCAGTAGGGTCACAACTACACAGGGAAGAGATGATGGACACTTTGTCCTCAACTCCTTTAATTTTTGAAAGAATGTGTCACCTTTTGCATCCACAAGTGTGCTGAGCGTGCAGCGTGCAGAGCTTGAGGCTCTTTTTAACAATCTGTGTTCATAACTGCATGATGTGCACATGCAGCTTCTTCAAGTTCAAGTTCAAAAATCTTTAATATCCCCGTGGGGAAATTTTTGTGCAGCCAGCAATGAGACAGTCACTGCCACAATGAGACAGACAACAACGACAATACTAAATAAATACAGAGAAAAGACATGATCACTTATTTAAGAGGGAAATGGCAGCTGGGACAAAGGGAAACTTAGTCCTGCGCGTGCCTGTGCCCCAGCGGAAGTAACTGGAACCAGCGAGCCAAGGGATGGCTCTGGTCCATGATAATTAAACCGGCCTTAGTTACCAACCTGGTTTGTTGTAGGGTTACCAAGTCATTCAGGGTAGTCCCTGCAATTTTCCCACACAGTCGCACAATGCCTTGTAGTCGTTCTTGTTTTTAAAAGTTACTTTAACCTCCACTCAGACTGATTTCACTGCAACTGCATTGATTAACAGTTAACGCTTTAAAAACAATCATGACAGGAAATCACACTTATGTAAAGTCTGCAATTAATCAGCAGTTCACAACCATGGGGCGCAGTTTAAATGGACCAAGGATCATCTATGATCCATTACACCACAATCATGGACCCATGCCTTGGGTCCTGGATGGAAACCACACAGGCAGACAACTGGTCCATCCCCACCTCTTGAAAATAACCATCTATATCCTGTTGTCAGGTGAAGCGTGGGCATCCCCTTAGTCTCTCCAGCCACCCATGTATGCTGCAAAACATGTCTTTTCTTGTCTACGTATGTCCTCTACCTTCTTTGAAATTTCCCAGGAAGTGCTTTTTCCGTTTCCAGGCTCCATCTCCACTGTGGGATAGTGTCCTATAATCCATTTGCACACTATGGAGGTACTAGATCAGGGGTGCCCAAGTTCAGTCCTCGAGATCTACCTTCCTGACACTCTTAGTTGTCTCCCTGCTCCAACACACCTAAATCTAATGAAAGGTCCATTAAAAGGCTGCTAACGAGTCTTTCATTGGATTCAGGTGTGTTGGAGCAGGGAGACAACTAAGAGTGTCAGGAAGGTAGATCTTGAGGACCGAACTTGGGCACCCCTGTACTAGATCATCTGGGTACTGTCGCACTGAGTCTTCAGACACACTACGGATTGTGCACACTGCTTTTTGCCTGCTATATAGGCGATGGGGGGGGGGGGGGGGGGGGGGGTGTCTAAAATCACTTGCTTTCCATTTAAAGGGACAGGTGCAGAAACAATTTTTTTTTTTTTTAGAGAGATAAAGCAATGGGCTGTATAAAAAACTACATGATCCAGTATCTTTGGGGTATTTTTGGTAACAAATACTAATGTTCTTAAGACATTTGGCAACCTATACTAACTTGCTAAAAAGGTGTATCATATAACCCCTTTAAGTCAAAACATTTTAAATTAAGAAAAATGTAACTGACAAATTTATTGACAATGAAAATATACTCAACAAAAATATAAACGCAACACTTTTGGTTTTGCTCCCATTTTGTATGAGATGAACTCAAAGATCTAAAACTTTTTCCACATACACAATATCATCATTTCCCTCAAATATTGTTCACAAACCAGTCTAAATCTGTGATAGTGAGCACTTCTCCTTTGCTGAGATAATCCATCCCACCTCACAGGTGTGCCATATCAGGATGTCAGGATATCAGGAATCATGCTGATTAGACACCATGATTAGTGCACAGGTGTGCCTTAGACTGCCCACAATAAAAGGCCACTCTGAAAGGTGCAGTTTTGTTTTATTGGGGGGGGGGGGGGGTTAGGGAATGTGAGCATTTGCCCATGAAGTCGTTATGACGACGAACTGGAGTCAGGTCGAGACCCCGATGAGGACGACGAGCATGCAGATGAGCTTCCCTGAGACGGTTTCTGACAGTTTGTGCAGAAATTCTTTGGTTATGCAAACCGATTGTTTCAGCAGCTGTCCGAGTGGCTGGTCTCAGACGATCTTGGAGGTGAACATGCTGGATGTGGAGGTCCTGGGCTGGTGTGGTTACATGTGGTCTGCGGTTGTGAGGCTGGTTGGATGTACTGCCAAATTCTCTGAAACGCCTTTGGAGACGGCTAATGGTAGAGACATGACATTCAATACACGAGCAACAGCTCTGGTTGACATTCCTGCTGTCAGCATGCCAACTGCACGCCCTCAAATCTTGCAACATATGTGGCATTGTGCTCTGTGATAAAACTGCACCTTTCAAGTGGCCTTTTATTGTGGGCAGTCTAAGGCACACCTGTGCACTAATCATGGTGTCTAATCATCTTGATATGGCACACCTGTGAGGTGGGATGGATTATCTCAGCAAAGGAGAAGTGCTTACTATCACAGATTTAGACTGGTTTGTGAACGATATTTGAGGGAAATGGTGTGATACTGTCTATGTGGAAAAAGTTTTAGATCTTTGAGTTCATCTGTACAAAATGGGAGCAAAACCAAAAGTGTTGCGTTTATATTTTTGTTGAGTTACACACATGCCTGAGCATACACAGTGCGAGTCCCGCTTCATTTTGACAATACCCGGTGTTGTTTTCTGAGGGATGCTGGTGTCTGCCGGCCTCTTCAGCAGCCTCTCTAACCCACTCTGCGCCACTCAACCAAACAGCTGGCACTCTGGGAGTTAATTATTTCCTCTGGGGCAAAGACTGCAAACAAGTCCCATGTGGCTGACTCTGGATCTGTTTGTAGTCTGTTTACAAAAATAAAAGGACATGTCTATTGTCATGGCGACATCAAGCGGTAAAAGCCTTGAAGATGACCTGAAGACTTCCTGCAGAATCAAGGTGATGCAACGGTTCAGGCAGAATCCTGACGTCAGCACTGTGTGCCGATCTCCATTTGTATATCATAAATATCAAGTTTAATGATTTTAGTTGATTATCTGCTCACTTGCTTCATGACTAATCCATTCATCCCTGGTTCTCAAGACCAGGCACCTAAGTGGCTCTACTTTACTCTTTTCTGCTATCCTATTTTACTCTTCCTTTTTAGATGTTTACATATACCTTTGTATACTGGCATAGTTACACCTTAGAATTGGAAATAATATACTCGTATAAGATATACCTTACTGAATTTTCATGTATGGGTTGTAAGGTCAGCTGGCTCACAGCCTTCGGTTGCTCTCATCTAACATTTAGCTGAATGTGGGATTAACTGTCAGATTGTTTGAGATGTGTTTAAGAGAACAAATCCTTCAAAAGCTGACAAATGCTGTTTTTTTGTTGTTGTTGTTTGTTTTTTTTTTTGTTTTTTTTTTTTTTTGCAGAGGATCCCAATGCAGAGATCCAAAACACTGAAAGGTAAAAGCAGGTTTATGATCCCACAGCGGTCAATCAGGCTTGGTCACAAAACAGGCAGAGGTCAGGCACATGGGTGAACAGTCCAACAGGTCATAGTCTTGCAATGGGAGGCAGCAGACGTTTATCCCCAAAAGAAGGCAATAGCTCAAGAAACAGAAAGTTTTCATACCAAGAGATCCTCTCCAAGATGGCAGGCAAAAACTCCCAAACTCACAACAACAGCAAACCAACCTTCAGATACAAAAGCCTTACAAAGTGTGGACTGGTTTATTGACCTTACATGCATGATTTCAAACATGTCACACTACAGTGAAATAAAACAAAACAAAGGGAAAATTAAAAGTAATGATGAAATTAAACTACAAATTAAATGAAACAAAACTTTTGTAACTGTGACTTTCTGTGTTCTTTGTTGCTTTGTGCACAGAATCGTTTCCTTGCCAGAAAACCTCTTGCTTCTGTGTTTGCCATTAAAATACATATCAATGTCCCAGGTGCTGATACACTTTTACCTTAAAAGGTGTGGCAGACAACACTCTGGATTGGTTTATTTCATAGTATGGCCAAAACATACCGCGATTAATTACAGCAAGTGACTAACCAAATCTACCTTGTGAACTTCACTCAGATTATATAGAACAAGTAAATAGTTGGATATGTCCAAAACACACTTGAGCCATATACTTTAGACCGTGTGCCATAGAATGTCAAGACATGGCCTACAGACACAACTCAAACCTGAACAACAACGGGAATTATTTACAGCTAGTAAGTGATGCAAACAAGATTACGCATAGTAAAAACTGTGTTGGCATGGTGCTTCAGACAGTCTTTGGATGATCCAAATATTTCAGTATGCTGGCACACTACAATCTGTAACGGTGTGCATCACAGAAATTTAAAAAGCTTGATATTTCTGCTTACCAAAGCTGCAAGGAAAAATGGATATTGATTTTTCCTCAATCATGGTCAAAGATGGACAGTGAAAATACCTTTTTTATGTGTACTTATTTGAAATCATCACCCACCCCCTGCAATGCTTATTTGTGATATGAGGGAATGATGATTAGAGACATGCATTTTTCTCCTCCAATCCGAGCCCACAGGTGAATTCTGGAGTGGAGATGGAGTGAAGGAACAGCAGTGACATTGTAGCTGGCAGCGCTGACAGGCAGAGGGGCAGCTGGGAAATTGTTGCATCTTTATTTAGAAGGAGTGTTTGAGGATCATGTAAACTATGTGTTTTAGTCAGAGGTATGTGGTAATTATGTGAATGAGGCATGTCAGTGTACATGTAGCACGCAACTGGAGCTGTATACCAGACCTGACTCACACAAGTTTGCTTCATCAACAAGAATGACTTGAACAGGAATGATTACAGCCAGAGCATCCTGTTTTTTTCTTTAAATAACTTTGTGTAAAACTCCAAAATACTCACACACCAACTATGTACATCATTAGCAGTCTAACAGGGTAGAACAGCAGTACAACTGTTATGCTTGGCTCTCAGCAGAAGAAGGTGCATTGCTAAGCCAGAATGGAATAAAACGTGTGCCAAATAAACATGTGGATCCACACTGTAGAGCCGGTGTTGCAGACTGAATGGTCCGCCCCTAAAAATCGGTCTGCGCATGCGTCATTTCGGACCACAGCAGCACGTCTGAGACAGTCTATTCACCCAAAACAATCAAATGGATTAATGGGATTATTAACAATCAGATGATAAAGATAAAACCTCTTAAATCATTCTAAAGTCAGTTTTAAGCAGAAACGAGGCGAAAGTCGTGATGCTTTGAAATGTCCGACGTGCAGTGAATGCATCAGCTATCAGCTTGTGTAGCTGGAGTGCTCTGATCACCTCCGCCACCTTTTATGATGAAATAATGTTGAATTATTATTGCATAAAAGCTTCAGATATCTGTTGCTGAGATAGATGATGACTGGAGTGCAGTTTGAAGCAGAAACGAGGTGATAATCCGTGAACTGCGTCATCAAGGGGGAACGATTATTAGGGGGACCATTCGGTCGGCGACACCGGCATTTGTGGTCCTGAACAAAACTGGAGAAGCAAAAATTAAGACTGCAAAGTTACACCTTCTTCTGAAGTTATTTACATAGGCTGCTGCAGATGGCAGCAGTTCTGCTACACTCACCAATGTTTTTTTTCTGACAAGTAGCATGAATGCAACATGTGTTCACATATTTACTTCATGAATTTATAATATCTCCCACTGTTTTCAATATCATTGCTTTTTTACAGCTACAGTGTGTAATGCTTCTGAGCTGAAACAGTGTATAACATTCATTATTATCACTTTACCGGGGCGTTGCTGGGCCGGTATCGTAGATTTATGTCGACGCTATCTGGCTATACCCGCCCGCTGTACGTAAACAAATGACATCATAGTGCACGCGTAGCCCAAGAACTGTCCACGGGGGGGGGACTGTCCGCAGAGGAAAAGATGTAAAGGCGAGACGTGTGTTTGGTCCCAATATGGACATTCTGGATGATTTTCTCATGGATAGTACGCCAATGAACAGCAACTAAAGCAGCCAGCTTGATGAGGGCGCACTGCTGAATTTGGAGAGCAGCGCACGCCAGCCAACATGACAAAAGTTAAGTGAGCCAACTTATTATGTGTTGGGTATCTCAGTAAAAAGTGATAATAATGTAAATAACATGCTGTTGTCATGCGGTATGCATTTTTCTGAGTCCCTCCGTCCATGCCCAGTCGTCCAAAATGACAGATATTCACCCTCGTCTAACTCGGGCAAATAACTGTCATTTTGGGCGACTGGGCATGGACGTCGGGCCTCTTGAAAATGCATACCGCCCTCCAAAAGCATGTTATTGTATTATTACAGCCTGTTCATTGTTGTGCAATTAATTACCTGCACCGTTGAACTGATGTGTTTTCATAAGCATCAAATTAACCCTTCATAGTCTACATGGGAGTGGGTCCTGTCCTGGAGGCTACTATGCTGTATGGCTAGGGATGGGTATTGATAAGATTTTATCAATATCAATTCCGCTTTTCAATCTGATTCCCTTATCAATACCGCCTGGGAATTTTCTGTATACTAAAAGTAGGCTTTACAGGTTTTCTAAGTCAACAAACATTTAACTGAGTCTTAAAGCAAATAAATATGAATTTGGTCACTGGATCCTTGATCTCTGGACATAAATAGAAATAAAATCTGTAGTTGTTGCCAAAAGTGTTTCCTTTCAGATATTAATGAGACAAATGTAGCTCCATAGACTTGCAGACGGCTGTGCTGCACGTCAACATCAGTGTAATTCACAAAGAATGCAGGATGTCTCATTTTGGGAGAAAAAAGGTTTTGGTCTGTTGTAGTTTGTTGTCTGTGTTACAACATTTGGAAAGAGGTGTTTGATTTAAAACAGTGATTCGCTTTGAAGTTATTAATTCCAACTAGACTTTATCTTTCTAACTTGACCCTGCAGAGAGCGGTGCAGCATTTGAAGCTGTGCAAACGGAAAGGAGGATGAAAGGAAGACAAAAGCCCCAGTTAGTGACTTTAATCTGCATAAAGGTGACTCCCGATTGACATCTTTAAATGGCTTTGAGAGGGGTTAATGAAGAAATTGTGGACCTACCACTTCTGAAAAGCAACAAAGCAGAGAACCAATGAAGCAGCAGGTCAGAGCACTGCTTTGTTGCTTCAAGCTTCAAGCAGAGCCGTGGCAGAAGTAGTTGATTTTCTACCCAAAAGAAATGATAATTTTCCCAATGAACTGAAGGGCCGATAAGAGAATCGTTAAACAAAACGGCTATTGATGTCGGTGGATCGAATCATTTCTTAACGATTCTTGAAAAGAACTGTTTTTCGATACCCAACCCTATGTATGGCCATGTTGATACAAGACGTACAAATGCTCCATTTACACCAGACTGAGACCTATAAAAGACCTAGGAGATCATGACATTTTGTCAACTCTCAAGTCTTGGCGGACCTCCATTGTGATCTGTTATTTACTTTTACACCAAGTGTGCATTAGGACTGCATTGTGCAAGTGAAAAATATGATAATATCCGTGATCATTGATGCAACCCCATGCAGAGTCAATTGAGAGTCTATTTAGAATCAGGTTGGGAGTTAGCTGAGACGTGAGAGTTAATGAGAACAATTATGATACCCATGTATCTGTTAACTGGTCACAAAACTTGTGCGAGTGTTTTAAGAGTGATGGAGACCAAGAGGGATCTTTTTTCCGACCATGGAGATACCATTGTGACCATCCTGCAACCCCAGTGGGAATTAGAGACAGTGGCGGCCAGCAGAGGCTATTTTTCGATTGCAACTCAGTCATGGACTCGGTGTAAACGGGGTGTTACTCTGTGTTTTGCATTTTGCTGCACAATGAGAAGACTGAAGTAAATAGAATAGGAATGAGTGGTTGCTCCACTCTACACTCTCTATACCAGTTGGTAGTTCAGGCTAACAAGAGAACCCTCATTATAGCGAAATGAAGGATCATAGATATGGTTTATCACAACAGAAGGCAGTGGAGCATGAATCCCCAGTACCACAGAGGCAAAACCATGAAGGAAAACAAATTAGTGACTGGCACAGCATAACACAGTATGCAACTTCACCAGTAGATAGCACTAAATTATATATATTGTGGCTTTAATGGAACAGATGTCCCACCTTCAAGAGAGGCTTTCATTGTGATTGTAATAACAACGAACTTCGTTGGTGACAACCAGTCAGTAGCAGCAAAGATTAAATATAAAAGACAAAATAAATAAAAAATAAAATATAAGCGCAATAAGGTGCAAGAGACAACAATAAATTAAAAATAAATTTTAAAAACTTTTTTAAAGGAAATGCTTTGGATAGTTTGGTCTTTTTCTATGCTGATTGAAAAAAAATGAATAAAATGTGTGTGTGGGGGGGACCAATAGAGGACAAATTGGCTCTTTGTTCCTGACTTGCACTATACGCTGAAGGTCACTCAGGCTTTGTGTTTGGTTGTGCAAGTATCAACTGATGTTCTATTGAGCCGATGAAAAAGGTACTTTTGGCTTCCCACTTGCAATTGGCAAGATCTCTTAACCTTTGACATGTTTTGGCTTGGACCGCCAATAAGCTAAAGCTGCCATTACAAGCAAATCCTGCACTATACATGTCTAGTCAACTGTGCACTTGCCATTTATTTCACCTTTATGGGATTTTTAAAAGCATAGAAAGTCTTTTACCCAGACTTTTTTTTTTTTACTCTTTCTTTTCTTTCTGCTCCCCATTTTTGGATGGAAGCCCATCGTCAGATCATTCAAGCCTTTTCTGACCTTGAAAAAAAAAAGGCAGAAAGTAAAGCGAGAGACACTCTCATGGGGTTCTCCTTTTTTCAGACTCATGGTATAGAGGAGGAGGAGTGAGCGAGTACAGAGTGAAGGTGCTGGCTATAAGAGGGGTGGTGATTTGGCGCACTATGGCTGTGCCCCCCATCCCCACCTGCATTGTACGCCTTACCTGAGAGGTGAAGAGCCAAGCCATATCTTATAATGAGCAAACACTTCTGAATAGGATTCCACGAAGTTTCAAAAAAATGGCTCATTCCATAAAAGCTCCATTCCTCCTGTCTTCGTTTTGTTCCTTTCCCAGCTCTTTAATTTCTTGGATTGCCCCCTTGAGCAAGCCCTCTATGGCTCAGTGCTCGACCAGAGCTGAGCCTGGGAATCTCAGAGCTCCTGCTGTGCTCCTGCCCTTGATTGACATACCTTTTCAATTATTTCACAGTTTGCTTGCTTTTTAAACGAAGAGGGCCCTGTTGTTTTTTCCTCTTGCCCTCCTTTTCAAAACACAAGCTTTCATGTCGGGTCCTGGGTTTCTGGGTCTAATGGCTGTGACCAGCACCTTTGATCTGCTATGACCCCTTCAAGGGTCCAGGACTGGGCGAACCGACCGCCTCTGTATATCGGCGCAGACAAAGACTACATCACTCACTGACGCTTTAAACACCTTGAGAGATTACCATGAGAACAGGCGCACTCATGGAGGCCTTCACAGGTGGTGTGGAAATTGCAGATTAACCCTTGAACATACAGCACATTTTGTGAGATATTTTTTTAATTTAACGCCAAAGAGAAAACTACACATAATTAGTTTTCACCTAAATATCATGATATTAAAGAAATATTCTGCAGGCTATTGCACTGCTGTGCACACTTAAATGTGTTTAAACAGGTAACACTCTCTGACCCCAACGAGCAAAAGAACAATAAAGATGTCTCAGACTTTACGCAATCAAATTAAGCGGAGGTGACTTTCATGAATGCTTTTGTGTGGTGGTGCTGCTGGCCGTGGATGGCGGCTAATCTGAACTTCATTTGATATGCTTTCAAACACAGACCCTTTCCAACAAGTCAATATTACTTGGGAAGAAACTCATGAGGTCTCAATCACAGCTTTTCCAACAAAATACCACATATCAAATGAAACAACGACCAAAAATTCTGAATGCTGCATTTGAAAAGATTTGCTTCAGATTTCAATCACATATTAAATTGGCCCAAACAAGATTTGCATTACAAATCTCAGACTGTTTTTCTAACAGTTAACAACCTTTTATGTTGCAAGCTATCCACAAAGATCGTTGGACTTATATGGTTTTCATATTGCTGTCAAACAAAGTCGGTTGCAAGGCCACAGACACGCCTTAAATAAATACATTCAAGGATTTTAATTGTCATTCCAAAAATATGTGGTACAGTGCATCTGGAAAGTAGTTTTTTTACATTTTGTTATGCTACAGCCTTATTAAAAAATGGATCAAAATTCTACACACAATACCCCATAATGACAATGTGAAAAAAGGTTTTGTTTTTTGGTTTGTTTTTTTTAGATTTTTCAAATTTAGGAAAAAATAAAAAAAGAAACCACATGTACATAAGTATTTAGAGCCTTTGCCATGAAGCTCAAAATTGAGGTCAGGTGCCTCCTGTTTCCACTGATCATCCTTGAGATGTTTCTACGCCTTAACTGGAGTCCACCTGGATTAAATTCAGTTGATTGGACATGATTTGAAATACACACACCTGTCTACATATAAAGTCCCACAGTTGACAGCACATGTCGAGCACAAACCAAACAAGAAGTCAAAGAAATTGTCTGTAGACCTCTGAGACAGGATTGTCATATGGGGTACAAATCTGGGAAGGGTACACAAACATTCTGCTGCTTGAAGGTCACAATGAGCACAGTGGCCTCCATCATTCATAAATGGAAGCAGTTGAGATCCACCAGACTCCTGACTACCTGTCTAAACTGAGCGATCGTAGGAGAAGGGCCTTAGTCAGGAAGGTGACCAAGAACCTGATGGTCACTCTGTCAGAGCTCCAGCATTCCTCTGTGGAGAGAGGAGAACCTTCCAGAAGGACAACCATCTCTGCAGCAATCCACCAATCAGGCTTGTATGGTAGAGTGGCCAGATGGAAGCCACTCCTTAGTAAAAGGCACATGGCAGCCCACCTGGAGTTTGCCAAAAGGCACCTGAAGGACTCTCAGGCCAGGAGAAACAAAATTCTCTGGTCTGATGAGACAGACCCACCCCACCCATACACCTTCCATGCACACCCACACACACACACACACACACACACACACAACACACACACACCACACACACACACACACCACACACACACACACACACACACTTAAACCTGTTAGCAACAAAAATATTATGTCTTACTGCACCTTGCATGCGCATGTGTCAAAGTGTCTAGTGCATAGCGCACACATCTTCGGAGATAGAACAGATGTTGCACAGTGAATAGGCATCATGTGGCAGTTTATGAGTTTATGAGTTTATGAGCCCAGACTTCCTCAAATCATCACACAACACCACCAACAAAGGCACAAAATCCACATCCAATATGAGATACTACTCATTATTCTAACCATAACCTCAGCATAACCTTGACCTTGAAATTGTGTGGAATAAGAAGGATGGGTGAAGGTACTCTCAAAAAAAATTTAGAGCCTAGCTTTTACACCAAAGAGTTAAATCTTTGCATGTGAGCGTAGTGCAGGATATGTACAAGGGACATGTGACAGCGGTGAGATGTTCAGCAGGAATGACAGATGCATTCATATGGAGGTGGGATTACATCAAGAGTCCTTTCTTGTTCACATTGGTGATCGACAGGTTGATGGACGATATCATATAGGTGTCTCCATCAACTGTGATTTTTGCTCATGACATTGTGATCTGTAGTGAGAGTAGAGAGCAGGTTGAGACTAGTCTGGAGATGTGGAGATACACTCTGGAGAGAAGAGGAATGAAAGTCAGTTGGAGAAAGGAGGCATGAGTGATTTGCCACCGAAAGATCTCTGGAAGAGTGAAGGCAAATGTTTACAAGACAATAGTGAGACGAGCTATGTTGTATGGCTTAGATGGTGGCACTAATAAAAAGACAAGAGGTGGAGCTGGAGGTTGCAGAGCTGAAGATGTGATTTTCTTTGGGAGTGACGAGGATGGCCAGGATTAGGAAAGAACATCAGAGGGACAGCTGAGTTCAGACGGGTTGGAGACAAAATCAGAGGGGTGAGATTGAGATGGCTTGGACATGTGCAGAGGAGGGACCCAGGGTATATATGGGAGAAGGATGCTGACGATGGAGTCACCAGGCAGGAGGAGAAGAGGAGGATAAAGGAGGTTTATGGATGTGCTGAGGGAGGACATGTAGGTGGTTGGTGAGACAGAGGAAGATACAGAGGACAGGGTGAGATGTAGAAGTTTGAACTTACTGTTGCATCCCCTAATGGGAGAAGCCAAAGGAAGAAGAAGAATAGTAGGGAAATATTAAGGACAATGCTTTTTTAACAGTAATATGTAATATCATCTCTTTTTTCTTTCAGCTTCTCCCATTAGAGATGCTTCTCCTGATATGCTGCAACTCTTGTGTACAAACATTCTGTACAGCGTTAAGAGTGACAGAAAATGATGCTGCGTGTGAGTGACTCATAACACATACATAAAATTCCACACATATACATATACGTGTGGTTTATTCTAAATTAAACAAATGCCATTGCTTGATGTGATAGTGACCCATAATTACTCCAGAGTGTTATCTGAATGCATTATCTGAAGGAATTGCTTTATTTTTGTGTTTGTCCATATATGAAACATGCTTCTCTCTCTAGAACTTTATTGATCCCTTGGAAAGACTCTCTCAGGGAAACTCAGGTTCCAGCAGCATTGTATAGCAGCACACAGGGTAAGAAGCACACACAGCATCAAATGTGAAAGTAAAAAAAACAAAAAAAAAAACAATTTGCAATATAAATTAAATACCAGACATAATGATTGCTACTGGTTTACTGGCTGCTACTGTTGCTCTCTTTTCTGTCCTCTGTCTTCCTGTTAGTCCTCCTCCTGAGTGAGGAGTTGTACAGTCTGATGACCTGAGGGACAAAGGAGTTTCTCAGTCTGTTGGTCCTGCACTTAGGAGGAGCAGTCTGTGGCTGAAAAGGCTCCTCTGGTTGCTGATGACGGTGTGCAAAGGGTGACTGGCAATGTCCATAAGTTCCAGCAGTTTGTCCAGTGTTCTATTCTCTGCCACCGTCACCAGAAGGTCAGGCTTCATGCCAACCACAGAGCCAGCCCACCTGATTACACCAGCAGCATTACATAACTAACATGTATAATATGTTTTCATTGTCATAAATAAATAACTCACTGATAAAATTCATTTTACTTCTGTGTGAAGTGACAGCACTGTGTTTCAAAATAAATGCAACTGATGTGACCTACGGTATTTTTTTCACCTCTTCATTAGGGATTGTTGACAGGTGCGACTATAGTCCGGAAAAAAAACTTAAATATGTCCTTAGTATCTGTTCACCTTTTATTTCCTCTATCATTCATGTTTTCTAAAACGTTACCTCTCACTCTCTCTCTGAGATGTTTCTCTCCTCTCTCTCTCATTTTAACAGCTATGTCCACACTCATATGTCATATATGTGCTCTCTTATCCCACTTGGAACAATCTGTAAAATAGAAACTGAACACAAAAACATAAATTGAAACAAAACCTATAATGTGAATAGTAAGACCCTTCGGCTGCTTCCTTGTTTTTACACTCGGGTTCGCCACAGTAAATCCAAGGTGGATCTGCATGTTGAATTAACACAGGTTTTACGCCAGATGCCCTTCCTGACGCAACTCCACATTACATGAGAAATGTGGCAGGGGTGGGATTTGAACCCGGAACCTTCTGCACTGAAACCAAGCACATTAACCACTTGGCCACCACCCCTGCTAAAAGTATAAATGTGAATAGTTTAAATGTGAATAATATACATAATCCAATATGAGCAAAGGCAAAGCAATTGTACACTTTTGTCACCTTCAGAATCAAAGAGAGCAAAAAGGGTGAAAATATAAACTTTAAGCCAAACAGAAATAAAATTACTGAACTAATAGCCAGTATAATCACCCTTCACAAATCCCAGTGGTCACTGGGTAGAACCAGGGTTCACCCTGGATGGACCACTGGTCTGTCACAGCGCCACATGTACACAGAAAAACACATTCACATGCTCACTCACATCTACAGTCAATTTAGAGTCAGCAGTTCACCTAACCTGCGTGTCTTTGGAAGTGGGAAGAGGTTGGAGCACCTGAAAGGATCCCACGCAAACTTGGGGAGAACATCCAAACTCCACACAGAAAGGCCCAGGTCGGAAGTGAACCTTTTGACCCTTCTGGCTGGGAGACGACAGTCCTGACCACAAAGCTCGGTGTTGCAGTGGATGTATCATGTTACGTACCTTATTCTGCCCATATTCTTTGTTTGTGATTCTCCCCTTTCCAAAAACCAGACAATGGACAGAATGGACAGGAAGAAAGAAGAGAAAAGACTGTAGAGGGCTTGCTCTTCTGTTTCCACATATCATTTGTTTTTGCCACATTCCAATAATATCTCTGGGGACTGACAGATCAGACACAACTGATGTTTGTTTTCCTGCTGTCTGTTAAGTAATAACAGTCCAAATTAAATATTCAACCCTGCTGCATCTGTTTTTTTTTTCTGTTGTCATTAATTACTACTAGTACTCTCACTGCTACGCTAACTAATACTACTACTCCAACTACTTCTAGTATTACTGCTGCTCTCAGTTTACAAAGTCATGATATAATTTTTGTTGCCGTTTATCTGTCTGTTCGTCTGCAGGATATCTTAAAATGTTATGTGAATGGATTTTTATTGAATTTGGTGGCATGAAGATCTCAGGGTTTCTGGTTGTTTGAAGATGGTCCATACCGTTGGGAGTGTGGGGGCCTGGATGATTTCCTGGCTGTCTTGTCTCACTATGACCCATCTTTGTCCCCGGTCACGTCTTTCTCTCTTGATTCCCTCAAGGGGTTTAGAGTAATGGTTCAATCATTTGTTGCCTGTCTTCAGTTCTTGTTTGCAGTGCTGCTGGGTTGCACTCTGTGGGCCCTCCAGTGCTTGGGTGTCCACCATTGGCTTGCTTACCTTTGGCTGCTTTTGGGTGGAGGTTGGTGCTTCTGGTTGGGTTCAGAGAAGTTTCAGAAGAGGTCGGGATCAGCAGTTTATCTGGACATTCCACTGTTAAAGGAGACTTTGTAATGAAAGACGTGCGGACGGATTTGCACGTTGGCACGCAGCTGCTCATCGCACGGCGGCACAGAAAAACACCTCCGTTGGAAGTCTTACAGGACAAGTTGGAACATGCCCAGCTGTTAAACAATTTCTCAGATACTCACTCGACTGAAAGCCATCAAAAGC
This sequence comes from Thalassophryne amazonica, assembly GCF_902500255.1. Classification (NCBI taxonomy): domain Eukaryota; kingdom Metazoa; phylum Chordata; class Actinopteri; order Batrachoidiformes; family Batrachoididae; genus Thalassophryne; species Thalassophryne amazonica. The sequence continues at coordinate 73,111,924 of NC_047112.1, forward strand.
CGCCTGAATCTTACGAATGGTTTCCAACACGGAGGTGTTTTTCTGTGCCGCCGCGCGATGAGCGGCTGCGTGCCGATGCGCGAATCCGTCCGCACGTCTTTCATTACAAAATCTCCTTTAACAGTGGAATGTCCGGATAAACTTCTGATCCTGACCTCTTCTGAAACTTCTCTGCTCTCTCACGACGTCTTGGATCAACAGAGCCTTAAATTTGGAAGTTTTCAACTTCCAAATTTAAGGCTCAACCTGTTTCAGCTTGAAACAGGTTGACGACGGCGGCTCGGGGCGCGGCGCGCCCTCCGGCGCCATGGGCAGTCCTTAAAGCGATAGTAACACTCCTTATGTTTCATCAGCCCAAAAAATTTCACCGAAACCATCTGAATTTCTCGAATGGTGTCCTCTTGGATGTGTCTCACAGATTCTGAAAAACATTTTTGATCAAGCAAGCGCCAGTCTCTCAGCAAGTTCCTCAGACAAAAGAATTCCGACGGGAGGGGTGGACCAGTGCTCACTCAAAGCCTGCCCACAGGCGAATGACGCAACCGACAGGCGTGGGAAAAACTCACGCATGCGCAAGAGGGTTCAAGCTTGGCTGATGTAATCGCACGTGATTCAAATCCTTATAGTTTTTGAAAAAAATAAAATGGTCCGTTACTTTTCTGACAGACCTCGTAATATTGAGACAAGGTAAGTTCAAGGAAGTGTTCATTATATTTTTATACATTTACGCATCAAGGGGTGGATGTTTCTTTTAATCTTTGACTGATATTTCTTTTGCTTTCCTGATCCTGACTCTTTTAATCTTTAATGCCTGATCCTGATTGCTTTTATGCTGATTGCTGAATTAATCAGCAATCAGGATAACAGGCTCAAGAAAGTCAGGATCTTTGAAAGACAGACATGCGACAAAGAAAACATAAACTGGTGCGGTCAAAATACCAGAATTAAAGATAAGTGATCAGATTCAAAGATCAACATAAAAATTAGCACCTAGTATTAAACCTCAGTGATCAGGATCAAAGTCCCAGGTCAAAGAACAGCAATCCAACATGAATGATTAGGAATAATCACATTGGCGCTCGGCAATCGCAAATATACATGAGTGATCAGGATCAAAGGTGGGGCACAGTGGAATAGTGGTTAGCACGCTGGGGTAGTCTCCAGCCCCCCCGTGACACTTAACTGGTGTAAGTGTGTATAGAAAATGGATGGATGGACTTCAAAGCTGTTCAAATTGACCCATGTAATCCCAAGGTCATGATGACCAACGAAGGCCAAAGGATTATTATTATGAACATTGTTATTACTATCTGTGACAGACTGGCGTCCTGTCCAGGGTGTACCCAGCCTCAGTCTCACTGAATTATAAATGACACAATAAAAATGTCATGGAATCATTTTGAAGTTGACTTTCATCATGCTGTGTGACGGCCGTACTTGAGACCATTTCTGCCTGCCAGACGGAGCCACTGAGGGAGGTGTAAAGTCGAGACAATCTGCTTCTCTACAATCCTGAGTCTGGTTTTTTTGAGCCTGTGAACAAGGCACATGGTGGTGATCTGCTGAAAGCTGACTCCCACACTGCCCGGGCCCCAGCCCTGACCACAAGGGGTGACATTCTCTCACACACAATCCAGAGCTGGTCTTCTTTCAGGACTCGCACTCGGCCCTGTTACCCCCACCATTTCATACAGTGCTGTGGGGAGAAGTACTCCAGGGATTAGCCCAGCCAGGTCTTTCAAAGGCCATTAGAGCAAATTACAGGTATCCTTTTACCAGTGTGCTGGGACAGGCCAGGTGAGGGGCGCAGAGGCCAGGCAGGAGAGCAGGGGTCAGCTTGGGACAAAAAGATAAGGCCACCCTGGGCCCCACTCTATCGGAGTGTCTCCCTGGCTCAACAAACTGGTAGACTTGTGTCAATGAATGGCTCACTTGATGGGACCTCAGAGACATTGTCTCAATGCCGTAACAGTAGCCTTTTTTCTTCATAGCCCCTCTCCCCCACACCTTGCTTTCTCCACCTTACTTTTCTTTTGATTGATGTGGGCATGGTTTTACCCAGGTAAGTGACATCACAAAGGAACTATAAAACAAAGAACATCATAACCATTACCTTTACTGGGACACAACAAGAATACTACAACTCACTTTATTGGATGCTTAACCTTTGAGCAAACCATACTTCCCCACTTATAAAAGAGATAAATAATTATGCAGACACTAAGACCAACCGAGTCACACCACATTCTTAGCCTACCGATGTATCTGTGTTGTAAGGCCAAAGCATGACTTGTGTGTTCTGTTCTGCTCACCATGCTTGATTTACAGTTCAGAATGTTAACCACGTAAGGTTAGACCTTACTCGTGTGAAGCTCCTTGAGGCAGCTGTGTTGTGATTTGGCGCTGTATAAATGAAATAAATTGAACTGAACCACTACCTCATCAATCACTGAGCTGAAGGAGGAACTGTATATAAGCAGGAAGAAATATGAGACTTGATGTGAATTTGTGACAATGACACAATGTCAAAGGCGAAAAAATGTATCAAAAGTCAAAGTGTCTTTATTAGTCTCCCTAAGGAGAAATTTGCCTCAGACAGAGGGCTCTGCTGCATAACAACACATCCCACACATACCACCCATGCATCAAAAACAACCACAAAATAGATCAAAATTAAAATCCAAGTACAAAATCAACACAAACCATATTAGCATCTCAGTGCAAATTCGGTAACACAAGACCTTAAACTATCTTCCCTGAGCCATCTGCTCATTGATGAGCTTCACTGACAATGGAATAAACAACCGTTTATATTGGTTATATTTACACAGAGGAACCCTGTACCTCCTTCCTGAGTTCAGTAAAATAAAATAGAATAGAATAAATGTCTGCCCCACAAAGGTCACAGAAATTATTCAACAACTGGCCCATAAAACACATAAAATACTCACACAAAACTTCACTGTTAAAAAAAAAATGATTGATTGATTGACAACACAAATTACCTGTTCAAACAACTCTTGGGGAGTTACAGTTACCACCATACCAATGACTTTGCCAGCTATTTTTGTCAGATTTAGTATTCGAGTTTTTGATTTAACCATTAAATTACCAAACCAGCAGGTAATACTGAACCGTAACATAGACTCAATAGTTGCTCTGGAGAAAATCAGCATAATATTCCTACATACGCCAAAGAATCTGAGTCGACGGAGAAAGTGCCGGCGCTGGTGCCCATAGTTTTCCAGCGAGTAAGCTAAGTGTGGCCTATGATGACAAACAATATGTTTAAAGTTCATTTTCATTTAGTGACCTAGCTGAACTAATTAAACCTTACGTACCGGCCCGGGCTTTGCGTTCTCAGGGTGCAGAACAACTTTGTGTCCCTAGGGTGAATAGGAAGTCTGTGGGTCATAGAGCTTTCTCTTATGGTGCCCCTGTTCTGTGGAATGATCTCCCCGCATCAATAAAACAGTCAGATTCTGTGGAGACTTTCAAGTCCAGACTTAAGCACACTTATTTTCCCATTCGTATGGGTAGAATACTGGCATAGTATAGTTCTGTGCTTTTTATTCTTTTATTTCATTTTATTAGGAAACGGAGCATGCCGCGGCCTCGACTTTACCTAAATTCTGGGTCTTTTAGTGAAGTTTAGGGCTAGCAGTCAGCGATCACCTTAGAATTTCCTGTTTTTCTTGTTGTTTAATGCTGGCAAATTATACAGTATTTCTTGTCTTTCTGATGCCTGATTCTGTTTTTCTCTGTTTAAGGTGCAGCTCCATCCAGAGATGGGTGTGGTATTTGTGCTGAAAACCCTCCTGTCCTGTGCACCAACAACATTTCTTGTATATTTGTTTTGTGAATTGTTCTGTAATTTATGTCTGGAGCATGGCCCAAGCAGAGGGTCACCCCTTTGAGTCTGGTCTGCTTGAGGTTTCTTCCTCAAAGGGAGTTTTTCCTTACCACTGCTGCTCTGGGGGTTGGTAAGGTTAGACCTTGCTTGTGTGAAGTACCTTGAGGCAACTCTGTTGTCATTTGGCGCTATATAAATGAAAAAAATAAATTGAATTGAGTGACTAATAAAAAAAATATGACCTAACAATAACAGTATGAACAAAGTTGTTATGAAATGCCTGCTGCAGACTTTTACTGACTGCGTCACATCTTTTACTTGCTTACGATACAAAGTTAAATGCTCCTGTCTTCCAGTGAGTGGTTTCGAAACAGGCTAGAAAATATATTCACATCCAGCATCTCAAATGATCTGCATGATGAAAGTTGGAAATCGTTGAGCACGTAGGAGTAAATGTGTCTGTCAGTGTGAAATTGACGGATTTTACTGCCACTGTTTGCACTATCTGGGGTCATCTGGGCATTTCGGATGAAATGCTTCGATGGCTCCATCATCAAATCGCTGCTCCGCTCATATGTTTTGTCACACATGGGAGAGGTATGATTATCGCCCAGGCTAAGGCTTAGCTCGTCACACTGTTGTTAGCACAGTGTGCTAAAATCACTCCAAAGCTCTACTCACCACTTACACAAACAAGTCTAGCCTTCGTCACAGGACTGAATTAGAATTTCCACTTCAAACCTAAATTCAGATTGTAGTTGCAACCACACAAAATTAATACATGTTCTGTCAATGTATCACTGCGCGACAGGCATCCCAAGACTGATTGTAGTGATAACGTTGTAGAGATAGCCACAGGGAGTTCCGCATCCTGCTATTTTCTCTGTACTACTTGCACACAGACACATGTTCACTTGTGCACATGCCTCTTGGCCTCTTGTGTCGGCCTCAAAGACACACACACATGGATACAAAGCACCCTGCCCCAACTGGTGGATGGCAATCTTGTGGAGGAGTTGCGGAAATGTTTCATTAACCAATTACCGCTGGTAGATAAAGCTGAGTTCCCACAGTCCACAAGGCCGGGGGTCAAATGTGACCAATTAACTTCCATCCCTTCAGAGGGCAGATTAGTCTCCCTGATTTATCCCTAGACAGACTGACCCAATACTTCAAAATCACTACCCACATCTGGCAGAAGAGAGTAACCAAGCTCATAAAAATCTCAGCTTGACACTCAAAGCTAACAGGTCAAAGATGGGGGTCGTTCATTTCAACCACACATGCACATGTAGTGGCCATCACACAGTAATTAGTGTACCTGCATGTCCTGTCAGTGTACCACTGAAAACAGACTTCCTTGGCCACACTAAGCTGTGATTGTATGTAATGAAACATCAATAAAGACCCTCCACTGATCAACCCCTGAAATCCACAGTGAGGGCAAAGATCCAGGAAAGGTAATACTCGAGGACAACCTCGAGTAATGGGCCTAAGGTAGGGTGGAGGTTGAGGGGTAGGAGAGGTGAAAAGGTTAATGAAGCCCACAATGTGCCCCCTGCCTGGCTTGTGTGTCTGTGTGGTACCGAAACCTTTGCTTTAATCAAGAAGAGAGAATTGAAAGAACAAACTTCCTCCAAATCAGGTATCACATCTGTAACAAGCAAGCGGTGCAGTATCAAAGACTTCATAGTTACGAGCAGGTCTGTCCACCAAGAGCTTTGTGACTCATGGCTCCTGCAGTTTCCTGCTCTCTGGGACCACCGGAGGGGTGCCCGGGATAAGGGATCCACATTTAACTGAGGTCATTTTGCTGTGCCAATGAGTTGGAGCAAAATGATGTGTTGCATCTGTGAGTGGTTTGTTTCACTCATTTGGTTGGCTGTCCATATTCAGCCACCCAGAGAGAAATTATAATCAGGAGACTTACGTTAGTCCTCCCTCTCCACTCAGTCAGAAAATCTCTGTCCAGCTACAGAAGAGCAGCTACATCTTACCCACGGTGCCATTCTGTCTCTCAAATTAGAACACTTAATAATGGACCTTATCACGGTGAAGGTTGTAGCACCTAGTGCACACATGTCAGCGTTGAGGTACCCATATGTACAACACACCCACTGGACCATTTCAGCAAAACAACAAACACCCTCCAAGCAGTAATACCCTTTAAATATTCTTTAATATTTCACACCACTTACTGACAGCCTGCTGAGTACATGTTGCAATCCTCAGAAATGATAATCCACAGTTCGTAGGGTCCTTCACTGACACACTCTGCATGTACTCTGGTGTACTTATGGTGACAAAAACAAGTCAGCAATGGACAATATTTCAATGAGTTTTTAAAGCACAAATCCGCAGTAATAAAATTGTCTTCCCATCACATCAAACTGATTGTTGTTTGGATTTTTCTTATAATTTACTACAGGAAAACTGCAGTTCCCTACAGTGCACCTGGAAGGTATTCACAGCAATTCACTTATTTCGCTTTTTTTTTTAATGTTAAAGCTTTATTCCAAAATCAAATTTTTTACCTTCAAAATTCTCCTCACAACACCCCATCAATCAATCAATCAACTTTTTTCTTGTATAGCGCCAAATCACAACAAACAGTTGCCCCAAGGCGCTCCACATTGCAAGGCAAGGCCATACAATAATTATGAAACACAGTCTACGTCTAAAGCAACATAACCAAGGGATGGTCCAGGGTCACCCGATCCAGCCCTAACTATAAGCCTTAGCGAAAAGGAAAGTTTTAAGCCTAATCTTAAAAGTAGAGAGGGTATCTGTCTCCCTGATCTGAATTGGGAGCTGGTTCCACAGGAGAGGAGCCTGAAAGCTGAAGGCTCTGCCTCCCATTCTACTCTTACAAACCCTAGGAACTACAAGTAAGCCCGCAGTCTGAGAGCGAAGCGCTCTAATGGGGTAATATGGTACTACGAGGTCCCTAAGATAAGATGGGACCTGATTATTCAAAACCTTATAAGTAAGAAGAAGAATTTTAAATTCTATTCTAGCATTAACAGGAAGCCAATGAAGGGAGGCCAACACGGGTGAGATATGCTCTCTCCTGCTAGTCCCCGTCAGTACTCTAGCTGCAGCATTCTGAACCAACTGAAGGCTTTTTAGGGAACTTTTAGGACAACCTGATAATAATGAATTACAATAGTCCAGCCTAGAGGAAACAAATGCATGAATTAGTTTTTCAGCATCACTCTGAGACAAGACCTTTCTGATTTTAGAGATATTGCGTAAATGCAAAAAGGCAGTCCTACATATTTGTTTAATATGCGCTTTGAATGACATATCCTGATCAAAAATAACTCCAAGATTTCTCACAGTATTGCTAGAGATCAGGGAAATGCCATCCAGTGTAACGATCTGGTTAGACACCATGCTTCTAAGATTTGTGGGGCCAAGTACAATAACTTCAGTTTTATCTGAGTTTAAAAGCAGGAAATTAGAGGTCATCCATGTCTTTATGTCTGTAAGACAATCCTGCAGTTTAGCTAATTGGTGCGTATCCTCTGGCTTCATGGATAGATAAAGCTGGGTATCATCTGCGTAACAATGAAAATTTAAGCAATACCGTCTAATAATACTGCCCAAGGGAAGCATGTATAAAGTGAATAAAATTGGTCCTAGCACAGAACCTTGTGGAACTCCATAATTAACTTTAGTCTGTGAAGAAGATTCCCCATTTACATGAACAAACTGTAATCTATTAGACAAATATGATTCAAACCACCGCAGCGCAATGCCTTTAATACCTATAATACCTACCTATTAATACCCCATAATGACAACATGAAAAAAGGTTTGTTTGTTTTTTATTTATTTATTTATTTTTGCAAATTTATTAAAAATAAAAACAAAAATCACATGTAGGTGAGAGATGGTTGTCCTTCTGGAAGGTTCTCTTCTCTCCACAGAGGAATGCTGGAGCTCTGACAGAGTGACCATCGGGTTCTTGGTCACCTCCCTGACTAAGCCCCTTCTCCCAGATCGCTCAGTTTAGACAGCCAGCCAGCTCTAGGAAGAGTCCTGGTGCATCTGAACTTCTTCCATTTAGAGATAATGGAGGCCACTGTGATCACTGGGACCTTCAAAGTAGCAGAAATGTTTCTGTACTCTTTCCCAGATTTGTGTCTCGAGACAATCCTGTCTCAGAGGTCTACAGACAATTCCTTTGACTTCATGCTTGGTTTGTGCTCTGACATGTGCTGTCAACTGTGGAATCTTATATGTAGACAGGTGTGTGTCTTTCCAAATCATGTCCAATCAACTGAATTTACCCCAGGTGGACTCCATTTAAGCTGTAGAAACATCTCAAGGATGATCAGTGGAAACAGGAGGCACCTGAGCTCAATTTGAGCTTCATGACAAAGGTTGTGCATGCCATTTCTTAGGTTTTTTTTTTAAATTTAGATTTAAATTAAATTTGCAAAAATGAAAAGTAAACTTTTCACATTGTCATAATGAGGTATGTGTAGAATTTTGAGGAAAAAAATTATTTACTCCATTTTGGGAATAGGCTGTAACATAAAAATGTGAAAAACGTGAAGTGCTGTGAATACTTTCCAGATGCACTTACATATATATATATATATATATATATATATATATATATATATATATATATATGTATATATATATATATATATATATATATATATATATAATATATATATATATATATTTTTTTATTTTATTTATTTTTTTTTTACTGGGTTCCCATGTTATCATTTTGAACACATCAGTCAAATACATGACTTTTTGAAGTATTTTGCCTTAACAACTGTCAGAAATCAATGTATGTGCACACGTGTGTGTGTGTGTGTGTGTGTGTGTGTGTGTGTGTGTGTGTGTGTGTGTGTGTGTGTGTGTGTGTGTGTGTGTGTGTGTGTGTGTGTGTGTGTGTGTAATACTCTATGTAGCAAGATTCTGTGCTAAAATCCTCTGTAGGCTTTAATGGTGAATAATTAAATGACAATAGATCTCTTAAACATTGTAAAACTACAAAAGGTGAGAGACAGAGATAGAGAGAGGGACTGATCCCAGTGATTTTTAGAATCTAGTGGTGCATTCTCAGTTTTGTATTTACAGTAATTCCAGTTTTGATTAGGTTTGTGTTCTTGACATTTGTTTCTTGGTCTGTCCGTGTACTTCTTTAGTAGTTTTAGTTCTTGTTTATTCTTTAAGTGTATATCTGGTTTCAGTCTTGTTTCTAAGAGTTTTAGGTTTATTTCTAAATATCCTGCTTTGGTTTATTCTAATAGCTTGTCAGGTTTACCCTATTTCCTGTTTTACTTTGACACAGTCTTCCCTGTTTTTGTTTGGTTTGCTTTCTTCCTGTTTGAGTCAGACTAAATCTATATAAGTACATCACACTGACCCATAAGAAGCACTGTGGGGACTTTCAGTTTGTGCTGCGTAGCCAGATGAACTGATCAAAGAAAAGGACCTCACCATGGAACTGTCTTCTGTCATCGATGGCAACCACCCAGAAAATCCACCAGTCCATCCCCGTAGCCCCCTGCCAAGATTAGGACCTCACATGGTCAAAATCTTGTAGCTGATGTTCCTCACAATGCGTAATGTTCGTTTTGACACCGTCATTCCAGCGGTGCCAAAGCAACCTCAGAAAAGCCCAAGTACCAAAGTCATCCAGTTAGTGCCTTCTGCCACTGGTTAGCATGAAGTGAAACTAACACACAGGAAGGACCAGGATGTTGAAGACCTGGACGTTCATTCTCTTGAAAAGTGTCATCATCACCAAACACCTCTGTCCAAGAGCCTCAAGGCTCCATGAACTCTCTTTTTTAATTACGAAGACATAAGCATCACTGCCAAGTTGAAAAGTCACAAATCCATAAATTGTTTCATGTCACTGGGTGCATATTGTGTATTTTTTGGTGTGTCAGTTGTCATGAAACCGATATGTGGAACCTTCAGTCATGTCTGTATGGACTGGTGTTTCCGGTGTCCATCTTTTTTCAATGTCTGTTAATGTTCTATTCTTTGTAGTCTGAGAATCAAATCCAAATTTAGTGTGGATTCTAGTGCCAAGTATAAGCCTGAGTTTTGTGTCTCCAGGTATGCAGTGTGGTTGGTTCCAGTGAGTGAACATCAGGATACAGAATATTCTCTGTGGCCTGTGCTTGGCCCACATTTACATTATTAAAATGAGATGGGAGGTGACAGAAGGTGCAACGGTGCGATCGGGCCGCTGTCAGAGCTGTCACTTGCTCCACTGGCCAAAGGGCCCTGACCCCAATCCTATCCACTACGGGGGGGAGACGTGGCGGGAAGGGACAGAAACAGTTCAGAGAGACGAGAGGGGTGAACAGAAAAGAAAAATGAGACAAGAGGATCATTGTTAAGTGTCCATGGATCTCTCTCTCTCTCTCTCTCTCTCTCTCTCTCTCTCTCTCATTCTACATATGAAAATCTACACCTATCAAATGGCCAGATTGTTGCTGTTCAACAATTTTGAACATTAAGTTCTTGGTCATACACAAGTGGTTCTTTGCACTTTTTCTGAAGATATTCTGACTTAAGTACTTGAAAATTAGAGGTGCCTTAAGCCATGAACAGACATTTATGGATTTATGATGCTGACACAGTCAATAGAATTTCAAATCTGACATTAACTGTAATATCCATGTGTTTGCTGTTGGATTCACATTTTGTCTGAACCCTCACCTGTACACATTGTGAAATGTATTAATTTGTATTCCTGAAATTCATGCTGATCCCACCAGAAGTTCTTGTTTTTTAATAACATGTTTTTAACTTATGCCATTCTTACAGGTATCTGTAATATAACAAGAAAGGATCATTTTGCAACAGTTTTGAAAAAAGAACTTTGCGTATCTTTTTTAAATGTAATATAATATAATATGACGGGTCAGACTAAGGGCAGTTCAGAACCTCCATGACCAGTAAAAGATCAAGGACCGTGACGTCGCCCGGTATGGCGGAGCCGGGGTCCCACCCTGGAGCCAGGCCTGGGGTTGGGGCTCGCGCGCGAGCGCCTGGTGGTCGGGTCTTAGCCCATGGGGCCCGGCCGGGCTCAGCCCGAAAGAGTGACGTGGGACCGCCCTCCTGTGGGTTCACCACCCGCAGAGGGGGCCATGGGGGTAGGGTGCAGAGAGGATTGGGTGGCGGTCAAGGGCGGGTGGCCCAGCGGCACGGTCCATGCTCACAGCCCCTGGCTGTTGGGACGTGGAATGTCACCTCGCTAGGGGGGAAGGAGCCTGAGCTTGTGCGGGAGGTTGAGAGATACCGACTAGAGATAGTCGGGCTCACCTCCACGCACAGCTTGGGCTCTGGTACCCAACTCCTGGAGAGGGGCTGGACACTTCATTTTTCTGGCGTCACCCATGGGGAGAGGCGGAGAGCTGGGGTCGCATTGCTTATTGCTCCCCAGCTCAGTTGCCAAGTGTTGGAGTTCACTCCGGTGAACAAGAGGGTCACGTCCCTACGCCTTCGGGTCGGGGACAGGTCTCTCACCGTTGTCTCGGCCTACGGGCCGAGCAGCACGTAGGCCGCCCACGTGGGCGGCAACAGTGAGACCTGGAGGGGGGTGATCGGGAAGCAAGGCCTCCCCGATCTGAACCCGAGTGGTGTTCAGTTGTTGGACTTCTGTGCTAGTCACAGTTTGTCCATCACGAACACCATGTTCAAGCACAAGGGTGTCCATAAAGGGTGTCCATAAGTGCACATGGCACCAGGACACCCTGAGCCAGAGGTCGATGATCGACTTTGTAGTCGTATCATCTGACCTTCGGCCATGTGTATCGGACACTTGAGTGAAGAGAGGGGCAGAGCTGTCGACTGATCACCACCTGGTGGTGAGTTGGATCCACTGGGAGGGTAGGAAGCTGGTCAGACCTGGCAGGCCCAAACGTATCATGAGGGTCTGCTGGGAATGACTGGCGGAACCCTCTGTCAGCGAGGTCTTCAACTCCCACCTCCGGGAGAGCTTCTTCCAGATCCCGGGGGAGGTTGGAGACATGGAGTCCGAGTGGACCATGTTCTCCACCTCCATTGTCGATGCGGCTGTGGTCGATGCAGCTCGTAGCTGTGGTCGCAAGGTCTCTGGTGCCTGTTGTGGCGGCAATCCCCGAACCCAGTGGAGGACACCGGAAGTAAGGGATGCCGTCAAGCTGAAGAAGGAGTCCTACTTATCTTTGTTGGTAGGTGGGACCCCAGAGGCAGCTGACAGGTACCGGCAGGTCAAGCGTGCCACAGCCCGTGCGGTCACAGAGGCAAAAACTCAGATCTGGGAGGAGTTCGGGGAGGCTATGGAGGAGGACTATCGGTCGGCCTCGAAGAGATTCTGGCAAACCGTCCGATGCCTCAGGAGGTGGAAGCAGCTCTCCACCAGCACTGTTTACGGTGCAGGTGGGAAGCTGTTGACCCTGACTGGGGATGTTATCAGGCGGTGGAAGGAGTACTTCGAGGATCTCCTCAATCCCATCGTCACGTCTTCCGAAGAGGAAGCAGAGACTGGGGACTCGGAGGCGGACTCATCCATTACCCAGGCCGAAGTCACCGAGGTGGTTAGAAAGCTCCTCGTTGGTAAAGCTCCTGGGGTGGATGAAATCCGTCCTGAGTACCTTAAGTCTCTGGATGTTGTGGGGCTGTCTTGGCTGACACGCCTCTGCAACATCACGTGGCGATCGGGGACAGTGCCTCTGGATTGGCAGACCAGGGTGGTGGTCCCTCTGTTTAAGAAGGGGGACCAGAGGGTGTGTTCCAACTATAGGGGGATCACACTCCTCAGCCTCCCCGGTAAGGTCTATTCCAGAGTACTGGAGAGGAGAATTCGGCCGATGGTCGAACCTCGGATTCAGGAGGAGCAGTGTGGTTTTCGTCCTGGTTGCGGCACACTGGACCAGCTCTACACGCTCCATCAGGTGCTCGAGGGTTCATGGGAGTTTGCCCAACCAGTCCACATGTGTTTTGTGGATCTGGAGAAGGCGTTCGACCGTGTCCCTCGGGGCACCCTGTGGGGAGTGCTCCAGGAGTACGGGGTCGGGGGTCCTTTGCTAAGGGCTATCCGGTCCCTGTACGACCGCAGCGGGAGCTTGGTTCGCATTGCCGGTAGTAAGTCAAACCTGTTTCCAGTGCACGTTGGCCTCCGCCAGGGCTGCCCTTTGTCACCGGTTCTGTTCATTATTTTTATGGACAGAATTTCTAGGCGCAGCCAGGGTGTAGAGGGGGTCTGGTTTGGGAACCACAGAATCTCGTCTCTGCTGTTTGCAGACGATGTGGTTCTGTTGGCTTCGTCAAATCAGGACCTTCAGCGTGCACTGGGGTGGTTTGCAGCCGAGTGTGAAGCGTCCGGGATGAAAATCAGCACCTCCAAACCCGAGGCCATGGTTCTCGACCAGAAAAAGGTGCTTTGCCCTCTTCAGGTTGGTGGAGTGTCCTTGCCTCAAGTGGAGGAGTATCTCGGGGTCTTGTTCACGAGTGAGGGACGGATGGAACGTGAGATCGACAGACGGATCGGTGCAGCATCTGCAGTGATGCGGTCGCTGTATCGGACCGTCGTGGTGAAGAGAGAGCTGAGTAGGGGGGCAAAGCTCTCAATTTACCAATCGATCTATGTTCTGATCCTCACCTATGGTCATGAGATTTGGCTCATGACCGAAAGAACGAGATCGCGAGTACAAGCGGCCGAGATGAGTTTCCTCCGCAGGGTGGCTGGGTGCTCCCTTAGAGATAGGGTGAAGACCTCGGTCACTCAAGAGGACCTCGGAGTCGAGCCGCTGCTCCTCTACGTCGAAAGGAGTCAGTTGAGGTGGCTCGGGCATCTTTTCCAGATGCCCCCTGGACGCCTCGCTGGAGAGGTGTTCCGGGCACGTCCCACTGGGAGGAGGCCCCGGGGAAGACTCAGGACACGCTGGAGGGACTGCATCTCTCAGCTGGCTTGGGAACGCCTTGGGGTTCCCCCGGAGGAGCTGGGGGAGGTGTGTGTGGATCGGGAGGTCTGGGAGGCTTTGCTTGAGCTGCTGCCCCCGCGACCCGACTCCAGATAAAGCAGAAGAAAATGGATGGATGGATGGATATAATATAATATAATTTATTAGACACCCATGCATAACAGAAATTCACTCATATAGAAATGACCAAATGCATAACAAAAAAGTCAGACGAAAAGAAATATAAGAAATATAAGAAAATAAACCAAATACATGGTGCCTAAAGACGTAGGCAGAAGCAACTCTTATCCGCGCCTACCCTCCTGCATAAAATCAATCAAACAGGCATATATGCCTGTTCATAGACATTTATATCCAACACAATCTGAACACAGCAGCACATAGTTACAGATAAAATAAGTCAAATATCTGCCAGTATCTGGCTGATAAACAACATTTTCATTTTGAAAGAAGTCCTATATTGGCTCAGAGGCCTATTGATACCGCCGGTGCTTAGCGCCTTGAGGCAGCTTTGTTGTAATATGGCGATATATAACTGAAATAAATTGAAATTATGTCTGTATTCTGTAGCATCAAGTGGATGAATGTCTACAGCTCCCTTGGGATGGAACTCCAGTAGCATGAGAGGGATTTCAACAGGCAGGCCATCTCTCTCTCTCTCTCTCTCTCTCTCTCTCTCTCTCTCTCTCTCTCTATATATATATATATATATATATATATATATATATATATACGAGGTCTGTGATGAAAAAAGCGGTCCTTTTTATTTTTTTCAAAAAATAAATGGATTTGATTCATATGTTTTTACATCAGACAAGCTTGAACCCTCGTGCGCATGCATGAGTTTTTTCACATGTGTCGGTGACGTCATTCGCCTGTGGGCAGGCCTTGAGTGAGGAGTGCTCCACCTCGCCCGTCGGAATCTCTTTGTCTGAATAGCCACTGCGGATGGCGCGCGTTGCTTTATCAACATTTTTTCTGGACCTGTGAAGAATATCCGAGTAGACACTATTCGAGAAATTAAGCTGGTTTTCGGTGAAAAGTTTAACGGCTGATGAGAGATTATGGGGTGTTTCTGTCGGTGTAAGGACTTCCCACGGAGCGGGTCGTCGGCCTGTTTCGACCTGAAAACATTCTAATTTAAGCTTAATTCACCTAGGACGTCGTGAGAGAACAGAGAAGATTCAGAACAGGCCGGCATGAGGACTTTATGCGGACATTCCACTGTTTAAGGACATTTTGTAATGAAAGACGTGCACGCAAATTTGCCGAGTTGTTTCCGTGATGACTCGACGAATCTGTGTGCGCCGTGACAGGAAAAACACCTCCGTGTTGAAAACCATTTGTAAAATTCAGGCGGCTTTTGATGGCTTTCAACAAGTGAGTAACTGAGAAATTGTTTAACAGCTTGGGCATGTTCCAACTTGCCTGTTAAGGTTTCCAACGGAGGTGTTTTTCCTGTAGCGACCCCCCGCGGTCGGGTCCGGCAAGACATGTGACTCTGCCCGCACGTTCTTTCATTACAAAATGTCCGTTAACAATGGAATGTCCGAATAAACTCCTCATGCTGACTTCTTCTGAAAGTTCTCTGTTCTCTGACGACTTACTGGGTCAACAGAGCCTGAAATGTGGAAGTTTTGAACTTGAAACTGCGAGACGCTGCCGCCTCGAAACGCAGATCGCCGTCAGGCGCCTTGGGCCATCCTTAAAGCGACACTACCAGACCAAAATCTCTCATCAGCCGTTAAAATTTTTACCGAAAACCAGCTGAATTTATGGAATGGTGTCCACTCAATTGTGCCTTACAGTTTTTGAAAAATTTTTTATCAAACAAAGCAGCAGTCTCTGAGCCATTCCTAAACAATGAAAAAACGACGAGAGGGTGGGCCACTCCTCACTCAAAGACTGCCCACAGGCAAATGGCGTAACCGACAGGCGTGAAAAAACTCTTGCATGCCCACGAGGGTTCAAGCATGTCTGATGTAATCACACGTGATTCAAATCCATATGGTTTTTGAAAAAAATAATAAGGTCCGTTACTTTTATCACAGACCTCGTATATATATATATATATATATATATATATATATATATATATATATATATATATATATATATATATATATATATATATATATATATATATATATATATATATGTATATATATATATATATAAACGCATCACTTTTGGTTTTGCTCCCATTTTGTATGAAATGAACTCAAAGATCTAAAACTTTTTCCACATACACAATATCACCATTTCCCTCAAATATTGTTCACAAACCAGTCTAAATCTGTGATAGTGAGCACTTCTCCTTTGCTGAGATAATCCATCCCACCTCACAGGTGTGCCATATCAAGATGCTGATTAGACACCATGATTAGTGCACAGGTGTGCCTTAGACTGTCCACAATAAAAGGCCACTCTGAAAGGTGCAGTTTTATCACACAGCACAATGCCACAGATGTCGCAAGATTTGAGGGAGCGTGCAATTGGCATGCTGACAGCAGGAATGTCAACCAGAGCTGTTGCTCGTGTATTGAATGTTCATTTCTCTATCATAAGCCGTCTCCAAAGGCGTTTCAGAGAATTTGGCAGTACATCCAACCAGCCTCACAACCGCAGACCACGTGTAACCACACCAGCCCAGGACCTCCACATCCAGCATGTTCACCTCCAAGATCGTCTGAGACCAGCCACTCGGACAGCTGCTGAAACAATCGGTTTGCATAACCAAAGAATTTCTGCACAAACTGTCAGAAACCGTCTCAGGGAAGCTCATCTGCATGCTCGTCGTCCTCATCGGGGTCTCGACCTGACTCCAGTTCGTCCTCGTAACCGACTTGAGTGGGCAAATGCTCACATTCGCTGGCATTTGGCAAGTTGGAGAGGTGTTCTCTTCACGGATGAATCCCGGTTCACACTGTCCAGGGCAGATGGCAGACAGCGTGTGTGTGGCGTTGTGTGGGTGAGCGGTTTTCTGATGTCAATGTTGTGGATCGAGTGGCCCAAGGTGGCGGTGGGGTTATGGTATGGGCAGGCATCTGTTATGGATGAAGAACACAGGTGCATTTTATTGATGGCATTTTGAATGCACAGAGATACCGTGACGAGATGGACAGTCTAAGGCACACCTGTGCACTAATCATGGTGTCTAATCAGCATCTTGGTATGGCACACCTGTGAGGTGGGATGGATTATCTCAGCAAAGGAGAAGTGCTCACTATCACAGATTTAGACTGGTTTGTGAACAATATTTGAGGGAAATGGTGATATTGTGTATGTGGAAAAAGTTTTAGATCTTTGAATTCATCTCATACAAAATGGGAGCAAAACCAAAAGTGTTGCATTTATATTTTTGTTGAGTGTATATATTCTATTTTGAACATAACTTTTCAATAACCAACCAGATACCATTCCAGTGTATCCAATACCCCATGATTTTTTCAAATTTATTAAATAAAAATTTAAATCATGCGTACATAAGTACTCACACCCTTTGCTCAATACTTTTATTGATGCACCTTTTTGCAGCATTTACACCCTCAAGTCTTCGTGAATATGATGCCACAAGCTTGGTGCACCTATCTTTGGGCAGTTTGGTCCATTCCTCTTTTCAGCACCTCTCAAGCTCCGTCAGGTTGGATGGGGAGTGTCAGTGTACAGTCATTTTCAGATCTCTCCAGAGATGTTCAATCGGATTCAGATCTGGGCTCTGGCTGGGCCACTCAAGGACATTCACAGAGTTGTCCTGAAGCCACTCCTTTGATATCTTGGCTGTGTGCTTAGGGTCATTGTCCTGCTGAAAGATGAACCGTCGCCCCAGTCTGAGGTCAAGAGTGGTCTGGAGCAGGTTTTCATCCAGGATGTCTCTGTACATTCCTGTATTCATCTTTCCCTCAATCCTGACTAGTCTCGACTAGACTCACCTAGTTTTCATGAGTGGGTACCTGCATTCTGAAATCAACTCTTCTCACATTTTTAGGAGGAATTTTGGGAAATGTGCTACAATCCTTGTTGTAGGTTGGTAATATGCTTATTGTACAAGACTGACACATTCTGGAAGCGTTATGGCTGATTAACAAATGTAGACACTGCCAGTTTCATGAGCTGGTGTTGGCATCCTGAAATCAAATCTCATACCTTGAAATGTTATCAGAATGTAGCAAGCACTTGTACTAAAGCAGCATTTGCCAGTAGGGGGATATTGTGCTCTCAGAGCACGCCTTGTTTGTTTTATATATATATATATATATATATATATATATATATATATATATATATATATATATATATATATATATATATATATATATATATATATATATATATATATATATATATATATATATATATATATATATATATATATATATATATATATATATATATATATATATAATCATTATGGGGTGTTGGTAGAATTTTGAGGGGAAACATTTTTAGAATAAAGCTGTAACACAAACTGTTGGAAAAGTGAAGTGCTGTGAATAGTGTCTGGATCCACTGTAGCTACACAAGTAGGAGTAATGGATCATAGAACTTTTTGTCTTTGGTGACCAGGTTTTCCACATCTGTCCATATTCTGCAAAATGTTAATGAAGTATAGAGTTGTTTGTTTGTTTTTGCAGGTGAACGTGTTCATACTTTTGTCTGTTAGTTGATTGTTGCAGAGTTTTTACTGTAAACTGCTCATTCTGGCTTATCAGTCTCTGCTTTGTTCTTGTCCAAGGTCAAGTTTCTGATGAAGAAGTGAACCTTCATCAAGTGGGACCTTAGCACTGTTGCCACAATTTGGAGTTTCATTGATCCTGTACATACGTCATCCATCTGATCCTCTGAGATCTTTCCAGGACTGGGACTTGTGAGCTCAATGGGGAAATGT
This sequence comes from Thalassophryne amazonica, assembly GCF_902500255.1. NCBI lineage: Eukaryota > Metazoa > Chordata > Actinopteri > Batrachoidiformes > Batrachoididae > Thalassophryne > Thalassophryne amazonica. Next base: position 73,130,618 of record NC_047112.1, read on the forward strand.
GGAGTATGCTGATGAATCACCAACTTGCTAATTGTAGCACATTTACTGCGACTGCTCTTCAACATTTGAGTGTCTTTCTAGCCAACCACTGGACTCTATATGTATATGGTCGCTTAGCTGCAACATTTCTGTCTTAGCATGTGTGACAATGCTTTGTTGTGTAATGTTTTCATTGTTACTGTTAGTATGGCCAAAGGAGATGTTCTCTCCACTGAGTCTGGTCTGCTTGAGGTGTCTTCCTATAATCAAAAAACACCTGAGGTGTTTTTTTTTCTTCTGTCTCTTTTCCACTGTTGCTAATGTGCTTGCTGTGGGGGTAGGTAAGGTGAGACCTTGCTCTTGTGAAGCACCTTGGGGTGTCTTATGTTGTGATGCAGTGCTGTGTAAATAAACTGAATTGTCTATTCAGTCACACACTGGGCTAAAGAATATTAGGGTAAATATTACACCCCTGGGTTTTGACATACATGTAAGTTGCTTTGTAATATAAGTCGCAGGACCTCCAAAATGTTTTTTTTTTAAAGCACAACTTGTCATTTGGAAAATATGGTAATACTTGTCAGCCACTTTCCCTTGGACTTTGGTCTTCATACTTTTTGGTGTATGTGCGTTTTTTTGCACCTGTACCATTGGACAGGGGAGTCCCTGATTAAGTGTCTATCTCTCTCAAAACAGCAGCCATTGTCTTCACACACTGTTAAGGCACAACTAATGCTGGCTCAAGAAGACACCTGCCGCTACTACTAATAATACTAAAGTGCTCAATAGCCTATGTCACTCCCCATTATGTTAACATATAAATGTGCCAAGTTTGGCTCAATTCCGAGGTGCCGTTTGGACAGGAAAGGGAAATATACACACCCATAGGCACACATACAGTTGTATCTTAATATATAGATATGTAGTCAGCCTGTATTAAAAAAAAACCTGTAGGTTAGACACGAGGCCTCTAGAGGCGCAACACCCTGTGATGTTGCCCAGTTTGCACAACCCTTGCAATGGCTCTAGCTGTTGGATTCATATTTTCTCTAAAATGTGGACTATCCATCCATCCATTTTCTAAACCCACTCTCTCCAATTAAAGGTCACAGGGGGCTGGAGCCTATCCAAGCAGTCATAGGGTGTGAGGCAGGGTACACTCTGGACAGGACGCCAGTCTGTCACAGAGCCACATGTAGACAAACACATTCACATCCGCATGCACACCTACAGATAATTTAAGGTTTCCAGTCTACCTAACCTGCATGTCTTTGGATGTGGGAGAAAGACAGAGCTCCGGGAGAGAACCCACACAAACACGGGGGGAAAGTGCAAACTCCACACAGAAAGGCCACAAGTGGGAACTGAACCCATGGCTTTCTTGTTGTGAGGCAACAGTGCTAACCACTAACCACTGTGCTGCCAAACATGGACTAATGTTCCTAAAAATATGCAGAATATTTCTGAAACTGGCTTTAATCATAGAAAATATTTTTTTACTGAAGTATTCTTTTTTTTTTTTAATTGAGGCAGCAGGGTGGCCAAGCAATTAGTGTGCTGGTTTCCAGAGCAGGTTCCCATTTCAAGCCCACCCCTGCCCATTTTCCATGTAATGTGGAGTTGCGTCACGAAGGGCTTCCGGCGCAGATCCAACTCTAATTTCTGTGCCAACCCCAAGTAAGAACAAGGATGATACAGTAACTGCTATTAATGTATTTACTGTTGGAATAACATTTTGTCTAAAACATAGAATCATTTTCATAAAAATCTGCAGAAAATTTGTTGAGATGTGTGTAAACAGCTGCTGTTCAATATCATTTTTTAAAAAGTATTCTGATCATTAAAAGAAATTTGTTCTGTTGCACCTTTTCTAGATGATATTCTGACTTATGTACTTGAAAGTTAGTGGTGCTAATCATTTTTGATCAGAACTGTACAAAGGTAGTTAGATATAAATATATGTATATGTATAGAGAACAATGCAGCAGATGTCTGTTTGTTGCACACCTGCACAACTTTTTAATCAGGTCTAAGTAATATTACGAGTATTATTAGAGTAGTTTTTGAGTCATCCTACTTACAATTCAGTTAACAGAAGAACTTGAAAGAATTACAAACATCAATAAATCAGAAATCAAAGCAACTTCTCGTGTACTTACAAAGTCAAATGTGAATTTGTGTTTTTCTTATAGAACAATGTGCAGAGGTGCTGAGATTCCCGAAGGAGATGCTTTGTGAAGAAGTTGGGATTTGATGTATGGTGTTGAATGTACTTGCAGCATTTTGTACCACCCACTTTGTTCTGAAGAGGAGCACGGCATTACACTCAAAGAAAAATACCCATGCACACGTCTGCAAGAGGCACGATGCATGTGCATACACATGCATGAACTGTGAACTGAATATAAGGTAAGGTCTGCTTAATATTAGCCATTAGAGGAAGCAATGCACATCTTTTTCTGTTTAGAGTCTGCTTCAGGCTCCTGCAGTTGCACAAGTATAAACAGGCACATGTACTCTGTCTGTACACACATTCAAAGTTCTGACACAGAACACATCCTGTACATCTGCTCAGGTGAATGTCCACAAAGATAAAAAGCAGGTATTGGGTGTACGGCCTTAAATCAGCTGATAGGTAGGGACCAACACTGGACTTAATTATTTTTAACCTTTATTTGCATTAATTATTCCACTTCTGCTTTGAGGGAAAAACATCCTTGCAAAGCAGTTATTTCTTCCAGACAGTGACTTGCTTGCTTTAGTGTTCAGCAGTGATGCCAGACTCCAAAAAACCGATTTTATTTCTCCTCTAAATGTGGACATTTTAACATGTGCTTCAATGTGAAATGACTTCCTTTTGGAGCCAGCCTCAAGTGGCCATTCAAGGAACTGCAAGTTTGGCCATTTCTGTATTTGCTTCATTTAAGTGGAATGGAGGTTAGGGCTTGCTAAAAACAGATGGTGTTGTCATTGTCTTCTTAAAGGACTTTAGTGACTTTTTATCATTAATAATAAAGTTGGAAAACATTTTAATTATTGGTGATTTTAATATTCATGTTGATGACAGCACTTCTTCCACTGCAATGGAACTTTTAACATTGACTGAGACTTTTAATTTTGAGCAGCATGTTTCTGGTCCCACACATCAGAAAGGTTTCACTCTTGACTTGGTTTTCTCTCTTGGCCTTAATGTTGCCAACCTCTGTATAGAGGATGTTCACATGAGTGACCATTGGTGTGTTTTATTTGATTTTTCTTTCATTCCTGAGCCTGTGCGATCTGAGATTAAGTCTCAGAGGCGCATCATCACTTAGAACACTGCAGCTGGTTTCTCAGCCAGGTTTGACTCTAAGCTGTTCATGGAGTGTCATAATGTGGTCAGCTTTCTTCACACTTTCAACGGTCATTGTGAATCCATTTTGGATGAGGTCGCACCTTTTAAATCCAACTTGGTGACTAAGAAGACCATAAATCCTTGGCTTAATGACTGTATCCGAGATTTGAAGTGACTATGTCGGAAAACTGAGCGTTTGCGGAAGTCTTCTAAACTTGAGGTCCATAGGTTGCACCTCAGGGAACTTATGTCCTCTTTAAATAAAATGATAAAAAATGCCAGATCTGAATATTTTCGTCAGCTTATCATCTTAAATAAGAAAAAACCCCAGGTGCTGTTTGACACTATCAGCTCTATTGTGTGTCCTGTTGCTCCATTAACACCTGTATCCTGCAAAGCTGACAGCAATGTTTTTTTAGGGTTTTTGTCTGCAAAATTCAGGACATCAAAGCTAATCTCCCATTGCACACATACTGTGTCCCTGATGTTGTTGAGCCTGTTCCTCGTACATGGTCCTTTTTTAATCCTGTAACACAGGCTGATATCTCAGCTTTGATAACCAGGATGAAGCCCTCTGTATGTCCTGATGTTCTACCGTGTAGACTCCTTTTTAATGTGTTTGATGTCATTGGCCCCTGGGTTACCAAGTTGATAAATGTCTCCCTGTCTTCTGGTGTATTCCCCAGCTCTTTTAAACATGCATTTGTGGAACCACTTCTCAAAAAGTCTAATCTGGACACTTCTGATCTGAAAAACGTCCGACCTATCTCCAAACGTCCATTCCTGTCCAAAGTTTTGGAGAAGGTGGTTTATGATCAGCTAATTTCCTTCTTAGTGACTTCCAACATGTTTGACATGTATCAGTCTTGTTTCCACAGGCAACACTCTACGGAAACCGCCCTACTCAAAGTATCTAGCGATATGTTGATGTCTGCAGATTGTGGAAAATGCACCTTTCTAGTCCTATTAGATCTCTCCTCCGCATTTGACACTGTTGATCACAAAATCCTGCAAACAAGGCTATGCAATTCGGTAGATTTGTCAGGGACTGTTCTAGCGTGGTTCATCTCTTATTTGTCAGATCGTAGCTTTAGTGTCACTGCAAATGAGATCATTTCCGACTCTGCCAGTTTGACATGAGGTGTACCACAGGGTTCTGTTTTGGGGTCAATTTTGTTTTTGCTCTTTGTTTTCCCCTTGGGAAAGATTATCCAGGAGTTCGTTGATGTTTCTTGTCATTTATTTGCTGATGACATCCAAATCTACTGCTCATTTAAAGCCCCTGAGATCCAGAAATTGGACTCTCTACTGAACTGCCGTGAGAAAATAAAACAATGGCTCAGCGCAAAAGTTTTTTGCAGTTAAATTCGGATAAAACCGAGGTGCTGGTGGTTGCCCCCGATGATGTCATTCCAGGGATTAAACAGTATTTAGGTCTTTTGAGCTCATCTGCAAAATCTAGCCTGAGAAACCTAGATGTTATCTTTGATAAAGTAATGTCATTTGATCATCATTCCAAGCAGCTAACCAAACACTGTTTCAACCAGTTAAGGAAGATTTCCAAACTCAGATCAGTTGTTACAAAAGATGATCTTGAGTTGATTATTCATGTGTTTGTATCTTCTTGTTTGGACTACTGCAACAGTTTGTTTTCCTGTCTGAACAAAAAGGAGCTGCCCCGTCGGCAGCAGGTCCAAAATTCTGCAGCAAGGCTGCTGTCTCGCTCAAGCAGAAGGACTCATATTTCTCATATTTTAAAGTCTCTTCATTGGCTCCCAGTGTCGTTGCGTTTCCATTTTAAGATCCTAGTGTTGACTTTTAGAGCTTTGCATGGCCAGGCTCCTTCCTACACTAGAGACCTGTTATGTCCTTACGCTCCCGCTCGGAGCCTGAGGTCAGTGGATCAGAACCTTCTGAGGGTCCCTCGTACCCACTTTAAGACCTGAGGAGATTGCTCTTTCCAGGCCGTTGCACCAAGGCTCTGGAATGATCTCCCTTTGTCTCTTCGTTCGCTGGACTCTGTCAATGTTTTTGAGTGCAAACTTAAAACCCATCTGTTTCTCCAGGCATTCAAACCTTAGTAGTGAGAAGGCTGTTTTATGACCACTGTGTGTGTCTTTGAGTTATATTATTGTGATGTACATTGTATTTTATTCTTAGAATTTTTATCTGTGTGTCTTTTGTGAAGCACCTTGTGACTTTCCTTGTCTGCGAAAGGTGCTATATAAATAAACATTACTTACTTACTTAAAAGTAGCTCCTAGTGACGTCATTCTAAGAAATCTTTTTTAGACATTTCTTAGAATATTCCACTGATAAGATGAAAGTTGTCCACAAAGCACCTTAGACCTTAAGAGAGCTCCTAAGGTGCCAAACTGGGAGGAGTAGGGAGGAGGACCTTTAGGAAGCCTAAGAGTGTCTTAAACAGACAAGATGGCAAAAGACAGAGAGGAAGGAGAAACATTCTAGATATGTTGAATGACAGTGATTCAGTAACGCGCTAATGGCCTGATGGTGCAGGAATAATGTTTGTGGTTGACCTCATCAGGAATGAGCTTACTTTTCCCACCCAGCGTAGTAAGAGATGAAGGTCATCACAACACTGTGATACCTAGCTATGGGGAAAATGTCAATTGCATGTAAATTCTATAAAATTCATACAATTGTTAATATCAAACTATGTGATGTCAGCAGCCTAAACTCACCTGTTTGAGAAGAACTTTGTTTGTGTGCTGCAATCCCTGCTCTCACTTTGGTATTGCAACACGTACCAGCTCTTCTCACACTTGTCACTTGTGCACAACTACCAGCATGGAGATTAAATATAACAATAAGATAATCTGGGCTCCTACTGTCAGGGTCTTCAAATTCACACAGAGCATTCTTGGGACACAGACCTTTCACAAGTTCAAAGATGGCTATCCTTGACCTATTGTAAGGGGTCAAAAGGTCACATTCTTTCTACACACTCTTTCATTGATTACATGCTCATATGGCTGAGGGTATTTTAGCATTGCATTATATTTGGTATTTGAAATGGCATAAAAAAATTCAAATGTGTGAAATACCAAGTGGAGGTGAGTTAAGCGTTGGGCTTCAGACCAGAGGATCCTTGGTTCATAACCCAGCCTGACCGGAAAATCACTAAGGCCCCTTTGGGGAAGGTCCTTAACGCCCGAGTTTTTCCCGATGTGTAGTGAGCACCTTGCATGGCAGCACCCTGACATCAGTGTGTCTGTGTGAATGGGTGAATTTGAGGCATCATTGTAAAGCACTTTGAGCATGTGATGCAGATGGGAAAGTTTTATATAATGCAAACCATTTACCATAGCAAGTGTTCCAGTACTTTTGGAGGGTACTGTATGTGCTCTCTGAGCACTTCTTGTTTTGTTTTCATTTGTGATCTGTACCAGATCATAAAAGGATGGATATTTGTCCTTGGGGGAAACAGATGCATCACATTCCTGTTATTATTGCTTCTGTGTTTTGACTGTGAGGCTCCTGCTTCTAGGCTCTTTGCAATTTATAATTTTAGGATGAATTTGTACACCTTTTAACTGCAGCCAGTCAGCTGTAGCTTTAAGGGTGTTGTTTTTCCTCCTGTCTCCATTCAGCAGAAAGTTCACTTTCAATTTGCCTTTTTTCCTGGGCCAGCAGTTAAACACTCTCCAAGACATGATGTCTGCCTCGACTCCAGCATGGAGGTGAGATGCTTTATTGGAAGCAACTAAACAAATACCATTACTCTCCTTAATCTGTCTCAGTCAGTGGCTGATTATGTCAAACCAGCTGTGTTTGAGAAGACGGCACATAATGCATATGCACGTTTATGATCCAATAGATGGTCAAGAAGTGGCTGCAACTCATTGTGTTTACTCAGAGTATTTCCTTTGACTGATGACTTAAACTAAAGCATGCGGTGCGGCAGAAGTAAGGCTGATTGTTTTAGCCCTGATTGATGTCCGCATTCCAAATATGAAGTAATCTGCCTCAATTTCCCACAACCATTGACAGCAATCCTGTGTCATCCAAGTGGAACAAACACCACCAATCACACACGAGGACGAATGATAAGACAGTCAAGATGCACGCCACCTATCGACTTGAAAACAACTTTTCAACTTGCAAAAGATTCTGACCAGGAATGACATTTTATTTTATTTGAGATGAAGTCAAGTTTAACATTTCCAAGATTTCATTGCAAAAAAGGTCCCTCTCAAAATAAGACAAATAATCCAAAATCTATCCAAATGGTCTTGCATTAAGCCAAAAAAATAAAAAATAAAATAAAATAAAATCTGCCAGTGGGGTAAGAAAAATTTATTTGGTTAGAATTCCCAAAACTAGCAAAATATCTTGGCACTGAGCAATCAAAATGTGCCTTAAAACTAGACAGAATTCTTATTTTAAGATTAGCCTCTGTCTTAAAATAAGGAAAACAATCTTGTTCCTTTGCTTTGGTGATTGGAAATCCATTGCTTTTCCTTGTTACTGGTTAAATACAGCTTGATATTAGCTGGGAAAACTTATGAAAACGTGAGATACATTTTCCCAAAATAAGACATTTTTTCCTTCTGTAAAAAAAATGCTTGACAAGATTATTTTTCGACTGAGAAAAATTAAAGTCAAATTTTCTTTGAACAAGTCTTTTTTTTTACTTTCTTAGATATTGGTTTTTGCAGTGTTTGATGCACAAAACCTCTTGACTTGAAAACAGTTTTGCCCACGAGCAAAACTTTTTGCCTTGTAATGAAAGAGGATAGATTCACAATCATTAAAAAACAAGAAAAAAGTCTACAATGAGCCAAACTCTGAATCAGTATACTGGTTGATGAACACATTAAATTCCAGAGAAGCACTGGTACATGATGCTTAATGTTGGGTGCTAATTTTGACACAAGCCTTCTGGACTTGTGCCTTATGCCCAGGGCATCATTAGTGTAAAAGAGTCAAAGAAATACTCAGCTGTGCCAGTAATGTTTTCTTGGTCATTGCTCTGCAATGAAAAGGACAAAAGCTAAAGGGTCAATGTTCATTTGTCTCCAACAGACTGAGGCCACTGTCCTCTTTGGGAACTACAACCCCAATTCCAGTGAAGTTGGGGCATTGTGTAAAATGTAAATTAAAAACAGAATACAATGATTTGCAAATCCTCTTCAATCTATATTCAAGTGAATGCACCACCAAGACAAGATATTTAACGTTCAAACTGATAACCTTTATTGTTTTTGTGCACATATTTGCTCATTTTTGAAATGGATGCCTGCAACACGTTTCAAAAAAGCTGGGACAGTGGTATGTTTACCACTGTGTTACATCACCTTTCCTTCTAACAACACTCAATAAGCGTTTGGGAACTGAGGACACTAATTGTGAGTGTCATGACTGGGTATAAAAGGAACATCCCCAAAAGGCTCAGCTGTTCACAAGCAAAGATGTGGCGAGGATCACTACTTGTGAACAACTGTGTGAAAAAATAGTCCAACAGTTTAAGAACAATCTATCTCAACGTTCAATTGCAAGGAATTTAGGGATTCCATTATCTACAGTTCATAATATAATCAAAAGATTCAAAGAAGCTGGAGAACTTTCTACACGTAAGCGGCAAGGCCGAAAACCAACATTGACTGCCCGTGACCTTCGATCCCTCAAGCGCCACTGCATTAAAAACCGACATCACTGTGTAAAGGATCTTACCACGTGGGCTCAGGAACACTTCAGAAAACTGTTGTCAGTTAACACAGTTTGTCAGTACATGTACAAGTTATAACTTGTTATAACCATGCAAAGCGAAAGCCATACATCAACAACATCCAGAAACGCCACTGCCTTCTCTGGGCCCGAGCTCAGATACAGACAGATGCAAAGTGGAAAAGTGTGCTGTGGTCTGATGAGTCCACATTTCAAATTGTTTTTGGAAATCATGGACGTTGTGTCCTCTGGACAAAAGAGGAAAAAGACCATCCAGATTGTTACCAGCGCAAAGTTCAAAAGCCAACATCTGTTTTGGTATGGGGGTGTGTTAGTGCCCATGGCATGGGCAACTTACACATCTGTGATGGCACCATCAATGCTGAAAGGTACATCCAGGTTTTGGAGCAACACATGCTGCCATCCAAGCAATGTCTTTTTCAGATACGTCCCTGCTTATTTCAGCAAGACAATGTCAAGCCACATTCTGCACATATTAGAACAGCGTGGCTTCGAAGTAAGAGTGCAGGTACTAGATTGGCCTGCTTGCAGTCCAGACCTGTCACCCACTGAAAATATGTGGCGCATTATGAAGCGCAAAATACGACAATGAAGACCCCGAACTGTTGAACAACTGAAGTCGTACATCAAGCAAGAATGGGAAAGAATTCGACCTACAAAGCTTCAACAGTTTGTGTCCTCAGTTCCCAAATGCTTACTGAGTGTTGTTAGAAGGAAAGGTGATACGGTAACACATTTCAAAAAGCTGGGACAGTGGTATGTTTACCACTGTCCCAGCTTTTGAAACGTGTTGTAGGCATCCATTTCAAAATGAGCAAATATTTGCACAAAAACAATAAAGTTTATCAGTTTGAACATTAAATATCTTGTCTTTGTGATGTATTCAATTGAATATAGGTTGAAGAGGATTTGCAAAGCATTGTATTCTGTTTTTATTTACATTTTACACAATGTCCCAACTTCATTGGAATTGGGGTTGTATAACAAATGTGTGATTGGTGAGATTTCACCCCCTGTTGGCATGACAACTTCAAAGAAACCCCTCAGAGATGAGACAACCCAGAAGAAACCTTCCATATTGCCTAATAAGCAATAGGAAACACTCCAGCACTCCACAGCCATTAATTTCCACCTCAATACTGAGCAGAACCTTCTCCTATCCTCATTAACATGGAGTCTCACAGCTCCAAACACCAAAGCAATTTATCCATCCAGGTGCTTCCCTTATTAGCCCCAGCAGCCCTGGTGCTGTTGATCCAGTCACACAGACCCATCTGAACTCCACCAGAATGAATCGGGAGTCATGATGTCAAATGACCAGGACTGAATACACTGGGTCACACCTTGGACCTGTCAGATGGCCTGCGAATGTCTTTAAAAGCTAAAGGTTGGAACACATTTTGGAGACTAGCAAAATTTTATGACCTGACTATACATCAAATTAATACCTAAACAAAGCTCCTTAATATGGTTTTGACTGCATGTATTTGAACACAGGGAGCATGTTTTCATACGCTGTTATAGTTTTACTTGTGATTTCAGGGGGAGTGTACTTGCCATTCACTATAACTGCTTCAGCAAGGTTTTCAGAAATATGGGTTCAGAAAGACCTGAGGTATCAGATCTCAACAGGGAGCACAGCTCGACAGAACACCAGCAACCCAGACAGTAAGTGGGCTTTATTGTCACTAACTGAAATGATATGAAATGTAAAAAATGAAAAATAGTTTTGGAACACATTTAAGTGCAGATTGACACCATACGTATTTCATATGTATGTTGGAAAAGATTTTTGTTAATGTTTTGATGGGGGCAGCACAGAGGCATAGTGGTTAACACTGTTGACTCACAGCAAGAAGGTCATGGGATCGCTTCCCACCTGTGGCTATTCTGTGTAGAATTTGCATGTTCTCCCCATGTTTGATTGGGTTCCCTCTGGGTGCTCAGTCTTCCTACCACATCCAAAGACATGCAGGTTAGGTGAATTGGAAACTTTAAATTCACCCTCAGTATGTGTGTGTGTGTGTGTGTGTGTGTGTGTGTGTGTGTGTGTGTGTGTGTGTGTGTGTGTGTGTGTGTGTGTGTGTGTGTGTGTGTGTGTGTGTGTGTGTGTGTGTGTGTGTGTGTGTGTGTGTGTTTGTCTGTATGTGTCCCTGTGACAGACTGGCGTCCTGTCTAGGGTGAACTCTCACACCCTATGATATGACTGCTGGAATAGGCTCCAGCCCCCTGTGACCCTTAATTGGAGTAAGCGGGTATAGAAAATGGATGTTCTGATGGGCTGGCACCCTATCACCCTCTAGTGACTAGCTGGCCCTGTTAATGGATGTGGTGAAGGAAGACATGAAAGTGCTGGGTGTAACACAAAAGACAAAGGACGGGGTGAGATGGAAATGAATGATCGGCTGTCGTAACCGTTAATGACACCAGCTACACACACACACACACACACACACACACACACACACACACACACACATATATATATATATATATATATATATATATATATATATATATATATATATATATATTTGTTGAGCTTATAGGACTAGGTAGTACAATCCCTTAACTAATCAGCACTTGGTGAGGGGTTAGGGCTAGAGGGGTAAACGCTTCACAGGGGTCTTCAGGTGGGCACCCTCCTTCTTTGGTGTTTCGTTGAAAGGCCCACGACACCTCCAGAGGGCTCAACAGCAACATCTGGTGTCCCAGATTTGCCCCCTCTGCTTTTACCCCTCGGTGGTCATCTTGCAGCCCAGTTGCAGTCCTTTCTTTTCATCCAGATCCAGTTGCTGCTCCGTTCAGCTGCTCCTGATAGTGACTTGACAGCTTGTTGGAAGGCTTGTCCTCTCACTCCCATTACCTTAAGCAGCTTGGTTGTAGATGTGGCAACAAACCCTCTACAGCCAACCTCGACAGGAAGCACCTAGGCACGCCACCCGCGTTGTTCGGCGTCTGCTGTTAAGTCGGAGTACTTCAGTCGTTTCTGCTCATATGCTTCACCAACTGCACCTTCCCAGGGTACAGTTAGCTCCACAATGAAAACAGACTTCTGCGAGGTTGACCATAAGACCAGATCTGGCCTGAGATTAGTTGTAACAATCTCAGGTGGGAATATAAGTCTCGGGTCCAAGTCAACCTGCATTCTCCAATCCCGGGCACTGTCTAAGAGGTTTGATGGTTCCATATTCTCTGCAGGTTTTACTGGGAGTTGTCCTGCTCTTACAAATGTTGTGATGGATATGCGTCCAGGCACTGACGGAGGGAGGGCGTTGGTGCTGGTTCTCCTTCTTTCCAAAGAGATGGCCAGCTGTCGTAGCACCTGGTTGTGTCTCCAAGTATAGCGGCCCTGGGCTAAGCTGGTTTTACAGCCTGTGAGGATGTGCCTCAGAGTTGCAGGGGTTTGACAGAGCACACAAGAGGGATCTTCACCAAACCACTGGCTGAGGTTTGTGGGTGTTGGAAGAACATCATAGGTGGCTCTGATGATGAAGCTGATTTGGCTCCCTTCCATTTCACAGAGATCCCTCCAGCTGAGCTTTCTTTGTTCCAGGCATTCCCAGCTAGTCCACTGGCCCTGTTTGGACTGCGAAACTGCCTTTGTGCGTCTGTCTGCCTCCTCTTGGTGCCGCACCTTGGCCACGACCAGCTTTCTCTTCTGGGTTGGTGTTGCTTTGTGCCACGTGGCTCAGCTTGTCCTGAGCCCAACCCCACCTCTTCCATGCTGCACCTGGCCTACAATGTCTCCATGCCTGAGAGCAGATTTCGCTTGCTCTATGGCCTCAGATGGGATCCATTTCCTCCCAGCTGCCAGTCTGGGAGCGGCCAATTGAATCCGGTCATCATGGGAGTCGGTCAGGGTCATGTTTAGCCTCACTTTGGTGCATTTGAACTTCTCTGTGAGGCTAGAGACGGGCAAATCCAGGGCACCATGTCCAAATAAGCTGATGTTACTGAGGCACCGTGGGAGGCCAAGCCACTTCTTGATGACTGACTGTCCTCTCAAGCTTCTCAACTTTAGTCATGGGGATCTCATATACCGTCAGGGGCCACATCAGGCGCGGCAGCAGACCAAACTGTAGGCACCACAATTTTAATTTCCCAGGAAGCAAGGTTTTATCTATGCTGGCCAGGCCTTTGATGGTTTCTTTCCTCAGCTGGTCAGCCTGGTCAGAGTCTTTGAGGCTGGCATTATACCAGCGTCCCAGGCTCTTCACAGGCAGTTCTGATACCAGCTGAATGGGTGTCTCCTTGATGTGAAACCTCTGGTCCACAAGTTTTCCTTTGATGATGGATATGCTTCTAGATTTACTGGGTTTAAACCTCATCCGTGCCCATTCAATGTTGACCTGAAGTTTTCCCAGCAAGTGTTTTGTACATGCCACGGTCGAGGTCAGAGTGGTCAAATCATCCATGTATGCACGAATGGGAGGTAGACGATGTCCAGATTGCAGACGTTCTCCTCCCACAACCCACTTGGAGGCTCGAATGATCACCTCCATTGCCATGGTGAAGGCTAGAGGGGAGATGGTACAATATATATATATTCAACTTAGGTTGAATTCATCTGATTTAGTCAGGCTGATATGCAGAGTGATCTTGTATTTACTACTGAATTAATTTAACTTCATTCTAAAATAACAGCCTGCTGTTTGTGTCAGTAACATGGAAAAACGCTTTTGACCTTCAGCTCCGGGTTTGCCCTCAGCGCAGTTGAACTTTTGTTGTGCTACTGTGAGATGCGGGCCTTAAGAATAGTGGAGACCGTCTCCCTCAGCCTTTTCCCCATGTACAGAGCATTGACAAAGTATTCACAATGCTTCACTTTTTCCACGTTTTATGTTACAGCCTTATTCCAAAATGGATGAAATTATTTTTTTCTCTCAAAATTCTACTCACAATATCCCATAATGACAACATGAAAAAAAATTTCATTTTTTTTTTATTTTTGCAAATTTATTTAAAAAAAAGAGAAATCACATGTACATAAGTATTCACACCCTTTGCTCAATACTTTGTTGATGCACCTTTAGCAGCAATTTACAGCCTCAAGTCCTCTTGAATATGATGCCACAAGCTTGATGCACCTATCAATTACCTACCTAGCAATTTGGTCCATTCCTTTTTGCAGCACCTCTCAAGCTCCATCAGGTTGGATGGGGAGCGTCGGTGCACGGCCATTTTTAGATCTCTCCAGAGATGTTCAATCAGATTCAGGTCTGGGCTCTGGCTCAGCCACTCAAGGACATTCACAAAGTTGTCCTGAAGCCACTCCTTTGATATCTTGGCTGTGTGCTCAGGGTCATTGTCCTGCTGAAAGATGAACCCTCACCTCAGTCTGAGGTCAAGAGTGCTGTGGCGCAGGTTTTCATCCAGGATGTCTCTGTACATTGCTGCATTCATCTTTCCTTCAATCCTGACTAGTCTCCCAGTTCCTGCTGTTGAAAATCATCCCCACAGCATGAAGCTGCCACCACCATGCTTCACTGTAGGGATGGTGCCTGGTTTCATCCAAACATGACCCCTGACATTCACTCCAAAGAGTTCAATCTTTGACTCATCAGACCAGAGAATTTTGTTTCTCATGGTCTGAGAGTCCTTCAGGTGCCTTTTGTCAAACTCCAGACGGGCTGTCATGTGCCTTTTACTAAGGAGTGGCTTCTGTCTGGCCACTCTACCATACAGGCCTGATTGGTAGATTGCTGCAGAGATGGTTGTGCTTCTAGAAGGTTCTCCTCTCTCCAGAGAGGAATGCTGAAGCTCTGACAGTGACTATCAAGTTCTTGGTCACCTCCCTGACTTAAAGTCCTTCTCCCCTGATCGCTCAGTTTAGACGGGCGGCCAGCTCCAGGAAGAGTCCTGTTGGATCTGAACTTCTTCCATTTATGGATGATGGAGGCCACTGGACTCATTGGGATCTTCAAAGCAGCAGAAATGTTTCTGTACCCTTCCCCAGATTTGTGCTTCAAGACAATCCTGTCTTGGAGGTCTACAGACAATTCCTTTGATTTCTTGCTTGGTTTGTGCTCTGACTGTCAACTGTGGGACCTTATCTGTAGACAGGTGTGTGTCTTTCCAAATCATGTCCAATCAAATGAATTTACCACAGGTGGATGCCAATTAAGCTGTAGAAACAAATCAATGATATCTGTGTTTTTTTAAATAAATTTGTAAAAATCTAAAAATCTAAAAAAAAAAAAAAGTAAATGTTTTTACATGGTCATTATGGGGTACTGTATTTAGAATTTTCAGGGAAAAAAAAAGATCCATTTTGGAATAAGTTTGTAACATAAAGTGGAAAAAGTGAAGCTCTGTGAAGACTTTCTGGATGCACTGTGTAAATTGAAGACAGGCTCTGCTTGGCGAGCACCACTTTCCCCCGTCTGAAATAAGTTTGAATCATTTCAACAACATATGTCACTGAGGTGGAAGATTTACTTCCCGTGTGCTACATCCAAGTCAAACAGACTCACAGATTTGGAAAAAAAAAACCCCACATCAAGCATGTAGATGTTGCAAAGGGAGAGAAACTGAATAAACACAACACACCCTGGCTGTGAGAGCTGCAAGGTGAACGTATTTCCTCAGGGTGAATGTTCTGTCACCACCTGTCGGCTGCTCAAGCCTTTGATGCCTTCGGCCACTTGCCCACAAACTTTAACTGTTTTTTTTCCCTGCATTTTAAAGGATGGACTTTGTGTCGGGTGCGTGGTGTTACAGAATATAGATCAACAGGGTAACTTAATGGGGTCAAACGTGAAGCCAAATCGTGTTTATCTCTGCTGTGTTTAATGATTTGCTGTTGCAGCTGATCACTAAACGGTTGCCAGGCGTGCCCGCACAGCTGTTGTGCCTTAACACAGTCTAATTAGCAGAGTATGACCAACTCGGGACAGGATATGATGCGAACCTGTCACTGGAGCTTTTCAAAACACTTGGGTGTGTTTTTCCCCTCAATCATTTTCTGCTGTACCACAGGTCAAAAGAAAAACATGTCAAAGCTGTTGAACTAATCCCCCAAAGTACTGTAGACTTTGTCTCCACTTGTCAATGAGTTATTTTTAGTAACTATATGATCAAGTGGCTAATAATAGTCAGCTCTATACATATACCGTGTGTGTGTGTGTGTGTGTGTGTGTGTGTGTGTGTGTGTGTGTGTGTGTGTGTGTGTGTGTGTGTGTGTGTGTGTGTGTGTGTGTGTGTGTGTGTGTGTGTGTGTGTGTGTGTGTGTGGTTTCATAGGCTGTATTCAGACCAGGAGTTAATTCATTTATCGCAAGATTTCTATCTGTCTGGTTAACAAATCTCTAAAGGCCCGTAAGCTTTTGATTTGTTGGATCCTGACAGGAAAACATTGGTGGATTTCTTAAAAAAACATAAATAACGTTTTGTGTTGTTACAGATGAATGAGTTATGAGTATGCATGTTTGTGCATAACTGCACATTTGTCTCTTCAAATCCCAACCAGCTAACAGGCTAGCATCAGTTCAGTGTTGTATTATACTGTATTTTGGGGAACTGCACAGTGATTCTCCTAACAATTTACAGTACCTTGTTGTGGACCTTAAAAGTTATGAGCTGCTTATTTTCTCAGTAGTGCATTAATATACAAATAATGGAATGAGGTGAAAGCTGTGTTCCAGCTTTCACAACATGAAATAGTCGTACCATTGAAAGAATGTAAAAACATTATTTATTTGTTTTATATAACGGCTAAAACAGATCCTTGTCATTTCATATTTTATTAATTTATAAACAATAGAAAAGGGACTTACATTTTGGTGTTCCACTGCTGCTAAAGTCCAAATTGTGACGTGTAGTCCGGTGATGCTGTGCACTGACTTGGGACTTCCATAAAAAAAAAGAAAAAGAAAAGACTTTGTGCAGTTCCTCAGTCCAGCCAAAAATCACGTCAGCTTTTCATCTGAACAGCTCTTCATGCTTCCAGATGGCTTACAGCGGAGTGGATTTTTTTGTGTGTGTGTGTGTGTGTGTGTGTGTGTGTGTTACAAGAATTAGCAGCATCAGTTAGCTCGTTGTTCCCCGCACACACACGCAACCGGGTCGGCGCTTGTGCGCGCCTGTACTACCAAAAAAAGACGACTGTGTACATCCTCAGTGCAGCAAAAAAAAAATTATGTCAGAAATTAGTCCAGCTTTTCATTTTTTCTTCCTGCTAACAGCCTCCACACAGCACAGTGGGTTTGTTTTTTGTGTGTGTGTGTACGTTACAAGAATTAGCAGTGTCAGTTAGCTCAATCAAATCATGTCTCAGTAGAGTCGTTGTCCCCCGCACGCACACACACACACGCAACTTGGTCGGCACTTGTGCACGCATGTACTACCAAAAAAAGACTGTGTACATCCTCAGTGCAGGGAAAAATAATCACATCAGAAATTAGTCCAGCTTTTCAGTCCAACTTCCTGTCAACAGCCTCCAGACAGCACAGTGGATTTGTTTTGTGTGGGCGCGCGTGCATGTGCGTGCACGAGCACGCACACACAAGTATGCATGAGGACTGCGCACGTATGTGTGTGTGTGTGTGTGTGTGTGTGTGTGTGTGTGTGTGTGTGTGTGTGTGTGTGTGTGTGTGTGTGTGTGTGTGTGTGTGTGTGTGTGTGCAGTGTGCAATGGTACCAAACGTATGGAACCAAATTTGCACTCTAAATGGAACCAAACTGCACTCTAAATGCAATGCAACAAAAATGGGATGAATTAAACCATGTCATGTGACATACAAAGCACCAATCAAATGACAAGGATCCACTCAGCCGATACATAAGTAGTCTGAATGGATGACGCTTAAGTGCTAACACCATTAGCATTCATCATTAAATGTGATAAGAATTTCACTCAAGGCAAATATTGCCGTCTTAGAAGATCCATTACGATGTTTCACCACACAACAAGCCATATTATTCCAGGTGTTTGTAAAAACAAAAATAAATAAGTAAATACTCCAAAATGACAGACACAGCAACAGTGGCTGTGGCCAGCAAACTCTGAGCTATGGTCCAACACCATGAGAGGAGGAGAGGTCGGGCTCAGCATCTGTCACTCAATGTGGCCACACCCCTCATTATGCATACCTTTATGCTTTAAAATGTTTTAAGAGAATTTCCCCATCCATGACAACTGTAAGGAGGGTGGGGGGATTTTTTCCTTCTAATTTATTAGTTTGAGACCAAAACTGTTATTTTTATCAGGCTGTAAACATCTTTATCTGTGTTCTAAAGCTGGACATATTAACATGGAAGTCAGCCTCAAATGGCAGGTCAAGGAACTGCAATATTTTCAACTTTTGGGAAGGTGTCAAACTATTCCATCAAAGTTTACTGCCTGTGTCCTATATGTATGCAGAGGTCCTCCTACCATTTTTATTTAGTCTGGAATTTGCCTCAGGTATGTTGAAAACACATCTGGCTGTGCATCGGCTCCCCTCAGGGCTGTGTTTTGAGCCCGCTGCTCTTTACCCTGATGACCCATGACTCTGGTACTCACTCCGCTGCCAACCATATCATAAAGTATATGGATGACACAACAGCGGTGGGTCTGTTTCAGGACACTGAGGAACTGACGTACAATGAGGAGGTGGAACATCTGGTGAGTTGGTGCACCAGTAACAACCCAGACCTGAATGGCGACATGACAAAGGAGGTCACTGTTGATTTAAGGAGAAACTAGCCCACCCACACGCCCCTCTCCATAAGAAGCGCTGCTGTAGAGGTCATCCCGAGCACCATGTACCTTGGGGTGCACATCTCCAGTGACTTGACCTGAACCTGGCACATATCCTACCTGACCAAGAAATCCCACCAGCGACTGCACTTCCTCAGATGGTAACGTAGAGCTCACCTCCCCCCTTACATCCTCAACACTTTCTACAGAGCCGCGGTCGAGAGCATCCTAACACACTGCATCTCTATCTGGCATGAGGGCTGCATTGCTATGGACCATAAGGCGCTGCAGAGTGGTGAGAGCCACTGAGAAGGTCATTGGCACTCCTATCAAGGACATTTCCCACAGCCATTACCTGTCAAAAGCCAAAAAATTCAATTGCAGACCCCACACATCCCAGCTACAGAATTTTCTCCCTTTTGCCCTCATTGCAGTGGGGAAGAAGCTCTTGCAGAACCTGGGTGTTTTGCTCTGAATGTTCTGATACCTTCTGCCTAAAGGTGCCCTGACACTTGCACGACCTTGATCCATGCACTTGCACACACATCGTTGTGACAATCTCACCCGCTGTGTTCCCAGCTGGATGCCACGCATTGTGCGCTCATTTTCTATTGGCTGTGGAAAACGGCTCTAAACGCTCCGGAATTACAGAGGAACACTAGAGAGGGGTAGAGAACTTATTTGGAGCCGTCTGAAAAGGTAATTGTCATGTTTACGTATGTTGTATATCGTATATTGTATATAGGATATACAATCGTATATACTATATATATATATATTGTATATGTATATCGTATATTGTAATGGCTTGGTAAAACAGTTGCATGTTCATTTGTTCTTGTGAGCAGCTGTAAAATTATGTTTATGATGGATTTAACATCTCATTATAATCATTCAGATGAGCTGCGCTCTGACGCGGTGTGCTGACGCAATCACTCACATGCAGTGTTTTTGAATTGTTTGCATAATGTTCACGACATTAATGCATGAAGGAAATTTTGAACATTTCAAAATTTTCTTTGCACACATGCACGAAGCTGTGCACAGTTTACAATGAGTTTGAGATGAGTTTACTCTCCTACGCGGCAGCTGTGCAAGTGTCAGGGCACCTTAAAACTGCTGAACTCTTATTAACAGAAATTAATTTCTGTACTTATTTGTTTTGGTTTCTTTGCATGTCTGGATTATTGGATTGTTATCAACATCTGGTGAAAATTGCATAGCAATAGCACCCTTTAGAAATATTTTTTCTGAGAATATGGTGATGTGTTCAATACTTATTTTACCCACTGTGTGTGTAGGTATATATATATATATATATATATATATATATATATATATATATATATATATATATATATATATATATATATATATATATATATATATATATACAGTGAGGAAAATAAGTATTTGAACATCCTGTGATTTTGCAAGTTCTCCCACTTAGAAATCATGGAGGGTCTGAAATTTTCATCTTAGGTGGTCTTAATTCCACTTGCCCTGTTTGGAGGAATAAGAATGTTGAGTACCATCCCAAAAACACTGTCCCTACTGTGAAACATGGGGGTGGAAGCATCATACTTTCGGGGTGTTTTTCTGCACATGGGACAGGACGACTGCACTGTATTAAGGAGCAGATGACCGGGGCCATGTATTGCGAGATTTTGGGGAACAACCTCCTTCCCTCAGTTAGAGCATTGAAGATGGGTTGTGGATGGGTCTTCCAACATGACAATGACCCGAAGCACACAGCCAGGATAACCAAGGAGTGGCTCCGTAAGAAGCATATCAAGGTTCTGGAGTGGCCTAGCCAGCCTCCAGACCTAAACCCAATAGAAAATCTATGGAGGGAGCTCAAACTCCGTGTTTCTCAGCGACAGCCCAGTAACCTGGCTGATCTAGAGAAGATCTCTGTGGAGGAATGGGCCACAATCCCTGCTGCAGTGTGTGCAAACCTGGTGAAAAACTACAGGAAACGTTTGACCTCTGTAATTGCAAACAAAGGCTACTGTACCAAATATTAACATTGATTCATCCTCCATGATTTCTAAGTGGGAGAACTTGCAAAATCGTAGGGTGTTCAAATAGTTATTATCCTCACTGTATATATATATAAAACCCTCATCAGAATATTCTTCCATTGTTAATGGTCTTCTTTTTGTCCTTTTACTTAGATGAATACATACACATCCTGTCGCCCTCACCTACGTTAGAATAATTTGGAGCCAATCATGTGTCTAACGTCTACATTTTGTCAATTGCAAGAGTATTACAGCCTCGATCAAACAGCAGACTAATTCTCTATATGAGAATCTGCCAGAGCAAATGAAATTTTAGCACTCAGATTCGTCTGGTTTCTTGGCTAGTCTGACTCAACAGAGGAAAATATGTGCAGTTTTAATTAAGATAATTTTTCCATTCTGAATCTGCTGTCACAAGACTGGAAAAAGGGAGAAGCCAAAAGAAATGACTTTAATTAGGTTCATTTTACACCCATACACAGCAGAATATGAGAGGCATTGCTTTAAGGGGGGGGGGGGGTTACGTGTGAAATTACGTGTGAAATTTTGTTCACGCATAAATCCACGTGTGAACAAAATATATATTTTTTTTTTTTTTTTGGAGATGCAAAAACGAATTGTGCAGACAGTATGAGCCCATTGGGGGGGGATACCTTGCTATTTATGCAGTGGATAATACTGGCGGAAAGCTGGGTGCTGTCCACAACAGGGCTCCATTTGCATTTTCATTATTCGTGGGAATTTTGTAGTACAAAAAATGGTATCAACCAATTAGTGTCACTTGTCCCTCCTTTTAAACTAGACTGTGCCAAGCACACAATGCTGTGATACTGAGGAAGTGGAAGCCAGTCAAAGAATTTATGTTTTTATTAATGGATTAGTGCCAACATCTTAGAAAGTACAACAGAAAGCAGCTGCCAAAGCTCCCTCAGGATGAGCCTGCAGCAAAGTAAGTTTATGCCACTGTATTTTAATGGATGTTTTCAACCAACTTTCCTTATTTTACGCATAATAAAAACAGCTTGGGACTCCGACGAGGGTGGTTGCATCTCCTCCACTCTCCCTTATCTCTCTGCCTTTAACCTTCAAGTCCCTACTTCACCAGAGTGTGAATTCCTCAAAACTATATTGGATTCTGGATCTATTAGACTACTATTGGATTAACCATGGAATTCATCAGCTGGTCTCTGAACGCTATTGACACCATTTTTTCTACAAAAGGGTCAGGACCGGGGGATCCTGCCTGCCCAGATGGAACATATCTTGCGGGCTATGTCCTCGACTCCTGGAGTTCCTGGTGTGTTGCATGCTTGGTGCCTTTCTCCATTGAGGATGTCGAGGATTTATTCATTTTTGGTCTCATGGCAGCAGGGCTGGTACTTTTTGTTTTATGTGCTGCCCTGATCTACCGGAAAATTGGCAAGACGGCGGCATCAAGAACCATGGCCCCTCGCTTGTCTGTCATGATTAACGAGGTTGGCAAGGCAGTGCATTCTCAGACTGCGTTGACTCTTGAACTCAGACGCAAATTGGATGACACCTTGGAGCTGATGCATGCCTTTAAGTTGAAGCTGAAGGTTTCGGAGGCCGGTGAATATTCTTAATTCATAATTGGGAATATTCTTAATTCATAATTTGAATTTTGCTGTTCAAGTGGAACTGTTAAAAAGTGTTTTTCACTGCTCGGCTGCAACACTACAGGCTATCTAGCCTCAAGGTCAATTACCCACTCTTTACCTCCAGAGGAATTTATTCAGACCTTGGTGAGATTATTCGGCTCCATTCTTATCTCAACCCACAAAGAAAATAACTGACTTACACATGGACTGAAGCATGCTCCAGTTTCTCCTTTTACCTCTCTTCCTGCCTGTCCCCCTTTGTGGCAGGCCCCCATTCTTCCCAAGCTGGCAGGCGGTGCAACTTGACAGTTGCAGCAGCTACCAACACACTCACATCGCCTCAATGGAAAACGGACTGTTTCAAGTTTAGTGCACATAAACAGTGTCAAATGTATATGTGTTGTCCTAATTCTGATGTGTGCCATTATTACAGTAAACAAGTAATAACTGTAGATTAATTGCTGTTTGTCTGTGGAATGTGAGTGCGGAAATCTCGTTGTTGTAATGACAATGACAATAAAAGCTATCTATCTATCTATCTATCTATCTATCTATCTATCTATCTATAATATGCCACCTGTCTCAGATGGGGTCGGAGATCAGGTTTCTCATCCAGGGTTTTCATGTATCCCATAATCCCTTGCGCGCCAGAGAGTCACTGCAGTCAAAACAACATAGAGAATCCACATGATGGCAATTGTAAATGAATATTATACTACAAAAATGTATTGTTATGCTTTTCATCACATTAATGAGACTGCTGCATGATACCCTGAAAACTTGCTAAAACAATTATCACGAATAATCCGTGTCTGCTACGTTTAATCTGCGTGGAGTTTAATAAACACAAACCGAATTTCAGACATATTATATATATTAGTCTCGAACAAAGAGGACAAACATTGTTGTAAAGAACAATAATCAAGACGTTAAGGAGCAAACTTCACTTTCCGACATGATCAGGAAACGAGCGTAGCTCACAGCAGCTCCCACTGAAAATAACAGAGAGACAGCCTGTGATTCTTGCATGTTTACATAAAACAAATGCAATAACAACATCTATAAACCCAGAGAATATATTCATGAGAGTTTTAGGCACAATATAAAAATAGTTTTATGTTGCGATGCTAATGCTGTTGTCCGTGTGCAGCGGTTAAAGTGCAGCCCGATCAGAGCGTCTCAATGCAGTTCTCAATGTTACTGAGATCTCGCAGCGCAGCGACCTCTCCGAGGTTTTGCGGGATTTGAAACCTGAAAAGGGTGGATTAAGGGATTTTTCACTCTGTCTTCCTGCAGTGCCCATAATATACTGAGCCATAAATTACACGGTTGCAGGCAGACTGTACAGGCATTGTGAAGCCACCTATATAAGACACATCTGATCGTTCCACTCTTTATTCACTGCTAGTCAGCAATGGTCTTTAGACTACGATTTTGGTGGTCTATGGTGCAAAAGCCTCTCCAATCAATCAATCAATCAATTTTATTTATATAGCGCCAAATCACAACAAACAGTTGCCCCAAGGCGCTTTATATTGTAAGGCAAGGCCATACAATAATTACGTAAAAACCCCAACGGTCAAAACGACCCCCTGTGAGCAAGCACTTGGCGACAGTGGGAAGGAAAAACTCCCTTTTAACAGGAAGAAACCTCCAGCAGAACCAGGCAAAGGGAGGGGCAGTCTTCTGCTGGGACTGGTTGGGGCTGAGGGAGAGAACCAGGAAAAAGACATGCTGTGGAGGGGAGCAGAGATCAATCACTAATGATTAAATGCAGAGTGGTGCATACAGAGCAAAAAGAGAAAGAAACAGTGCATCATGGGAACCCCCCAGCAGTCTAAGTCTATAGCAGCATAACTAAGGGATGGTTCAGGGTCACCTGATCCAGCCCTAACTATAAGCTTTAGCAAAAAGGAAAGTTTTAAGCCTAATCTTAAAAGTAGAGAGGGTGTCTGTCTCCCTGATCCGAATTGGGAGCTGGTTCCACAGGAGAGGAGCCTGAAAGCTGAAAGCTCTGCCTCCCATTCTACTCTTACAAACCCTAGGAACTACAAGTAAGCCTGCAGTCTGAGAGCGAAGCGCTCTATTGGGGTGATATGGTACTATGAGGTCCCTAAGATAAGATGGGACCTGATTATTCAAAACCTTATAAGTAAGAAGAAGAATTTTAAATTCTATTCTAGAATTAACAGGAAGCCAATGAAGAGAGGCCAATATGGGAGAGATATGCTCTCTCCTTCTAGTCCCCGTTAGTACTCTAGCTGCAGCATTTTGAATTAACTGAAGGCTTTTCAGGGAACTTTTAGGACAACCTGATAATAATGAATTACAATAGTCCAGCCTAGAGGAAATAAATGCATGAATTAGTTTTTCAGCATCACTCTGAGACAAGACCTTTCTAATTTTAGAGATATTGCGTAAATGCAAAAAAGCAATCCTACATATTTGTTTAATATGCACTTTGAATGACATATCCTGATCAAAAATGACTCCAAGATTTCTCACAGTATTACTAGAGGTCAGGGTAATGCCATCCAGAGTAAGGATCTGGTTAGACACCATGTTTCTAAGATTTGTGGGGCCAAGTACAATAACTTCAGTTTTATCTGAGTTTAAAAGCAGAAAATTAGAGGTCATCCATGTCTTTATGTCTGTAAGACAATCCTGCAGTTTAGCTAATTGGTGTGTGTCCTCTGGCTTCATGGATAGATAAAGCTGGGTATCAGTTGCGCAATAATGAAAATTTAAGCAATGCCGTCTAGTAATACTGCCTAAGGGAAGCATGTATAAAGTGAATAAAATTGGTCCTAGCACAGAACCTTGTGGAACTCCATAATTAACCTTAGTCTGTGAAGAAGATTCCCCATTTACATGAACAAATTGTAATCTATTAGATAAATATGATTCAAACCACTGCAGTGCAGTGCCTTTAATACCTATGGCATGCTCTAATCTCTGTAATAAAATTTTATGGTCAACAGTATCAAAAGCAGCACTGAGGTCTAACAGAACAAGCACAGAGATGAGTCCACTGTCTGAGGCCATAAGAAGATCATTTGTAACCTTCACTAATGCTGTTTCTGTACTATGATGAATTCTAAAACCTGACTGAAACTCTTCAAATAGACCATTCCTCTGCAGATGATCAGTTAGCTGTTTTACAACTACCCTTTCAAGAATTTTTGAGAGAAAAGGAAGGTTGGAGATTGGCCTATAATTAGCTAAGATAGCTGGGTCAAGTGATGGCTTTTTAAGTAATGGTTTAATTACTGCCACCTTAAAAGCCTGTGGTTCATAGCCAACTAATAACAGAAAAGACAGAACAATCTGAGAGAAAGAGTCTAACCAAATACCAGCATCACTGAAAGCAGCCAAAGATAACGATACGTCTTTGGGATGGTTATGAGTAATTTTTTCTCTAATAGTTAAAATTTTATTAGCAAAGAAAGTCATGAAGTCATTACTAGTTAAAGTTAAAGGAATACTCGGCTCAATGGAGCTCTGACTCTTTGTCAGCCTGGCTACAGTGCTGAAAAGAAACCTGGGGTTGTTCTTATTTTCTTCAATTAGTGATGAGTAGTAAGATGTCCTAGCTTTATGGAGGTTTTTTTTATAGAGCAACAGACTCTTTTTCCAGGCTAAGTGAAGATCTTCTAAATTAGTGAGACGCCATTTCCTCTCCAACTTACGGGTTATCTGCTTTAAGCTACGAGTTTGTGAGTTATACCACGGAGTCAGGCACTTCTGATTTAAAGCTCTCTTTTTCAGAGGAGCTACAGCATCCAAAGTTGTCTTCAATGAGGATGTAAAACTATTGACAAGATACTCTATCTCACTTACAGAGTTTAGGTAGCTACTCTGCACTGTGTTGGTATATGGCATTAGAGAACATAAAGAAGGAATCATATCCTTAAACCTAGTTACAGCACTTTCTCCAGTGATGGATAGTATCAACAAACCAGTTCTGCTCAACCACACCTCATTTTTTATACCAAGAAGCCCACAGGAACACGTCACTTTATTATTTAGTTGTCCTCTTTACACCCAGTGCCCATGTCCTCTATGTCAGATATAAACTAGCAGTAGATGGATGGATGCGCCCTTACATGTGCCACTGACCAATGTGTTGTCTTTGTAATTGTGTTATGATAGTATTACTGCCAGTGCAGCAGTTTTATTCTGTGTTGTTGTGAATTTTGACTCCTCCCATGCACTCCCATCGGGATGTGAACTCATGATCTCCGGCATGGGAGGTTGACTCTCTAACCAGAAGGCTAAAGCCCGGGCTCTGGCCTTCTGGCAGAGGATCCTTTTAGCAGTTGGGGAGTAAGGTTTACTGACCGCTACTGCTGGCCTCCATCACACCAGCAGCAACAACTTTATGTGTAGTATGTGAAACTACTTCCATTTCACCAAATAAGCAATCTCACTGGTCAAACAAATGTCTCTAAAAGAAGGTAAATAGACACGTAAGATGAGTAGCAACAGCTTATTTGGCAAGAAGTCCAAATTAAGTAAATGAATTAAACCGTCCATCAGTTTTGTCTGTCCCGGCAGCCAGTCTGCTCTGTGTGAGCCTGATCCTGTCAGATCTCAGAAGCTAAGCAGAGTAGGTCCTGATTAGTACTTAAATTGGTGACCTCTTGGGAAGATCTGCGACTGTTCCTGGTTAGTACTTCAATGGGTGAACTCTTAGGAAGACCTGCGACTGTTCCTGGATAGTACTTCAATGGGTGAACTCTTAGGAAGACCTGCGACTGTTCCTGGATAGTACTTCAATCGGTGACCTCTTAGGAAGACCTGCCACTGTTCCTGGTTAGTACTTCAATGGGTGAACTCTTAGGAAGACCTGCGACTGTTCCTGGTTAGTACTTCAATGGGTGAACTCTTAGGAAGACCTGCGACTGTTCCTGGTTAGTACTTCAATGGGTGAACTCTTAGGAAGACCTGCGACTGTTCCTGGATAGTACTTCAATCGGTGACCTCTTAGGAAGACCTGCCACTGTTCCTGGTTAGTACTTCAATGGGTGACCTCTTAGGAAGACCTGTGACTGTTCCTGGATAGTACTTCAATCAGTGACCTCTTAAGAAGACCTGCCACTGTTCCTGGTTAGTACTTCAATGGGTGACCTCTTAGGAAGACCTGCGACTGTATCTCTTTCTCCAGGTAGAGGTGCAGTTGTGTCAGGAAGACAGATCTGTACTGTATCCGTTGTGGTGACCCTGAACAAACGGGGACACCCAAAAGACTGACTAACTCAGTTTTAACTGTCCCTAAAGCACAAAATTGTCTGTTTGAGCCAAAGCAGCATTCACACCTGTCAGAGTAAATGGTCACAAAATCAAACCAAGGTAACCAAACCTGCTTTTGGACTTGTCTGTTTAAATGGAAAGAAGCTGTTCCTTGCCACACCCTCTCCCATCAGAGAGGTGACATCATCTTTCTCCCACCACAGACCGTGTGGGCGTGTCACACAGAGCAAGCTTTCACCCAACGTATGTTATAGAAGTCTAAAATGTGGTGCTTCAAACTTAGTTTTCTTAAAGCAGGAAAGTTTCTGCAGCTGCAGACCTTTAGGAATTTGATGATGTTTAATTTGAAACTTCCTGCATGAGTAACTGTCAAAAAAACTTTCCACAATATGACCCCTTTTAATCACTTATTTCTAGACAATATGACAAAACTTTCATTTCACTTAATGGACTAAATATTCAAGAATTGAACTAACAAGCATCCACATACTGTGTTTATTTAGAATTTATTGTAATTCCCTTTAATCATGTTGAACTTTCACATCTTTAATTAATTCCCTCGTCCCTCTATGTCAGACTTTTTCCCTCGTGCCTCTGCCCTCAGCTGTTCCATGCCTCTGCTCCTGCTCCATTGGGATTGATACAATATTTTCCAGCCTCAATTAGCACACAGCCTGTTGGCTAATTCCAACTGTTTTTGCACCTGAGAGGGAGTTGGGATTTGAGGATGGAAAAACTGAGAGGGGCGGAGGTGAGGGCCGGGGCTGGGTGTAACGAGCAAAGCTGCCGGGGCAACGCAGCTTTCCGACAGGCGTGTGAGAGTGACAGAGGACAGGGAAGGGACAGGAGAGGGTCAGCCACAGCTCCAAGCTGTGTTCTGGCCGAGCAAAGAGGAGTTCAGCCGGCGCAACAGTGATAACAGTCAACCACTCATGAGCACACACATGGTGTCTTCAAGAAGCTCTCACCCCCTTGTTTTTACATTTTAATGTTTCTACTGACAGCACTTGGGGATAAGTATTCAACTGTTTTATTACTGTAGCACTTTCATGCTAAAAGCATTTTACAGCAATGCATGTCATTCACCCATTCACATGCACGCACACACTCATACACACGTCAGGGTGCCGGCATGCAAGGTGCTCAACTGCACTCCGGGAGCAATTTAAAGATTAAACACCTTGCCTAAGGGCCTTTAACCCTAAAAACCACCATGCATACTACTATGGGCAGTCTACGAGGAACAATGTGGCAAAGCCGTGTTTCAGACTTGCATATCACTTGTGTGTGTTCAGTGCCGTAGAAAGTCACACAGCGGACAGAGGCAGATTTTACAGGCAGATTTATATATATATATATATATATATATATATATGAGACATTCCAGAATTAGGGGACATTTGCTGTCCCACACCTGATATTTAAAATACTTTAGTCCAAAATAACAAAATATTTCACATAACCTGCCAATTAAACTGTCATAAAGCAAAATATAATAATTTGCTGGAAAGAAATTGTGTCGTTACATAATTAAATATACTGAATAGGTGTAAAATACCCTTAAAAATGAGGTTTTTCTCTTGTCCCCGCCTCCTAATGACAAGCTTTTACATAATTTATAATATCTAAAATAAGACTTAATTAATTAATTGTCTTCTGTTATATTTTCATTACATGAATCTATTGTACCTGTAAAAAAACAAACAAACAAAAAAATGAATAAAACACATTTTGAATGCTATTTATTGTGCTATGAAGTTGTGTCCCTGAATGTGCACGCAACCCTGTTACCCATACCATTTTTGCCTGGCTGATGAAGGGTTAAAAAATTATGTCATATTACAAACAGGGAATTACATCATCCAAACATTTTCAAAATCCATGGGTAGACCAAAGGTGAGTGCCCTCTTGCATCTTTGATATATTTTCAAACTTTTCTGGGTTATCTGAGTGCGTAAAGCTAAACCACTCAACCCTGTTAATCATAGTTTAAGAATAATTTTGAATAATGTATTTGTAAAACTACATTGGTCCTTGACCTTGGTAAAATAGCTAAATTAAGCAGCTTTTGTTCATTAGGTAGATGCTGTATTAGCACTGATTTGCAACCCTGTTACTAAAATTATATAACATGGTTATTATCATAGTTAACAGGGTGTTTATGGTTAAAGATGTTTAGTTAAATGATAAAAATGAATTTATTTGTGTACTTTAATGTATTATATGAATTTTTATATTATTAAAATATTTACATATTTAAAATAAATAGCCAGAATTTACACGTTTCTTCAGTTAGAACAGCGTCATTACTGCATAGTGTGCCACAATACATGTTGAGATCAAATAACATCTGAAAATAAATTCATTTTGGTTACATTGTTGTGATTATTTGCAATATATATATAATCCTTTTTCCAGACCATACTGTATTTGTAACAGGGTTGCGTGGACACATACACACAGCAAATAAAACATATGTGGTGGAAAAAGTACCGTTGATGGCTGAGCTTGACAAATCATATAATTTAGTAGATTATGACCCATATTTCTTAAATATACAACATAAGATGCTAAAACAGAAGATTTATTTTTAAGAAGTGTATATGCCAAAATGTCCTCTAATTATGGAATGTCCCATATATATATACACTCAACAAAAATATAAACGCAACACTTTTGGTTTTGCTCCCATTTTGTATGAGATGAACTCAAAGATCTAAAACTTTTTCCACATACACAATATCACCATTTCCCTCAAATATTGTTCACAAACCAGTCTAAATCTGTGATAGTGAGCACTTCTCCTTTGCTGAGATAATCCATCCCACCTCACAGGTGTGCCATACCAAGATGCTGATTAGACATCATGATTAGTGCACAGGTGTGTCTTAGACTGCCCACAATAAAAGGCCACTCTGAAAGGTGCAGTTTTGTTTTATTGGGGGGGATACCAGTCAGTATCTGGTGTGACCACCATTTGCCTCATGCAGTGCAACACATCTCCTTCGCATAGAGTTGATCAGGTTGTCAATTGTGGCCTGTGGAATGTTGGTCCACTCCTCTTCAATGGCTGTGCGAAGTTGCTGGATATTGGCAGGAACTGGTACACGCTGTCGTATACGCCGGTCCAGAGCATCCCAAACATGCTCAATGGGTGAAAATGTCCGGTGAGTATGCCGGCCATGCAAGAACTGGGACATTTTCAGCTTCCAAGAATTGTATACAGATCCTTGCAACATGGGGCCGTGCATTATCCTGCTGCAACATGAGGTGATGTTCTTGGATGTATGGCACAACAATGGGCCTCAGGATCTCGTCACGGTATCTCTGTGTATTCAAAATGCCATCAATAAAACGCACCTGTGTTCTTCCTCCATAACAGACACCTGCCGATACCATAACCCCACCGCCACCATGGGCCACTCGATCCACAACATTGACATCAGAAAACCGCTCACCCACACGACGCCACACACGCTGTCTGCCATCTGCCCTGGACAGTGTGAACCGGGATTCATCCGTGAAGAGAACACCTCTCCAACGTGTCAAACGCCAGCGAATGTGAGCATTTGCCCACTCAAGTCGGTTACGACGAAGAACTGGAGTCAGGTCGAGACCCCGATGAGGATGACGAGCATGCAGATGAGCTTCCCTGAGACGGTTTCTGACAGTTTGTGCAGAGCAGCTGTCCAAGTGGCTGGTCTCAGACGACCTTGGAGGTGAACATGCTGGATGTGGAGGTCCTGGGCTGGTGTGGTTACACGTGGTCTGCGGTTGTGAGGCTGGTTGGATGTACTGCCAAATTCTCTGAAACGCCTTTGGAGACGGCTTATGGTAGAGAAATGAACATTCAATACACGAGCAACAGCTCTGGTTGACATTCCTGCTGTCAGCATGCCAATTGCACGCTCCCTCAAATCTTGCGACATCTGTGGCATTGTGCTGTGTGATAAAACTGCACCTTTCAGAGTGGCCTTTTATTGTGGACAGTCTAAGGCACACCTGTGCACTAATCATGGTGTCTAATCAGCATCTTGATATGGCACACCTGTGAGGTGGGATGGATTATCTCAGCA
The DNA here is from genome assembly GCF_902500255.1 of Thalassophryne amazonica. Taxonomy (NCBI): domain Eukaryota; kingdom Metazoa; phylum Chordata; class Actinopteri; order Batrachoidiformes; family Batrachoididae; genus Thalassophryne; species Thalassophryne amazonica. The sequence continues at coordinate 73,162,296 of NC_047112.1, forward strand.
AAGGAGAAGTGTTCACTATCACAGATTTAGACTGGTTTGTGAACAATATTTGAGGGAAATGGTGATATTATGTATGTGGAATTGTGTTCATATTAGTCTCGAACAAAGAGGACAAACATTGTTGTAAAGAACAATAGTCAAGACGTTAAGGAGCAAACTTCACTTTCCGACATGATCAGGAAACGAGCGTAGCTCACAGCAGCTCCCACTGAAAATAACAGAGAGACAGCCTGTGATTCTCGCATGTTTACATAAAACAAATGCAATAACATCATCTATAAAGCCAGAGAATATATTCATGAGAGTTTTAGGCACAATATAAAAATAGTTTTATGTTGCGATGTTAATGCTTTTGTCCGTGTGCAGCGGTTAAAGTGCAGCCCGATCAGAGCGTCTCAATGCAGTTCTCAATGTTACTGAGATCTCGCAGCGCAGCGACCTCTCCGAGTTTTTGCGGGATTTGAAACCTGAAAAGGGTGGATTAAGGGATTTTTCCCTCTGTCTTCCTGCAGTGCCCATAATATACTGAGCCATAAATTACACGGTTGCAGGCAGACTGTACAGGCATTGTGAAGCCACCTATATAAGACACATCTGATCGTTCCACTCTTTATTCATTGTTCATCTCATACAAAATGGGAGCAAAACCAAAAGTGCTGCGTTTATATTTTTGTTGAGTGTATATATATATATATATATAAAAGGTCTGTTAGAAAAGTATCCAACCTTTTTATTTTTTTCAAAAACCATATGGATTTGAATCATGTGTGATTGCATCAGACAAGCTTGAACCTTCGTGCGCATGCGTGAGTTTTTTCATGCCTGTCAGTTGTGTCATTCGCCTGTGAGCAGGTTTTGTGTGAGCACTGGTCCACCCCTCTCGTCGTTTTTTTATTGTGAATAAATGTCTGAATGATTTGGAGCTTTGCTGCATCAATTTTTTTCAAGAAACTGTGAGAGACCTCCAGGTGGACACCGTTCGGAAAATTAATATGGCTTTCAGGGACAATTTTATGGGGATTATACAGATTAAGGAGTGTTACTGCCGCTTTAAGGGCGGCCCACAACTGCTGAGAGCGCGCGGCGCTCCCAGCGCCGATTGTCATGCTCAGGCCCCGCTGAAACAACCAGATTATTTCCAACGTGAAGGCTTTGTTGATCCGGGACCTCGTCTGACTTTCACAAAAAGGCAGAAGTCATGGACATCAGCACTTTTTCGGCACATTCCACTGTTACAGGAGGTTTTTTCATGGAAAGAAAAGCGGAGGGACGCGCCACGGAGCCGTTCATTACGCGGCACAACACCCTCTGTGTGGGTCTCACAGGACTTTCAGGTGGATTCCGGTTGCTTTTCAGTCGTGTGATTATCCGATTGTGATTGTGCATGAGCTGGACATGCCCCAACATGTCCTGGAAGGCTTCATCACGGCGTTGCTTTGCGCCATGCGGCTCCACCGCGATGCACGGAACTCCTCCGCATGTCTGTCTTAATGTGCTGAAAAAGTGCTGATGTCCACGTCTTTTCACAATTCCTGTGCTAGTCAGACGACATACCGGATCAAGACAGCGTCCAGTTTAGAAATGAACGGCACATTCCAGTGTTACAGGAGTTTTTGTCATGGAAAGAGGAGCGGAATTCCGCGCGTCGCGTGACTCATGCATGTCCAAAACAGCGAGTTGTGACTTAGGCTTTACTGATTTCCCAGTTAGATGTGGATTTGAACCGATGAGCCCAAGCCCAAGATTTTACCCACTTGACCATCACCTCTGAATTATGTCAAAATCATAAATAAATATAGTTGCTTGCCTAAATAAATAAATTAAAACTATTCCTCTTAATATTGAATTGCATACACATCTCTACAACATGATCTCAAGTAAAGATAGTAAATAGTAGAAAGCACAAAAGGCATATCTCATACTATGACACGCTTTTTCCATTTCTCCTGGTAAGACCCTTCGGTTGCTCCCTTGTTTTGCACTCAGGGTCACCGCAGCAGATCTGCATGTTGATCTGGTGGATCTGCATGTTGGGTTTTTGTTTTGTTTTTGGGTTTTGTTGTTGTTGTTTTTGTTTGTTTGTTTGTTTTTGTTTTTTGGCACAAGTTTCTAATGATTTATTTAAATGGCCCTCAGTGACCAGTCTGAAGCCACCTGCATGTGAAATGTTTGATTTAATTATGTTAAAGACACTACTTATGTACCATCTTATTTTGTGTTTCATGACAGTGGTGCATGCAGTGGTGATCTTTTTGGTCATTCTGTTCACGTGTGAACAAAGTAAGTGAAAGCCCTTTGATCCAGTTTGGACCAAATATGGTAACCTGAGTGAGAGTCAACCAAGGACAAAGTGACAAAAATCAGTTAGCCAAGTTTACAGGCCAAGGTCAAAATTTGGACCCCGGTGCTTGTGATACTTAAAATGGCTGTTCCACAGAATTAGATAAAGATCCACTTATTGTGACAGTTTAAACCTTTGAGTCAACTTTGCTTTGCCTTGAAAGTTCAAAGTCATAGCTGTTTAACTAAAAAAAACTTGCATGGATTAAACATGGTAGAAAGGTTATATTTTAGTAAAGGAGGGAGTCTTTAGTCCCTGAGGGAGTCATCTCAAGGAATTAATAAATTTCTATCTAATCTAATAATATAACAGTTAAATTTTGGACATAATTGATCAAATGTCAAGGCCACATAGAACCATATATTATGTTGGAACTGAATCACAAAGACATATTTTGCATTAATCAGTGTCAAACATGTCCGTTGGCAGATATTGCACTGCCCTATCTGAGTGCCCTTTTTGTGTCTTATGTTTTACTGATTACCTGATGGCCATTATTTTGGGTATTGCAAAGACTTTGCATCTGTCTGTCCATCCGTCCGTTGTGCTCAGCATAAGTCCAATCCTATTAATGCCAGAGTCTTCAAATTCACAGGGGACATGCTTAGAACTCAGACCTTGGACAAGTTCAAGCATGGCTAACCTTGACCTATTTTCTGTTTCCTATTTTTATGCTCGTATGGACGAGGGCATTTTAGCATTCCGTTATATTTTATGTTGTTGAAATTTCAAAACTGCCATATTAAAAAATAAAAATGTTATAAAGGAACCTGAATGTTTCTGCAGATATGTTGTTTTATGATGTAAAATTGAAATCGTAATCCCTTAAAGATGAGAGTGTTTTGCTGGGACTGTACTTCAGCAAAGGACCAAAACACCCATTATTCAATATATAAAGTATTTTATGGCTGCACCCCTTTTTCACAGACCTCACCTCAAAATTTGATGGTGTTTTGTTATAGGAAAATTGAGAGGAAATGGTTTAAAATCTTCTGGCTTTCCCCTTTATGTTGCTCAACAGTAAAATTTAATATTACCTATATCACATATGAATCAGCATCATTAACTTTCATAAAAATAAGTGTTGGCAATATAGCAAATATATCTTTCTGCTGTCCAATATGAGTTTGGTACTTAATTGAAAGACAGGTGTAAATTTTAGAGAGATCTGTGTTTGTGCACGTATGCACATTTCAACATGGATCTGTTTGTCCAAAAATGTGCAGTGCGGAGTTGCTTGTAGTGTATCTGGTTGTTTAAAGCTTGTAAAAATGATCCGAGAGTCTGTAAACGGGGTTGGTTCTGATGCCTGTGTTGGAGGATGTGCAGTATCTGTGTCACTGCTTTTGTCATTAAATATGTACAACTTCCTGCTCGTCTTCCCACTTTAATCTATACTGTGGTCACTGTATCAGTATCAAGAACGTCTGTGGGTCAAGAAGCTTTGAGGCTGATTGGAATCCTCCCTGTGTGATGTAATCAGGCCATGACCTCCAACAGAAGCACAGCAGGACTTCACAGAAAGCTTTAAGCCAAATCAGACCCACTGTGATCTCCAGCCACACACCAAACACAACGTCCATTTTGTTCCATTTTAAGGTATTCGTGTGTGTGTGTGTGTGTGTGTGTGTGTGTGTGTGTGTGTGTGTGTGTGTGTGTGTGTGTGTGTGTGTGTGTGTGTGTGTGTGTGTGTGTGTGTGTGTGTGTGTGTGGCTCTGTGCTCAGGTCTGGGTTCACGTATACGCTCTTTGCGCTCTGGTAGCCAGAATCATTCTTTCCATCAGAGGAAATGAGAGGATGATGGGTAAATTTGTATGTGGACATTGCACTTAAAGGGCGTGCCCTTTTTCACAGAGAGCCGCCGAGCGTGACAGGGAGTTGTAGAGTGCATGCTTTGCAGTGCACAGGTATTTTTTTTTTTTTTTCTGTGTTGCCGTTCTTTCAGCATGACTTTGCAAATGTCCAATTCAAGCAGGGTTTTAAAGTTTTATTATGGAAGCTGACACGTATTACCACAAACCGTGAAAGAATTGAGCCCAGAGTTTAAAAGCCAAATTTAACACTGCCATAAATCATCTCAAGTTGAATTTCTACACATGTGCGTGTGTGTGTGGTATAAAATGATGGTGCCAAGTGACTAATCCCAACTGGTTAACATATGTCACCAAGTCTGCATCTTGGAGTTTATTGAAGCAGTGGCAACAGAAGGGTCTGTTCGTTTGGCACTGGGGCTGCCCCCCACCCACCCCCCAGTAGCAGTACGGAAAATATTCTGACTCATTCACTTGTATAACATCGTGTTAAAATCCATGCAGTCTCCAAAGAGCAAGCAGTCAGTTAGTTACAGAAATCAGTTCAGAACTGAAGTCACTTTATCTGACCTGAAAGCATCTGAAAAAACACATATTGATGGACACTTACAAAATACATTCTGGCATCAGGACCACGGATTATGTACAGTCGATGGTCTTAATGTAGTAATAATTTATTGTTGTCACTCACTCTGCTCAAATTGATCTGATCTAAGCAGGTGAGTTGAGCTAAAATGTGATGGCATGGAAGGAGGAAATGATAATTTCCTGAATTATTATCATTATTTTAGTATTTATGTTGCTGATAATCTATTTTGTGATTTTTCTTTTTCATATACACTATAAACTATAACCTCCATCAAATTAAAATTCTCATGACGGGCTTCAAACCAGATTTCACCCTAATTGTTTCAGTCCCAGTAGAATCTGTATTTTCACATTTCTGGTATTGAGTTCCACCCTAAAATTATTGCTCCTGGACTGGTTACAACCAATTAAAATAGTGGGCAATAATAAAGCTGTGTGACAACTGTACATTTTTTGCCGTGGAATAAATTTTTTTTTTGATATAGGCAATTTTTTACTATATTATGTGGAACCCCAGTGTACAAGAGACTATACTGACTATATGTTTCACCATAATTAGAGTGAGCTAATTATTTTTCTTTACATATGAGCCAAACACTGACGTTAATGTCTAAGACCAGCACTTATAAAAGTACAAAGCAAAATACTTACTTCCTCTGGTTTGAAAACAGGAGATCACACCACATTTTACTTTAATCACCTGCTGCTAGTAAGTTTCTCTGTGATATTCAAAGATGTGCATAAGCTGTTGTTGGAAGCAGAAAATATTTTAATTTCTAATTTTAAAAAATTAACAAACAATATTAGCCATTTACTATTTTTGTTTCTGTTCTGGTACAATTTGAAAAACAATTGAACATTTTTTTTTTTCCAAGTGATATCAATCATTTCTAGTTTTCATTTTCATTATTTCAACTGTTTCAAAGCCTTGAAAATGACTCATTCATTCATCAGGGTAAACTGGACAAATTGTTGGTAAAGAATCTGCAAAAATAGCTACATTGTATATCTGAGGTCAAGTCAGATCTTTGGGTGAAGTAAAAACAAATTCCAAGCAAACACCCCCCCTGCCTGCAGTCACAATAATGTTGCTAATCAGATATAGGTTACGTGAAACTGAAAAGTCCACACTGCTTTTAAATGTCTGACAGGAACAGTTTTGTACTTGACACCTGTCACTTACAAACAATGCACAAATTAATCTCCATTCAAACTAAAGCTTCTATTTTTTTTTTTTTTTGTCCAAATTGCATTGCCAACTGATGCTCGATGTCTTTCCTCACGTCATCTTTTCTGTAAACTCAGCACCCGCTGTCCCATGAGGAGCTTAATCCACACTGGGGCATTCCCTTCTTAACCTAGCAACACGTCTCACGCGCTCCAAACACAACACAAACAGCTCAGCTGTGATATAACCAATGGCTATAAACCTGAACAGATAAGAAAGTCCAGCCATAAAAATCAATCTGAGTACGTCAAAGGGCATCTTGACACTTTTCAATGCCACACACATTTTAAAAAGACAAAACTTACTGTCAGCGTAGTTTTTCCGCCGGGTGCCATCCACTTTTCCTGTTTTGTCAATGCAGAGGAAGAATTTATTGGCGGAGTAAAGTCGCCGTAGTCGGACATCGCCCTCAAGATGATTGTAACTGCGAGTGTGTCTCTCCAAAGTCCATGAACAGTTGATGCCACCTGACAGGATCTGAAGGGGTTTATGACCTCCCCCAGGAGGGCAGGCCCCTGTGGCGGTGCTGGCGTTGACCATCAGCAGGATGAAGCATATCAGGTAAAAGGAGGCAGGAAGTCGCCTAGAAGAGGCTGGAACTGGAGCAGTGCAAATCGCAGGCTCGGCAGAAAGATGAGCTACGAGCGGCGTCCATCTGCACATGGTGGGTCAGACTCCCAAGGTGCACCTTGTGCAAGCTCTAGGCATGCTGGTGATTGGGAGATGCCTCAGTGGCGAGATGACAAGAGGGTGGGAGTCCTGAAGAGAGAAGGAGAGGAAGCGGAGATCCTCTGGATGCCACCGACGTCCAGCCTGCACTTTAGGAGACCTGGACTGAGTGAGGGCCTCCCTCGAGGTGTTCCGGTCGGTTATGTGACATCTTCGTCATCGTGTGTCCTCTTGATTGTGTTTGTCTTCTCCTTTCACAACATGCGATAATTTAATGAATCCACTTTTAAAAGCAATAAGTTCCTATTTTGGTGCTCCTTCTGTCTCCTCTTGCGCGGACGTCTTTCAGCTTCACAGATAAAGTCCTGGCATGTGCGTAGATGTGCACGTGTGTGAGCGTGGAAAAACTATATATGTGTGTGTGTGTGTGTGTGTGTGTGTGTGTGTGTGTGTGTGTGTGTGTGTGTGTGTGTGTGTGTGTGTGTGTGTGTGTGTGTGTGTGTGTGTGTGTGCACCTTGCAACACTCTGCTCTTTCCAGCTGGAGAGGAATAAGGTGTCTGTCTGAGCTGCTGACCTGTGGTTGGCTGGTGTGTGTGTGTGTGTGTGTGTGTGTGTGGGAGAGAGAGAGAGAGAGAGAGAGAGAGAGAGAGAGAGAGAGAGAGAGGAAGCATTTGACAAGGAAAGAAAGAAAGAGAGCGACACAGACAGAGAAGGAGTAAGTATGGGAGGGAGAGAGCAAAGTGAGAGTAAACCAGAGAAAGCAGGTTGAGGAAACGCGCTGCCTCACGATCCGCCGTACACAGCCAGCCACTCACTCCTCTGTGGACATGCCGGCTGAGTTTTCCTGCGTTTTATCCTGGGCAGGGCCAGCATCCAGGCCATTGAAAGGAGAGGGGTGGGGAGATGGGGGTGACTGCTTTCATTCATAACTATTTCACTCAAATGAAATGGGCACCGTCCCATTTCTGTTCTTCCTCAGGAGATTTTATTCAAAAAGAGACAAGGCTTTTTTGCCTCATGGCTGCAGAAACTACATCTCTGTGGACGTAGCAAGCAGGAGAACTAATGGCTGCCCCGCTCTTGTTTTTCATTTGAGAAGTGGGAAGATGGAATTCCTCATCTGAAAGTTATGGATTATAAGCATCAGAGTTTCAGCACAAAGGAGCCAAATGAAATGAGGGAAAACAGCTGAATGTGTGTTAATTCACCCTTAGAGTCCTGAGGAGTTTCCCTTTTTGTGGTACTTGCATACAGTATAATACCAATGTGTTGCACATCAAAATGTTCAGAACAATCTAAATTTTTTTAAGCTGGCCATAGCCAAAACATTCATATCCAGCATTGATATTCACTTTTATACAGCAAATGACTAATGAAGAGCAATTTATGAATATTCTGAAATAGTAAGACTAATGAGTCCCATTTGTCAAACACTGAAACAAACAAATAGACAGCAAGAAGATTGTGGGATTGCTTCCTGCCCTCAGTATGTGAAGTATACATGTTCTCCCTGTGTCTGTGTGGGTTTCCTCCCACAATCAAAACATACTTATTTAGGGTCTTCTCCTTTCTCTGCCCCTGACCAAGGCAGCGTCTACATCTGGAGTTGGTCCCCGGGCAACAGACTGTGGCTGCCCACTGCTCCTAGTGGTTGGATTGTGTCTAACTGTAATTAAGAGGGTTAAATGCAGAGGACTTATTTCGTTGTATGTATGTACAATGACAATAAAGGTTCTTCTTATTCTTCTTCTAACTGATAAATACGGATGTACTGTGTACTATGAAACACAGGGGTATTAAATGTAATTAATACTATTATTTTCAATATACTTGCAATTGTTAATTTTAGGGATTTACCCCCCTGGGGTCCAAGGGCATTTTTTGGACAGTTCACTCGCCTAGCATAAATGTGTTATTATTGCTGTTAACAGCTCTCCCTACATCCCACAATCAAGTTTTATGTCTCTTTTTTTTCAGGACAACCTGTGCTTTCAGAATATATATGTTTTTGTTGTGTTTTATAAGTGAATAAAGGTTTACAATCAAAAATAGGCAAGGAAAAAATAAAGCGAAAAATAATTTTCCACACATATTTATTCAAAACACACAGCAAACTATAATAAACAACTGTTTTGACACATTATAAAGATAATTTGAGGTCTTGTGTGAAAGATTGTACAACAAAAAGGTTCAAATAAACACAAATGCATATTTTGAACAATATATACAAAATGGTCTATGCGTTTTGTTATTTTGATATGGAAAACAGTGCTTTACACAGAGAAAGCAACAGAGTTATCCAATAACATTCACATGCAAACTAGTGGAGCAATCCTGATAGTTACACACTCTTTGTTTGACCACGTGAGATTGTCATCAGATCGCTGTGCGTAATGGTGCAGGGCACACTGAGTATGTACTAATAGTGTGTGCTCATTGGAGCACCCAGGGGGCTGTTCAAAGGGACCAACTAGTATCATATCACTCCTGAAAACGATCTTTGGCTTTTCACGTGAGGTAAATCTGCCCTACGATTGGATTTTGGAAAACCATGTGACGGTGAACCAATTCCGAATGGACACTCACATTGTGCATGTCATCACACAGCTTCTATGAGGAGTACAAAGATGGGCAATGGCTGGCTCGAAAGTCCGCGGAGTTAACTTTTCAGCAAAAAAAAGTAAGTTTCTATCGTATATCATTAAAAACTTATTTATAATTTGGTAAAGCTTGGTCTTAGCCGTCGTATATGTTAAGAGATAATGTTTCATTTATTTTAATTAATTTTATCTACAATATTGTTTTGCACTTAATTGACAATGTTATGTGGAAAACGTTACCTTAACTTTATCAATTAAATTCAATGTCTATTTTCTTCGAGTGCATTTGGAAGGCTATTTGTAAAGTAAAAACACCAAGTAACCATTATCCCGTCTTTCTTCAAGTAAATTAAATGAAGATAAAATAATCCATGGGAAGAATAGTGATGTCCACTTCAACAAACTCCGCAGTTGCTCTGTGTGATAAGATAAAATAGTTCCTCCACATGTTTTGCCACAATCTCTTTTTGTGAAAGACTGAATAAAAATAGTGTTTTCCAGTTGTTGAAAAGTCTCTGTGGTACCTTTCTTCCCATGTTGTGTCAGTGACACAGCTGAAAAGTTTCATATGCGTGCACACACACACACACACACACACACACACACACACACACACACACACACACACACACACACACACACACACTGCTGAAAGGAGAGAGGATGAGGGGGAAAGCAGAGGGCACGTGATCTTCTCCAGCCTCTAGGATTAGCTGTGAGTAAAAGATTGGCTCCAGACAAGATTACCACTCTGGCTGAGAACTTGTACTTTCAGAAAGTGTCCTTTGTCCTTTTAAGTGAAAAGTTGAAGCAATACAGCAACAGACTACTATTTTCTATGTAAAGATTTATTGCTGCAATTGGCATCCTGAGGAAAGAATCTTTGTGTGTTGTTACTTGAAAATTTCTGTCCCTTATTTGCATTGTCCAATTGGATGGTGGTTGCCAGTGGTGACCCAAGGCAGTTCTGTAGTGTGAGCGATGTGGTGATGCACATATATTCTTGTTCCAGCATGGGCACATTTAGTAATTTCAATTTCAATATTCAATTTCAATTTATTTTCATTTATATAGCACTAAATCACAACAGAGTTGCCTCAAGGCGCTTCACACAAGAAGGTCTAACCTTACTAAGGAAAAACTCCCTCTGAGGAAGAAACCTCAAGCAGACCAGACTCAAAGGAGTGCTTGGGCCATGCTACAGACATAAAATACAGAACAATTCACAAAACGAATATACAGGAAATGCTGTTGCACAGGACAGGAGGGTCTCCAGCACAAATACAGCTCCTATCTCTGGATGGAGCTGCACCTTAAACAGAGAGAGAAAAAAAAACAGAATCAGGTATCAGAAAGACAAAAATACAGTATAATTTGTCAGCATTAAACAAGAAAAACAGGAAATGCTAAGGTGATCGCCGGCCACTAGCCCTAAGCTTCACTAAAGACCCAGAATTTAGTTAAAGTTTAGGCAGCGGCACGCTCAGTTTCCTAATAAAATGAATTAAAAGAGTAAAAAGTGTAAAAACTGTACCAGTATGCTAGCCATATGAAAGGGAAAATAAGTGCGTCTTAAGTCTGGACTTGAAAGTCTCCACAGAATCTGACCGTTTTATTGACTCAGGGAGATCATTCCACAGAACAGGGGCACAATAAGAGAAAGCTCTGTGACCCGTAGACTTCTAATTCACCCTAGGGACACAAAGTAGTCCTGCACCCTGAGAACACAAAGCCCGGGCCGGTACGTAAGGTTTAATTAGGTCAGCTAGGGAGGTGCCAGTCCATGAACATTTTTATAGACTAGCAGCAGAACCATAAAATCTGATCTCACTGGGACAGGAAGCCAGTGAAGGGATGCCAAAATGGGTGTAATGCGGTCAAACTTTCACAGTGGTAAGGAAGTTTTTCCTTACCACTGTTGCTCTGGGGGCTGGTAAGGTTAGACCTTACCTGTGTGAAGCGCTTTGAGGCAACTCTGTTGTGATTTAGCGCTATATAAATGAAAATTAACTGAAACTGAATTGGAACTTTCTGCTTCATGTCAAAAGTCTGCCTGCAGCATTTTGAACCAGTTGGAGATTGGTTAGTACATGGGAGTCATGTCTTATGAAACTGTTGCTCCTCCTATCATTTATAAAGAGCTCAGCACAACTCACCACATAACTATTGAATCTTTTCAAGATGGTGCATAGTACCAACTTGCCCACAAGCTCCAACCTCCACCCATCAAAAATGGAAAAAGGTTGCAGTTCCTTGAGGCTGGTTCCAAAACAGGAGCACATTGCCATAGAAGACCATGTTCAAATGTTTAACTTTAGCAGCCTGGTTTAAAAAAAATGGGACTCTACAGTTAGTTTCCCCCTCCATGACAACTGTATGGGGAAGCTTTTTTTTATTCATTTAATAAATGTTTTCTTCAAGGTGTTTTTGCCATTAAAATTACAGTGCATCCGGTGCTTCACTTTATCCACATTTTATGTTACAGCCTAATTCCAAACAGAAGTAAATTTTTCCCTCAAAATTCTGCTCACAACACCGGTAATGACAACATGAATTTTTTTTTTTTTTTTTTTTTGTAAATTTATTAAAAATAAAAAATAAAAAACAAAAAACCTAAGAAATCACATGTACATAAATATTTATACCCTTTGCTCAATACCAATAACTTTTAGTATTGACTTTGTACACTGCCGGCTACTGATAAGCCAGTTTTGAGTGTAAGCACCGCTGAGACTTCTGAGTAAAATCAAAGGCGATCACAAACACAAAACTAACAACGAGTCAGAGCTTCTGTCTTTATGCACCCGGCCCGCTGCTGTAATGAAGTGTCATTTACTTTCCACATGCAACGACACTGACGTGTGGCAGGAGACATGAAAAGACACTTTTCACTCATTGTTTCATTTATAAACTAATTCAGTTAAAACAGTTTATCAACATTAACAGAAACTCTGACATTTTTACAAAGTGAAAATATTGGCCATATCTTTTAAAGTAATGTGCTAATTCTGACAGAATTGAGCATTAACTAACACATGTGCCTTATGGGAAATAAGTCTCCTCTCAATCACTGGTTAATTGGTTGTAAAAACCAACACACAAGTTTCTGTGATGTTTGTGTTGAAAACAAATGTGTATTTGTAAATATGTAATTTTTTTCATTTGTAAAAAAAAAAAGGCATTTGGAAAACTGAAAACTCTGTGAAGTGTGATTCAGTGCAATGAATAGCGGCCAACGATCACAAGTTGGTTGCTATTCACACCCCCATCCAGTAGATGGCAGTGTTCTATGCATTTTGACCAGTGGGGGTGGGGGTTGGTGTTTGAGAAGAGACTCATTTCCCATAATGCCTTTTGGAGCGTGTGTCTGTTAACACTCAATCCTTCAGAAATAGTGCATTACTTTGAAGATATGTGGGATATTTTCACTTTGTATAAATGGCAGAGTTGCCATTAATGTTCATAAATGAAACTATAAGTGAAAAGTGCCTTGCTTTATTTTTTGTTGCCACAGCAGCCCCCGGCCAAACCCCTTCTGTTGCAAAACATGCAATGGATAGGAACTAATGTATGATTTTAGGGTTTACAAATGCTTTTGACTGTTAAGTTGTTACACTATTACAGCAAGAAAATGTCAGTGAACTGAAAGTTAACGGAACCACAGATATACTAGATCGGGCCAAACCTGCCCCTAAGCGGATTGTGGCCCCATCATCTTGAAAGGTTGAAGCTGCAGCTGTCAGTGGGAAATGCATGCTGTGCACTTGTAATCACTGTTGATTCTCTGGCCGACTTCTCCGACATTATTTACATTTACAAGATGTGAAAACTTGTGCTTAGGTCAGATACATAGATTCGATTTAATTAAGTCAGATTTATCATAACTGTTGATCCTTTGTCCCTATAAGGCCGCGAATGGAGCGTAAAGTGGGGCTCCTGTCAATAGAAAACTCGTGTCATCAGTCAACTCTTTGGCTGATTCCTCTTTTTTCTCTCTCTCTCTCTATAAGGCTGCGAATGGAGCACTGGATTAGAGCAAAATCATCCTGAGCTGGACCGCAGCCCCCAGCCAACCGTGGCCACTGCCCGCTGAGGAAGGGCACCCACGCATAGCGCATGGGTGTTGGTGCCCCCACCTACCCGGTAGCCGCGCTTGCCACTGGAGCACCTGACCACCTTCTTAAATGTAAATAACGGTGCAGAGGTCAGCCACAGAATCAACAGTGATTGCAAGCTCAGAGCATGCATTTTCCACTGACAGCTAGAGACCGATGCAGCGCCTCAACCTTTCAAGATGGCGGGGCCGCAGTCCACTGAGGGCAATTCTTTTATACAGGTCTTGCCTATCTAGTAAATCTAAATTTAGCAGAAGCTAACTGGTCCGCTGATGGATTTAAAAATGAGCTAAAAAGGTAATCTGCTAACAAGAAACTTAGCTTTGCTAATTAGTGGATTAGCGGAACTGTGCCCACAACTGCCAGGAATTGAACCCAGGTCTACTTTTTACTAGCACCACTCTTTACCATTGTATACTGTTGTAGAGGAGGTAGCTTACTGGGATACTTAAATAATTGAGTTAAGTTAGATGATCACATTGACTACACCCCCTAAATATTTTTTAAATAAACAAAAATGTAAAAAATCCTGGATACACCCTGATCTCTGTGTAATAATCCTAACAGAGACGACTGCTGTGACGGTCAAAGCCTCCCCGTTATTTTCCGTGGAGTAATTTCAGAGTCTTTAGACCTTCATGCTTTTATCTTCTCTGTAGCCACATGGGGCAAATTAAAGTAGCTTTTACTTTTATGATGGCTGCTTTGAATCATCAAGCAGTCGGAAACAGAGCACACTGGGACAACCTAATCTCACGCTATTTTGTGATGGCATCATGAAAATGTGACACTATTCATGGAAGCAGAAATTCATTTTGTGACGTATCAGAAAATGCAGGGTGACATTCTGTGGTGTCTATGGTTAGGGGAAGGGGTAGGGTGAAATGTGACTTATTTCGTGATGGGAGCACAACTGGGCTGGGCAAGGAGTACTGGCACAGCTAATCCAGATGAAGACTGAAAGACTTTCTGATCACCTGTGTGAAGATTTCAGTAAAACACCCTCTCTGATCTCTCTGGTGTTTAATTCCGGAAGCAGAAAGGAAGAACACCTTTTTAATGCTTTAAAGCTGAGCCTGAGCAGTCGAGCACAACCGTGACAAGGCTTTCTGCTGTTGTTTTGCAATGCCGTCACACTGTTACCCTGTAATCATCAGACAGTGAGAAGTTCAGCTGCTGCAGGTAAAACCCCTCTTACAACAGGACCCTGCTGCAGGTGTGTGTACAACCTTGAGGTCACACATGCTGAGAGAGGGTAACAATCACGTCACACTCTTTAGCTTGTTAACACCCAGCACTTGAGTCCAATCAAGCCCCAAATTACACTGTCAAAAAAATAATCCTATGAGAAAGATTTGCCTCTATATAAACACTGTGATTCTTGCAACAAACTGATCCTTCTGCCTTCCACTATGTTCTGGACCTTGGTGTGACATCAAAACTACTTCAGCTCAGATGTCTTTGTTTAAAAAATAAATGAATCACAGTCCTTCACATTTGAAACCACGTGATCTCTCTGGTTCATTTGGTGACTGACATTTAAAGCTACACTGTGTAGGATTTGGTGTCATCTAGCGGTCATGCTGCAGACTGCATTATCCCACTGCTGATTGCAATTTTGTTTCCCTTCACGTTTTCACTTCTTTCGTGAAAGGGGTTCATGCTAACTTGCCATCTCTTATGATAAGCATTATGTGTGATCTTCCATTTCCCCAAAATGAGGGTTTTCATACTTGTTAACACTCTGGGATTTGAAGGCATTTTTTGGACAGTTCACTCGTCTGGCATAAATGTTTTATTATTGCTGTTAACAGCTCTCCCTGCATCCCACAATCACGTTTTATGTCTCTTTTTTTCAGGACAACCTGTACTTTCAGAATATATATGCTATAGCGGTGTTTTATAAGTGTAATAGAGGTTCACAATCAGAAATAAGAAAGGAAAAGTAAAGCGGAAAATAATTTTCCACACACATGTATTCAAAACACACAGCAAACTATAATAAACAACTGTTTTGACACTTTAAGGTCTTGTGTGAAAGTCTGTACAACAAAAAGGTTCAAACAATAAACACAAATGCACATTTTGAACAATATATACAAAATGGTCTATGTGTTTTGTTTGTCTTCATCTCAAAGCAATTTCTGTCTGCTATATTCAAAGGTCACATCATAAACTTCTACTTCTAAGTTGACTGTGTGTTTGTTCTCTCCTGCTCTGAAAGCAGCTTTCACACTTCGAGGCTCATTCAGTTTGAGGAGCCCCCCCCCCCCCCCCCCCCAACCACTCCATTGATATGGTAAACAGCGCTTTACAACGGAGCTAGAGAGCTTGCCACAGGCTTATCCAATAACATTCACAGGCAAACTACTGGAGCAATCCTGATACTCACACACTCTTTGTTTGAGCATGTGAGATTGTATGAGAGGCCCTCCGTCTGCTCCGTCTGTTCACTTTCACTGATCGCTGTGCGTAATGGCACACGGTGCATTGGAGCCAGCAGTCAAGGGGCTATTCAAATGGGCCAACTAGTAACACATCACTCCTAAAAACAATCTTTGGTTCATCACGTGAGGTAAATCTGCCCTACGACTGGATTTTGGAAAACCACATGATGGTGAACCAATTCCGATTGAACACTCACATTGCGCACATTATCACACAGCTTCTATGAGGAGTACAAAGATGGTGGACGGTGGCTCGAAAGTCCGCAGAGTTAACTTTTCAGCAAAAAAGTGAGTTTCTATCTCATATCATTAAAAAGTTATTTATAATTTAGTAAAACTTGATCTCAGCAGTTGTATACCACGCCGTCGACCCCAAAGGGTTAACTTGCACTAACAACCACTAGACACTTATAGGGCAGCACCCACTGACTCATCTTCTTTGTCTTTGACATTTTCCAGTGGGGCCAAAAGACTGAAGAAAAAGTAAATGTGTTCCTTTTGAGGGACTGTATCAACACAACACTACAACATGGCGGCCTCCAAGAACAGGCCTACCCACATGAAGGGTTCATTGGAAGCTTGCACTCTAATAAACAGATGGTTCAAATTTCCAAAAAACTGTCATTATGGGGTGTTGTGTGTAGAATTTTGAAGAAAAAATGAATTTCATCCACTTTGGAATAAGGCTACAACAACAAAATGTGGGAAAAGTGAAGTGCTGTAAGTACTTTCCAGATGCACTCTAGCTGAAAACAACAGAACAGGATTCCGGAAGGTGTTCTTTCAACTTAAGAAAAAGGAAAAAGTTTGAAGGCACAAGATCCAGACTGTAAAGTGGGTGTGGTAAGATCTATAAAAATTTCGTGTGGAGCTCTCTTTTTTAAAAGCATCTGACTACTTGTTTTATTTTGCACAACATTGTTAAACTTTGGAATCTTGCATGTGATTCAAGAATTAAGAATTCTTTACTGTCATTATGCATACACATAACGAAATTTAGTTTGGTAGCTTTCAGTTACCAAAGTGAAAGTACTACAAAAAGTGCTTTCACAAACACTTTATCAATATGAGCAATAATGAGATGAGATACACTGTATCTGGAAAGTATTCACAATGCATCACCTTTTCCACATTTGTTATTTCACAGCTTTATTCCAAAACAGATAAAATTCATTTTTTCCTCAAAAATTCGACACACAATTCCCATCATGACAATGTGACAAGTTGTTTTTTATTTTTTGCAAATTTATTAAAAATTAAAAGATTAAGAAATTACATGTCCATAAGTACAAGGTCTGTTAGAAAAGTATCCGACCTTTTTATTTTTTTCAAAAACCTGATGGATTTGAATCACGTGTGCTTGCATGAGCCAACCTTGAACCTTCGTGCGCATGCGTGAATTTTTTCATGCCTGTCGATTGCGTCATTTCCTGGTAAGCAGCCTTTGTGTGAGGTGTGTGTTGTGCGCTCTGTGTTTTTTCATTCCAAGGAAAATGGCAGAACAACTGGAGCAGCACGACTGCATCAAATTTTGGCAGAAACTGGGTGACAGCCAGGTAGAAACCATTCGGATGATTCAGACGGCTTTCAGTGACGATCCTATGGGTATCACACAGATTAAGGAGCAGTACAACCAGTTTAAAGACGTCCAGACAACGGTGGAGAGCGAGCCATGCTCCGGTCGGCCATCAACCTGCTGAAATGACCAGATCATTTCCAAAGTGAACGCTGTGGTGATGCGGGACTGTCATGTGACTATCTGAAAAATTGCAGAAGAGGTGGACATCAGCACTTTTTCGGCACATTCCACTGTGACAGAAGATTTGGCCATGAAAAGAGTTGCAGCGAAATTCATGCCGATGGATTCGGCACAAAGCTGACAGATCAAAACCACCTCCGTGTTGAAGTCTCACAGGACATGCTGTGACATGCCCACCTCTTCCACAATTTCTCGGATAGTCACACGACTGAAAAGCCATCGAAAGCCGTCTGAATCTTCCGAATTGCGGAAGAGGTGGGCATCGGAGTCCAGCATGTCCTGTGAGAATTCAACACGGTGGTGCTTTTGCTCCGTCGGCAGCTTCGTGCCAAAGCCATCGGCATGAATTTCTCTGCAACTCTTTTCATGGCCAAATCTTCTTTCACAGTGGAATGTACCGAAAAAGTGCTGATGTCCACCTCTTCCGCAATTTTTCGGATAGTCACACGATGGTCCTGCATCACCACAGCATTCACTTTGGAATGATCTGGTCATTTCAGCATGTTGATGGCCGACCGGAGTGTGGCTCGCTCTCCACCGTTGTCCGGACGTCTTTAAACCAGTTGTACTGCTCCTTAATCTGTGTGATGCCCATAGGCTCGTCACCGAAAGCTGTCTGAATAATCCGAATGGTTTCCACCTGGCTGTCGCCCAGTTTCTGGCAAAATTTGATGCAGTCGCGCTGTTCCAGTTGTTCCACCATTTTCCTTGCAAAGAAAATCCGACGAGAGACTACATCCATCCTCACACAAAGGCTGCTTACAAGCAAATGATGCAATCGACAGGCGTGAAAAAATTCACGCATGCGCACGTAGGTTCAAGGTTGGCTCATGCAAGCACACGTGATTCAAATCCATCAGGTTTTTGAAAAAAATAAAAAGGTCAGATACTTTTCTAACAGACCTTGTGTACACACACAGCCTTTGATATGAAACTCAAAATTGAGCTTAGGTGCATCCTGTTTCCACTGTTCATCCTTGAGATGTTTCGAGGCACAAATCTGGGGAAGGGTGCAGAAATATTTCTGCTGCTTTGAAGGTCCCAATGAGCACAGTGGCCTCCATCGTCTGTAAATGGAAGACGTTCTGATCCACCAGGACTCTTCCTAGAGCTGGCCGTCGTCTAAACTGAGCAAATGGGGAAGAAGAACCTTAGTCAGAGAGGTGACCGAGAACCTCTGTCAGAGCTCCAGCATTCCTCTGTGGAGTGAGGAGAACCTTCCAGAAGGACAACCATCTCAACAGCAATCAGGCCTGTATGGTAGAGTTGCCAGTCTGGTCTGATGAGACAAAGATTGAACTCTTTGGTGTGAGTGCCAGGTGTCATGTTTGGAGGAAACCAGGCACCATCCCTACAGTGAAGCATGATGGTGGCAGCATCAGGAGGTGCCATCCAGGACCTACAGTATGTGTCACAGGGATTCCCATGTTTCACCTGGATGGGACAAACAGATGGCTACATTTGAGAGGTGGGGATGCACTGGTTGTCTGCTTGGGTGGTTGCCATTCAGGACCCAAGAGATTTCCTTGGTGGATGTGATGACGTGCAGCACCAGCGCATGTTCCCAGACCTGATCTGATGTGTCATGCACTGGGATGGGTTTCAGTGGGGGTGACGTGAGTTGAGAACACCACTCTGTGTGCCCAGCATCTATGGCGGGTGTTCTCAAGTAGAGGAACCTAATCTTTCCCAGCAGGGATCCAAGCTGCTCTGTAAGTGTATGAATAGAGATAATATCTCTATAATGAGGCATGTTTTGCACCATCAAAGTCTTCAAAAGGAGCTGAAACCCGACCTCCCTCTGAGCGCTGACAATCCCTCAGTAATAGCTCCCTATTATTAATTGTTTTCCTCCCTGCTAACTCTTTGTTTCTGTCTTTTTCTCTCGTTCGTCTTCATGGCTTTAGTCCTCTTTTAACTAGTCACCCTTGACCTTGTGCATTTTAGCCTGCTGCCATTCTGAAACAATGCAATTCCACGTTGAACTAATGTTAGTTTTCCTTTTATTCAACAAAACACTTTCCAGATTAATAAAGATTAAAGAGTCAAAGCTTTATTGTTCAATGTACAGAATACAATGAAATTCTGACTTGACTGCCTTCTTCACAGAGTAGACAGTTAACACGCATTATGACATTACAAATACAACAAATTTGTAATATAAATAACATTACTCTTATCAAAGTGACTATACCTGTGAAACTCAATTATCATATACTGCATACTATATTGTTATTAATGTACACCAAAACAGTTTGATAGCAATGCAGTTAAAGTTGTCTCTGGATCTTGCGGCGAGTGCTGGGCAGGAAAGGGAAGAGTGGCAGTGCAGGGTTACAGAAATGCATTGCATTCACTGGATAATAAAAAATTAAACACCTTATCTCATAATTACGAGAAAAGATCTTGTACGTTGTACGAGACTGTACAACCCCAATTCCAATGAAGTTGGGACGTTGTGTGAAATGTAAATTAAAAACAGAATAGTACATAATGTCACTATTTCGCGGCCATCTCGTCTGTGAAATTTTAAACTAATTCATATAAACATCAACTTTCATAATAAGTTGGTGGTGTTGTCTGACTAAACACGAATGATTGGCCTGATCTCATCCAGAGACAGTGTTTCAAACCAAATGCAGATCAGTACAATTTTGTATTTAAATTCATATTTCAGAAGAAAAGGGTAAATTATCCAATTCCGGTTATGTTTCCAAAGTTTCTGGGTAGAATAATGCAGTCACTTGATTTAAATGGCTGGTTTGTTGTTTCCTGTGATCACCTCACACAGATAACAGGCTGGCCCATAGGGTGAGGAATACAAACAAATGGACATGAGCTGTTACGGTTAGGAGTGATGGCAACTAAACAGGAACCAGGACTTAGGCAGACATAGTAGAACCCCAGGATGCAGGACAGCTCAGACACGGAGGATGGCATTAAAGCACAGTTTTATTAATCACAAATGAGAATCAAACAGAGTCAGTGTAAAGACAAGACTGGGCGGAGGAAACCTCTTCATAAACTGGTGAAAACGAACTGAAGACTCTTCATACTGGTGTGAAAAAACTAAGGAGTCTTCTTCAAGACTGGAGAGTTCCAAACACAGAGACAGAATTAAACTAAGGAGTTTCCTTTCTTCATAGAAGGTGAGCTCAACACAGACAGAATTAAACTGAGGATTATCTTCATAAAAGTGAGGACAAACTGAGAAGTCTTTCTCCTTAGAGGTGGGAATCAACTGAGGAATCCTCTTTATCAAAAGGTGAAAAACAATTTGAAGAAAGTACTTCATCAAAGATGAGTAAAAACACAGACTAAGTTCAACTAAGGAATGTCTTTTTGTTCTTAGAAGTGGAATTCCAACTCAAAGACAGGATTCAACCAAAATAAGTCTCTTACGAAAAAGGTTCAAAACCCACAGACAGGATGCAACTCAGAAAAGTCTTTCCTCCAGAGTGCAAAAACCAAGTCAATCCTCACCACCAAAGTGGCAATGGGAAACACCAGGTAAATGAAGCTGTCAACCTACAATGTACGTGCAGTATGTACATACATACATACAAATGACAGTGAAAAGTGACAAATCACAGCTCTTTGCAGATTCGCAGCCACACAGAGGGCTCCGATCTAAAGTGGTTGCCTTTGGTTCATCACATCCAGAAATATGTGTGAAACTTAATACCAGATTACTGTGTGACAACATGCAGCATTTTGTTAATAATCACTGGCGTTGAATTACAACCTGCCTAATTTAGGCACCGGGCCTGAGCATGGTTTGAAAAAAAAGTCCAGTTTTTAATCACGGAAATACGGCACCCCCTTTCCTCAAATCAGCGAGTGTCAGTGCTCTGTCCAGTGTCGCTGACCAAACGGTCCCCTGTAAAACTCAGTTCCCCCTGCCTTCACTGTGCATGTGTCATTTCTGAGTGTTGGCAGTGATTCACCTGTTTCTGCTTCAAACTGCACTCCAATCATCATCTATCTCAGCGACAGATATCTGAAGCTTTTGTACAACAATCATTTACACATAACTCCAGCATTATTTCATAATAAAAGACTGGGGAGTGATCCGAGCGCCACAGCAGCACATCAAACTCAGACGTGCTGCTGCACCTATGTCATTTCAGAACGTCAGGAGCGATTTGCCGGTTATTGCCTCATTTCTGTTTTAAACAGCCTCATTTCTGCATAAAACTAACTGACGTGTGTCCGATGTGAACGAAAATCTGTTGTACAAAATTTGTTACATACGGTGTTTATTATACGGAAAAACATACAGAAGCATTGGGGCTTTGCTTTTGTCCGGTGAGTGTGAAAATCCAGGTAATTTGATTCCATTCAATTTATTTTCATTTATGTAGCACCAAATTACCACACAGCTGCCTCAAGGCGCTTCACACAAGTAAGGTCTAACCTTACCAACCCCTACGGCAAGAACAAGGGCAACAGTGGTAAGAAAAATTCCCTCAGATGATACTGGGGAAGAAACTTCAAGCAGACCAGACTCAAAGGGGTGACCCTCTGCTTAGACCACTCTAACAATTACAAGGTATTGCAAAGTTTTTTACAAAGATGAAGAAGCAGAAAACAGGAGATCAAACAACGCAACTTTACAAAAGAAAAAAAATATTCATTTGATGAGAAGTTCATGCAGGTGCTTGCACCACAGGCAGGGGTAAGGGTGATATTTTGACGACAGAAAAACCAGGACACTCAGCCTGGCAATGAGATACAAAGTTTATTCCATTGAGGCTTTTCAGGTTTCAAATCCTTGGAGAGTTCGCCGCGCTGCGAGATCTCAGTAACATTGAGAACTGCATTGAGATGCTCTGATCGGGCTGCACTTTAACCGCTGCACACGGACAACACAATTAACATCACAACATAAAACTGTTTTTATATTGTGCCTAAAACTCTCGTGAATATATTCTCTGGGTTTTTAGACGTTATTGCATTTGTTTTATGTAAACATGCGAGAATCACAGGCTGTCTCTCAGTTATTTTCAATGGGAGCTGCTGTGAGCTATGCTCGCTTCCTGATCATGTCATTCTGGGGGAAAGTGAAGTTTGCTCTTTAACGTCTTGATTATTGATCTTTACAACACTGTTTGTCGTCTTTGTTCCAGACTAATATATATAATATGCCTGAAATTCGGTTTGCGTTTATTAAATTCCACGCAGATTAAACGTAACAGACACGGATTATTTGATATAATTGTTTTAGCAAGTTTTCAGGGTATCATGCAGCAGTCTCTTATTAACGTGATGAAAAGCATAAAAATTACATTTTTGTAGTATAATATTCATTTACAATTGTCATCATGTGGATTCTCTATGTTGTTTTGACGGCAGCGACTCTCTGGAGTGCAAGGGATTATGAGATATGTGAAAACCCCAAATGATGATTTATAATTTCAATACAATTAAAGTAGGCTCCCTCTGTATTGATAGAAAATAGTTATATTACAAAAGACTATGTATAACCAAAGACACAAATTCAGATTCAGATTGGTCCTACAACCCCTGGCAAAAATTATGGAATCACCGGCCTCGGAGGATGTTCATTCAGTTGTTTAATTTTGTAGAAAAAAAGCAGATCACAGACATGACACAAAACTAAAGTCATTTCAAATGGCAACTTTCTGGCTTTAAGAAACACTATAAGAAATCAAGAAAAAAAGATTGTGGCAGTCAGTAACGGTTACTTTTTTAGACCAAGCAGAGGAAAAAAAATGGAATCACTCAATTCTGATGAAAAAATTATGGAATCACTCTGTAAATTTTCATCCCCAAAACTAACACCTGCATCATATCAGATCTGCTCGTTAGTCTGCATCTAAAAAGGAGTGAACACACCTTGGAGAGCTGTTGCACCAAGTGGACTGACATGAATCATGGCTCCAACACGAGAGATGTCAATTGAAACAAAGGAGAGGATTATCAAACTCTTAAGAGAGAGTAAATTATCACGCAATGTTGCAAAAGATGTTGGTTGTTCACAGTCAGCTGTGTCTAAACTCTGGACCAAATACAAACAACATGGGAAGGTTGTTAAAGGCAAACATACTGGTAGACCAAGGAAGACATCAAAGCGTCAAGACAGAAAACTTAAAGCAATATGTTTCAAAAATCGAAAAATGTACAACAAAACAAATGAGGAACGAATGGGAGGAAACTGGAGTCAACGTCTGTGACCGAACTGTAAGAAACTGCCTAAAGGAAATGGGATTTACATATAGAAAAGCTAAACGAAAGGCATCATTAACACCTAAACAGAAAAAAACAAGGTTACAATGGGCTAAGGAAAAGCAATCGTGGACTGTGGATGACTGGATGAAAGTCATATTCAGTGATGAATCTCGAATCAGCATTGGGCAAGGTGATGATGCTGGAACTTTTGTTTGGTGCCGTTTCAATGAGATTTATAAAGATGACTGCCTTAAGAGAACATGTAAATTTCCACAGTCATTGATGATATGGGGCTGCATGTCAGGTAAAGGCACTGGGGAGATGGCTGTCATTACATCATCAATAAATGCACAAGTTTATGTTGATATTTTTGGACAATTGAAAGGATGTTTGGGGATGATGAAATCATTTTTCAAGATGATAATGCATCTTGCCATAGAGCAAAAACTGCAAAAACATTCCTTGCAAAAAGACACATAGGGTCAATGTCATGGCACAGGGTCAATGTCAATGAGCAGATCTGATTTGATGCAGGTGTTAATTTGGGGGATTCCATAATTTTTGCCAGGGGTTGTATTTCAATTTCAATTTATTTTCATTTATACAGCACTGATTACATCAGAGAGATGGTACAAACAGACCAGGAGGGGAAAAACCGTTAGACAAACTGTGCTGACTCTTCTAAAGTTGAGGATGTTGACCTGATGTCATGATGTTCTGAAGCTTTAATGATCATCTCCATTTCTATGTTGTGTCCTCTTAATTTTTTAAGTGACTCATTAATTGAATCTGTCTTAAAAAGTGTATGTTAGAAATCCAGGAAGAGCTGCATGAGTCAGAGAACTGTCTAGTAAAGCTTTTGCATACCGTAAGTCTGAACACCCCTTCTGGTGTCTGTCTGACAGTAATGGGCAGTAATGGGCAGTAATGGGCATACAGTGTGTGACGTGAGAAGTAGTATTTCAAACTGTGTGTGTGCAAGATGAAGAGTATTTTGGTAGGTTACAGTAAAAGCTCCTAATGTTGCCCATACAATGGCTTCTCATCCCGAGGCACAGTTTCTTTAGTAATGAAGATGGTGATAATGACTAAGATGTGCTTGTTGTGTAGACTTTTAATTTCAATTCAAAGGGTTTAACAGAACTTTTTCATAAACCATTCATGAAATAGTCATTTTTATAGAATCCCTCTAGTTTCAGAGCCCAAACACTACATATAAGGATTTTAAATAAAATGATAAATTTGACATGCAGTTTACATTAGACAAGTCAAGGGATGGATACATGTGCATTTCCAAGTTACTGACTGCTCCTTGGACTTCAAGAAATATATGTACAGTGTGGGTACTGTATGCTAAATCTGTCAAGAATAGAACAATTTTCTCCAAAACAGAGTGATTGTGCTAGAAGGAGACTTGTGAGGGAAGCCACTAAGACACACAGCCAACTCTGAACGACATTTAGGCTTCTGTGACTGTGACTATAGAAGCTGTGCAAAGCAAAACTTTTGTCAGATGTATCAGTTATATCAGTTATACAGCTTCATGGTGGTGTGGAACCGAGTGGCATTTTCATCAAAAGAAGAGGTGAAATTTTAGGTCAAGGTTGCCAGAAGGCAACTGGACCTTGGTTAGATTGTTGTCTAAGGTGTGTCCAACAACAACATCAGTAAGGGCAATCGGACTCTTTATTTACAAACAATATTTTCCACATGGGATAGGTCATGTCAGTCTGAACATGCACATGCGCATGCGCACACACACACACACACACACACACACACACACACACACACACACACACACACACACACACACACACACACACACACACACACACACACACACACACCAGAGACTAATCCACTGCAGTACAAATGCATGTCAAAGACATTTAAGGACACAAGTATCACACAAATACCTCCATCAAGTTTCCCCTGGCCAGGTGAGGCAGTTTCAAAAACAGCCCTCTCACCATCTGTTAAACAAATAGGGAGCCCCTACAAAGGTGTGCAAAAGAAACCACATGATCAAAGTGTATG
Organism: Thalassophryne amazonica; assembly: GCF_902500255.1. Classification (NCBI taxonomy): domain Eukaryota; kingdom Metazoa; phylum Chordata; class Actinopteri; order Batrachoidiformes; family Batrachoididae; genus Thalassophryne; species Thalassophryne amazonica. Next base: position 73,188,087 of record NC_047112.1, read on the forward strand.
AGAATGGCAGCCTTGTCCCGGTCTGGCCATTATCAGAGCAAATGAATGCCTGTCTTCTCCTCTTTTGTCGGTCGGAGCATTGACAGTCACTCACCCGGCAATGACTGTCACACCAGCGCAAAGCACCAACCGCCGACAGGGGCCGACCACATCAAACGAGACTGTCAAGGGGCCCTGCTCGTGAACCGGAGCAACAAATATCTCCTGATCCTCACCTACAGTTCAGCAGCAGACACGCACCGCTGTGCTCACAGCCACTGAGAAAAGATGTACTGCCTGTGTGTGTGTGTGTGTGTGTGTGTGTGTGTGTGTGTGTGTGTGTGTGTGTGTGTGTGTGTGTGTGTGTGTGTGTGTGTGCACGCGTGCACGCAGGCCGAGCAGTGCTTGAGTGAATACCCAGCCTGCCAAGACACAAAAAGGTTGTTAAAATGTTTAATGGGTGCATGGCGAGAGGAGCCTGCCACTGCTCGGGGTCAGAAGGCATGCAGGGTGTGCAAACGATAAAATCTATTTCACTTTACACACTGTGAGGCTTGACTGGCTGCAAAGTAAATATGATAAGATACATTTATAATACTGGCCTCTCTACTCCGGTTACCACAAGAGACAGCAGATTTTAAGAATTTGCTCACAGAATAAATTTTCGAATGGTCATTTGGTTGACCTTCTCAAATCTTGCATCCCCTCCTGTAATCTACACAGGGACACAGGGCTACTCTGAGCCCCACAGAGAAATTAGAGGATTGTAGGCTGGAGGGCATTTTTAGTTTTTATTTTTAATCAGATTAATTTTTATGGAACAGTTTAGTCTGGACCTGTTAACCATATTTAAATTCAGATTACCACCACATGGTCCCAGCTTGACTCAGTTCAACTCTACTCACTTTTGGTACTACATGAATCCTTTTCCACTGCTGACTGTAGTACCCCATAGCACTGGTGGCCAGAGGTACTGATTTTTAAGCGGGCTCAACTTCACTTCTTCATGAAGTTGGATTAGCTGCAGCAGGGCTATATTTTGTTTCCCTCGGTGTACCTAATAAACTGGCAAATGAGTGTATATCTGCCTATACAAGTACAATACAACACAAATACAGTCAAGTACAGTAACTTTGGTAGCTCTCTCTCTGTCACACACACACACACACACACACACACACACACACACACACACACACACACACACACACACACACACACACACACACACACACACACACAGTATCACTTGTCACTTGGTGACAATAATTAATCAAAATATTTACCAAACATGGTGTACAACCACTATAAACTGTTCATGTGACTAGTCACAGCGTGTTAGTTTTACTCTGTTGGGCTGTACAGGAGCGTGTCTAATGTAGCTGAACCATCAAAAACCTTTTAAAAATCACCATATGATGTAGCTGCTGAAGTCTGAAGTTCTTTTCCCTGTGAAACAGCAGTGCTAACCACTGGGCAGCCATGATGTCCATAGTTGTTGTTGTTATACAGCCAGTCTGTTCTATGTATGCCTGATCCTGTTCAATTGCAGAACCTTAGTACTTTGACGGGAGACCTCTTTGGAAGACCAGGGGCTGTGCGTTTCCCCAGGTAAAACTGGAGCTGCATCAGAAAAGGCATTTGGCATAAAAGTTGTGCCAAATTCTAATGCTGATCTGTGCTGGATCCACTGTGGTGACCCTGAACAAATGGGAGCAGCCAAGAGGCCAACAGCAACAATATGATTATTATTATCAATATCTGGTTTGTGGCTTTTTCCCCACTGGGCATATTTTTTGTGCCATTTCCAGTTTGTGCCTTCGTCTACCATAGAGCAAGCTTCACACCTCTTTGTGGCTCTTCGCTCATATTATTATCATTATTATTATTATTATTATTATTATTATTATTATTTTGAGAGCGACAGAGAGACCAGAAGGGAGTGTCTGCATCCGCTGCATTCATATAGAATCCTTTCTTTGGCCGCCCCGGGCTGAGAGCTGTTGGGGGCACCACTCAGTATAACCAGTACAGTTCAACAACACCACAAATTATAGCCTCCAAAATGATCAGGAAATAAATCAACACCTCTAAAATTGATTTAACATTATTCCGCATAATGGATGCATTTCTTTGCATTACCTTTTAAATAAGTTAACCCACTAAATTACTGTCTGAATAAATGGGTATTTACTGAATGAACATTATTTCTCCTTAGTTGTTTGAGTGGAACATTTTCACTGTATTTATGCCAGTGTTTCCACTCAGCAGACAGCATAGCGAGCCATCCATTGTTGAATTAGAGTTTTACTTTACAAATCTTTGCTATGGATTTTTCCCACTTGTCAGGCATTGCATTCCTTCCCAAGGTTCCATCCACCCATCCATCCATCCATTTTCTTGTGCTTCATCCAAGGCCGGATCGCAGGGGCAGCAGCTCCAGCAAAGCCGCCCAGACCTTCCGATCCACACACACCTCCCCCAGCTCCTCCGGGGAAACCCCGAGGCGTTCCCAAGCCAGCTGCGAGACGTAGTCCCTCCAGCATGTCCTGGGTCTTCCCCGGGGCCTCTTCCCGATGGGACGTGCCTGGAACACCTCTCCAGTGAGGCGTCCAGAGGGTATCCGAAAAAGATGCCCGAGCCAACTCAGCTGGCTCCTTTTGACATGGAGGAGCAGCAGCTGGACTCCAAGCTCCTCCCGAGTGACTGAGCTCCTTACCTTATCTCTAAGGGAGCACCCAGCCACTGCACCAGATGCTGCACCGATCCGTCTGTCGATCTCACGCTCCATCCATCCATCTCTCGTGAACAAGACCCCGAGATACTTAAACTCCTCCACTTGAGGCAAGGACACTCCACCGACCTGAAGAGAACAAAGCACCTTTTTCCGGTCAAGAACCATGGCCTCGGATTTGGAGGTGCTGATCTTAATTTGTTTGGTTTGCGTGTAGGGTGGCACTGGTGGTCTGAGCGCCATAAGCCCATTGTTCAAGCAGGTGGCAGATGAGTTATATACAGTTGGGCTCAAAAATTTACATACCCTGGCAGAATATTTTAATTTTTGGCCATTTTTCAGTAAATGTGAATGATAACACAAAACTTTTTTTCTATTCATGGTTAGTGGTTGGGTGAAGCCATTTATTGTCAAACATCTCTGTTTAGTCTTTTCAAATCTAACAAAAACAGAAACTACTCAAATGACCATGATCAAAAGTTTACACCCCCCTGTTCTTAAAACCGTGTGTTGCCCCCTTTAACATCAATGACAGCTTGGACTCTTTTGTGGTAGTTGTGGACAAGGCTCTTTATTTACTCTGATGGTACAGCTGCCCATTCTTCATGGCAAAAAAAGCCTCCAGTTCGTGTAAATTCCTGGGCTGCCTTGCATGAACTGCACGTTTGATATCTCCCCAGAGTGGCTCAATGAAAATGAGGTCAGGAGATTGAGATGGCCACTCCAGAACCTTCACTTTATTCTGCTGTAGCCATTGACAGGTTGACTTGATCTTGTGTTTTGGATTATTGTCATGTTAGAATGTCCGAATACGTTCCATGTGCAGCTTCCAGACTGATGAGTGTAACTTTTCCTCCAGTATCTTCTGATAACATGCTGCATTCATCCTGCCATTCGACCAAGTTTCCTGTGCCTTTATAGCTCCCACATCCCCCAAACATCAGTGATCCACCTCTGTGCTTCACAGTAGGAAAGGGGCATCTTTCATCATCGGCTTCTTTGTACTCCTCTCCAAATGTAACATTTATGGTTGTGGCCAAAAAGTTAAATTTTGGTCTCATCACTCCAAATGACTTTGTTCTCTGTGCTGTTTGGTGTGTTGTAAGTGGGATACCTTGTGGCATTTGTGTAGTAATAGCTTTCTTCTGGCGACTTGACCAAGCAGCCCGTTTTTCTTCAAGTGCCTCCTTATTGTGCATCTTGAAACAGCTTCACCACCTTTTTTTCCCCGAGAATCCTGTATTTCAGCTGAAGTTATTTGTGGGTTTTTCTTTGCATCCCGAACAATTTTCCTGGCAGTTGTTGCTGAACTTTCTGTTGGTCTACCTGACCGTGGTTTGGTTCCAACAGCATCCCTCATTTTCCACTTCTTAATTAGAGTTTGAACACTGCCCATTGGCCTTCTGTTGTCCCTTGGATATCTTTTTATACCCCTTTCCTGTTTTATGCAGTTTAATTACCTTTGACAATTCTTTTGCTTTCCCTATGACTCAGAAACCAGAAATGTCAGTACAGCACTGGATGAAAGATGCGAGGGTCTGTCAGGAGCCCAGAATCTCACTGACCTTTTATAGGCACACACACACACACAAACACACACACACACACACACACACACACACACACACACACACACTGATTGCAAGCAAACAGATCACATGTGAGGATGGTTACCTTTTGTAACCATTCAAACCCGTTTGTGTTAACTTATCTGCATATTATCAGGCCAAAATCACCAGGGTATGTAAACCTTTGTTCAGGATCAGTTGGTTAGTTTTTGTTATAATTTAAAAAGAGTAAACACAGTTGTCTGACAATAAATGGTTTCACACAGCCACTACCCATGAGTGAAAACAAAGTTTTTGTGTTATCGTTCATATTCTCTGAAAAATGGCCAATAAATACATAAATTAATTAATTAAAAAAAACATTCTGCCAGAGTATGTAAACTTTTGAGCTGTAGTGTACAGGTTCAACCACACCTGTTGCTAATTTTCCATAGTCCATTTACCATATGATAGCCATCCAGCAGGTTGCACTGTTTTTTTTTTTTGGGGGGGGGGGGGGTATTGCATAATTACAACAAAGTAATATTTTCAATTGATCTAATGCATCAAATTTCATGTGATTTGAAAGTATTCATCCTCATTATATGCACTTTTTATTTGGTGAGTTGCAAGATGAAAGCATTTCTAATTTTTGAGCTAATGCATTAACAACCGGGAGCACATCTCTCTGTCTGTCTGGCTGTCTGCAAACAGAAGACAAAAACAACACTCCAATCTTTTCCTTCTTTCGGCTGCTCCAGTTAGGGGTTTCCAGAGCAGATTAACCGTCTCCAACTCATCCTGTCCTCTGTATCTTCTCTTTCCTCAAAATAATTTGACACACATTAGATGTTCTTCTACAAAGCTGTACACGTAAAGCTTCTCATACATAAAAGACTGTTGTTTATATTATTGAAGTTAACCTTGGTCCATTGTTTGACCCCTATTTTTGCTTGTTTTCTTTGCTGAGACTGCCACCTGCAGGACAAAAACAGAACAACAACAAAAAGTGTACCTAATACTTCTGTTTGAACGAAACTGGACTACTTCACGGAGATTAAGTTACATGGCATATATATATATATATATTATACATAAAATTAAAAATCAAGACTTTTTTCTGTTTTATTATTTGTGGTCTCACAAACTCTCACAGCCCACCGGAAGTACATTCAAGGTTCATCAGGGCACAGCAGCACAAGCTTGGGTCTCACTGCTTCACTTTGGATGCATAATTCATAATATCTATGTGATAACAACTTCCAAAATTGTACATAAAAGCACACATCAAACGTTACAACATTTAAGTAATAAACCTAAAAAACATTAATGTACACTCCAACTTCTTATATGCATTTTCTGTGTATTTTCCTGTTGTGTGTTAACTACTATTGAATGAATTTAGCTTTTACTTAGAGGATAATCTTGTTTGGTATTTGTTTTATAAAAATAAAAAAGTAATAATATAATCAAATTAAATAACGCATTTAGCAACACAGTTGGCGGAGTCATATCGAAATTCTTGTAAATGTAAATGTTTAAAAAAAATCAGTACGTGAAACGTTGTCTCTTTTTTTTTTTTTTTTTTTTTTTTGGTCCTGAAAAGAAAAATGGACAAACGGTGAAACAAAAATTCAAAACCGAACATGCTTGATTTCTCTGCGATCATCTGCTTTTGTCTTTAAGATTGGCGTGGATCTCTGCTCGCGACTTGTTTGGTCTTATTGAAGATGGCTGCCTAGTGTGCAGTAGGACGCGCTGCTCGATGTCAACATGTCGCTTCTCAGACTTTGTGCCTTTTTTAAATATTCCAGTCGTCTTAGTTTGTTTGAAAAGTCTGCGGGCCTTTTAGCGAAGTGTTGTCAGCGGGGTTTTACGGTCACACACAAAGGAGGTGAGCTGCTTCGTGTGCTGATGCTAACAGTCATGTCAGTCGGCTTAAAACGTGATTTCACTCAAGTAGTTTAACCCCTTATGAAACCTTTGTCTCTTTGCCTTGTTGTTGGTGAAATTTCTTGACACAGAACGTGAAGGGGGTACAGTGACCGTGACCACAGTGACCGTGGCTGTTCTTAGTAACTGCTGTTTTATGTGATTTATTTAAGTGCATGCCCAGAGGCCAAATTTCAATTTTAGAATTTAAAAAATGACAAAACTCACCAGGCTATGATCCATCCTCAGACGTCGATGTATAATGAAAGGGAAATGTTATTTATTCATTTATTTAATTATTTATCAAGTGATTGTTAGTGTGTACAGTTGTGGACATAGGCTTACCTAAAGGCAATCGATATTCTTCCGTGACCGAAAGAGGACTTTCAAAGCACCTTGACACTGCGTGCCAATGAGTAAACCCATTGTGAACTGTGAACTGTTTGGCATGCATTAATTTCTTTCCATTTGCATTAACTAGTCCTGAACTTTGGTCAACCTATTTGAGAACACTGTGTGTCATTGTGTGCAGAGCATCTGAACCTGAAATTAGATTATGACAAGATGTTACATAATATACATAACTTTACAAATACATTTCCAACTCAAAAGGAGGAATGAAAATGCAACTGTTTTACCAATCCGTTACTGTGTGTATGTAGATTCCAAATGCGTTCTCCGCTACACGACGCACACGAGAGAACCTGCAGCTGTATATCATTTCTCTGTGATTCTGGTCACGATGAGAGAATGGTTTCATCAGCCAAGTTCTGAGAGCAAATGCATCATCGCCCACGAAATAATAATTTTATATAGCATAGTGTCCAGCGGGACAAAGTGGGATGCATTAGCAAGACAAATTGTGCGCCAGTGTGGGGATCAAATTCGTGCAAGTGTCAAGGTGCCTTTACTTTGGCTATTTGTCCAGAACACGCTGTGATTGGTCGGGAACACGCTATGATTGATCAAGTGCAATGACATCATTACACACTGGTATTTTAATATTTTTGTGTTTTTTTTTTTTTTTTCACCATGTCTAAACCTTCCCCTACCCCTAACCATAACACAGCGTGTTCTGTCACAGCGTGTTCCGGACAAATAGCCAAAGTGAGTCGTCTTCCATTCATGGAAGAATATCCACTTCATTACTTAAATGAAACAAATGGGTATAGAAAATGAATGTGTATGTTATTTTATAATGAGTTACGCCTTTTAAGAAAAGTATTTTAACAGGTGTTGTGACTCATCAGCACTGAGTGTGTGTCGAGATGAATAGGTGTCCTGTACAGTCCTGTCCGTGGCTCTGATCACAGCCTCAGCAGTGCTGATCAAAGTTGGCTCGAAATGTTTGAGTTTAAAATGAGTCAATTCTTGTCATTATTTTGGCTGGTATTTTTCCTTGTGTGTGTTTATTTATACAGTACCTGTGAAAAGTTTGGACATTTAATTGAATGTGAAATTGTGTCCAAATTTTTGACAGTGCACTGTGTGTGTGTTTACAGTACCATCACACCGGTGATGATGATGACATTGGTGTATTGCCCACTCCAAAAAACACACATCTTTTTCACAACTTGTTTGCTTTAGACAGTTTTGTGCATAGATACGTGAACATTTCTGAGTCACTCAGTAAGTCTTTGATTTTATTTGGCATTTACTGAGGTGAACACATTCATCATCCTCAAACTTTGTCCAAACTAGCCAGGTAGTGAACCTAAAATGTTGACTGTTATTAGGATTTTGGAATTGAGGCATATTTGTACAGAATGATGTTCTACAATGTCTTATACTTTTTATCACTTGCTCTGTTTTGTTTGTTTCAGAGACACATGCGTGGCTTCAAAGAAGAAATGTGTCATTTTTAATCCAAAAGACAAGGAATGCAAGAAAACATATTTTGGAACAGTCTCAGCTCTTAAAAGGTATGTTGTTCTATAAGGCAGGTCTATAAATATTTGGACAGTAACAGATTTATTCGTTGATGTCTGTAGCTGTCTATAATAACATTAGAGTTAAACAAAATTACTGTATTTTTGGCAGTATAGGTCAGTTTTTTCTTTCTTTTTTAACTAGTTTGGGAGGTTCTGCAACTTTTATAGTCCAGTGTGACTTACACACTGAAAAAACAACTGTTTACTCTTTTTAACTGTGTTTACTCAAAGACACCCAGACACCCAGAAGAAGTTATAGGCTTCTGTGGCTGTGATTTGGAGAAATTGTGCACATTGCAAGCTTTGCATTTTGCGTCACCAGTTATACAGCTTCATGATGAAGAAAAAAAAGCTTTTTACATCCGCCAAGGATGTAATAAAATCATTGGCATTTATTTACTTGTCTGTCTGTTAGCAGGATTATGTCAAAACTACTGCATGGATTTTGACAAAATATATTAGGCAAAGGAAGACTACACTGAATTTTGGAGGTGATCCGGAATCTGGATCAAGATTTCACGTGATATAGACTTTGAAGGATTACGTCCCAAAAAAATCCTACTTCACAGATTGTCACCAAATTTGCACCACAGATGGCTATTAGGGCATGGAAGACTCCACTGAATTTTGGAGGTGATCCGGATCCAGATTGATGAAGTCAGAAATTGTGGACTGCTCTTGTCATTATAGGGTGTTGTGAGTAGAATTTTTAGGGGAAAAAAAGAATTCACTCCATTTTGGAATAAGATTGTAACATAACAAAATGTGGAAAAAATGAAGTGCTGTGAATACAACCCCTGGCAAAAATTATGGAATCACCAGCCTTGGAGGATGTTCATTCAGTTGTTTATTTTTGTAGAAAAAAAGCAGATCACAGACATGACACAAAACTAAAGTCATTATTTCAAATGGCAACTTTCTGGCTTTAAGAAACACTATAAGAAATCAGGAAAAAAAAATTGGCTGTCAGTAACGGTTACTTTTTTAGACCAAGCAGAGGGGAAAAAAATATGGAATCACTCAATTCTGAGGAAAAAATTATGGAATCATGAAAAACAAAAGAACGCTCCAACACATCACTAGTATTTTGTTGCACCACCTCTGGCATTTATAACAGCTTGCAGTCTCTGAGGCATGGACTTAATGAGTGACAAACAGTACTCTTCATCAATCTGGCTCCAACTTTCTCTGATTGCTGTTGCCAAATCAGCTTTGCAGTTTGGAGCCTTGTCATGGACCATTTTCTTCAACTTCCACCAAAGATTTTCAATTGGATTAAGATCCGAACTATTTGCAGGCCATGACATTGACCCTATGTGTCTTTTTGCAAGGAATGTTTTCACAGTTTTTGCTCTATGTCAAGATGCATTATCATCTTGAAAAATGATTTCATCATCCCCAAACATCCTTTCAATTGTCCAAAATATCAACGTAAACTTTATTATTTATGATGTAATGACAGCCATCTCCCCAGTGCCTTTACCTGACATGCAGCCCCATATCATCAATGGCTGTGGAAATTTACATTCTCTTCAGGCAGTCATCTTTATAAATCTCATTGAAACGGCACCAAACAAAAGTTCCAGCATCATCACCTTGCCTAATGCAGATTCGAGATTCATCACTGAATATGACTTTCATCCAGTCATCCACAGTCCACGATTGCTTTTCCTTAGCCCATTGTAACCTTGTTTTTTTCTGTTTAGGTGTTAATGATGGCTTTCATTTAGCTTTTCTGTATGTAAATTCCATTTCCTTTAGGCAGTTTCTTACAGTTCGGTCAGAGACGTTGACTCCAGTTTCCTCCCATTCGTTCCTCATTTGTTTTGTTGTGCATTTTCGAGACATATTGCTTTAAGTTTTCTGTCTTGACGCTTTGATGTCTTCCTTGGTCTACAAGTATGTTTGCCTTTAACAACCTTCCCATGTTGTTTGTATTTGGTCCAGAGTTTAGACACAGCTGACTGTGAACAACCAACATCTTTTGCAACATTGCGTGATGATTTACCCTCTTTTAAGAGTTTGATAATCCTCTCCTTTGTTTCAATTGACATCTATCGTGTTGGAGGCATGATTCATGTCAGTCCACTTGGTGCAACAGCTCTCCAAGGTGTGATCACTCCTTTTTAGATGCACACTAACGAGCAGATCTGATTTGATGCAGGCGTTAGATTTGGGGATGAAAATTTACAGGGTGATTCCATAATTTATTCCTCAGAATTGAGTGATTCCATATTTTTTCCCTCTGCTTGGTCTAAAAAAGTAACCGTTACTGACTGCCATAATTTTTTTTCTTGATTTCTTATAGTGTTTCTTAAAGCCAGAAAGTTGCCATTTGAAATGACTTTAGTTTTGTGTCATGTCTATGATCTGCTTTTTTTTCTACAAAATTAAACAACTGAATGAACATCCTCCGAGGCCGGTGATTCCATAATTTTTGCCAGGGGTTGTACTTTCTGGATGCACTGTGCATCAGCATTTTATTTGTTACTCATCTAAGTTTTTCCTGGGCTTCCATACAGCCTGGGTTTTTGTAATGGTAACCTGTTTGCAAGTAGAATACACAGGAGGCATAATAAGTCATGGTTGTTTGCTGTTTCGGCCTTCAGCTTACAGTGATTTAGCTATTTTAGGACATAAAAATAAAGTTTGTGGGGGGGGGTTCACTGTGGTTTTGGAAAATCATTAAAGGTGACTTTTCTTCTTTTTCTTTTTCTTTCTTTCAGTGAACGAAACAAGGATCCAGCAAGTTCAGTGTGATGTTGCTCTGGATTTAAAATTTCGTAAAGGGTTGAAGGTTTTTAAGGTTTCCCCTCCTCGGAAACGGCCTGTTAAGTGTTCCAAATCCACACCTCAAGAGAAAATGAACATTCCTAACTCAGGACAGCCTGTTGCCCATGAAACTTGTGAAACCCATCCGAGCCACTGGATGCCAAAATTAACAGAGGAGAACGGCAACAAACATCAGGCGGTGCAAAATTTAGAGCAGATTCAAAAGGAAGTCAAGAAGAAGAAGAAGATGAAGAAAATTTCAAAGAACATAGCGATGGACGCTGGTACACTATCCACCCGTGAAACAAAAATATTTTCCATTCTTAAAACTGATTTTTTCTCCGGTGAGATTCAGTCTTACATTGTTAAACCTAAATCACCAAAACCGTCACAACCTACCGACCTACCTAGCGGCATGAAGCTGACTGAGCAACAGGAGAACCAGTGTACAACCCCGACCAGCTCACAGCACCAACAGTTGGCTGATAACAGGTCGATGTGCCCGGACGTTAAGCTCAGCATCCGCGCCTTCATGGAGGCCTGTTTGTTCTGCGGGGACACTGAAGGGGCATACGGCTTCATACTCCAGCAGCACAGGAGCTTGAGTCGACGTAGACATCTTAACACAGACATCTACAACATCATGATGAGAGTTTGGGCCAAGAATGTGAGTTCCACAACCAAGACACATACATTGTTGTGCTGGTCTGTTTCAACTTCACTTTATTTCTGTGTGAAAATAGAAGCGCTGGTACGTTATGAACACCGTCATATTTTCTAAATCTTTGTGTCTGACATTTTAAGGAAGTCACTCCGTATGTCTTCGACGTGACGTGACCACAGCTTGGAAATTAGTCAGTAATGATGTTCAGTTCTTTCAGTCACACCTAGTGCAATTGCTAGAATAAATGAAGTGTAATTTATTCTGGTGGCAAAGTATAATGCTTGTTTCCATCTCTGTAGGGCACCTTGAATCAGATTGGTCGCATGTTTATTTTGTTGGAAGAGGCTGGTCTGAAGCCGAATCTCGGATCTTACTGTGCTGCTTTGGAGTGTATGGGCCGCAGTCCATCCTGTTCCCCACGAATCATCACAAGGTATTTGCACTCATACATGTGCCCACACTGCCAGATGCTCATCATCTTCTTTTAGTTACAGTGGCGTCTTGACATGGCACAAGCTTTATACCAGTTACTCTGCCTTACGCAAATCCAGAGCTCCAATCCAAAAGGACCTCCTGGATATATTTTTTGGGGGATGGTGGGAGGAAACAGGAGTAACTAGAGGATCTCATGCAGACATGGGGAAAACATACAAACTCCACACAGAAAGGAACCGGGTATGGGTGGGCATGAATCCAGCATCTTTTTGCTGTGAAGCAAGAGTGCTAACTGTTGTCAGTTTTCAGTGTTGTGAATTATTAGTAACATTTTAAGGAGGACTGCCTTAAAAAAAAGGCAATAGCAGTACAAAGAGTTACCAGCAGGGGTCATGTTCTCCTTTATGTTTCGAATTCTGTTACAGATGTTAGATTATCTTCATTCCAGTGTTTCCAGTGTTTCAGTAATGTTTGCCGCGGCAACAAATCTTCCAAACTTCAATGCCAATTCGACAAGTTAATTTGAGAGCATTTTTTTTTTTTTTTTTTTTTTTTTTACTCTTTTTTTTTTAATTGCCACTACCACAGCATCAGTATTGTGCAGGAGTAGTTAGCACTTTTGTGTTAAATCAAGCAGGTCTTAGGTTTGAATCTGACCTTTCTGTACAGTGTTTGGATGTTCTCTTGATTAGTGGTGAGTCTTCACACCTCTCTTGCAGTTCAGGAGGAATTACGGTTTAGTGTTGGAACAGACTATAGTTGATCAGAGACACCCCCCCCCCCCCCCCACACACACACACACAGTTTGCGACCACATGAGCGACCATTGGTGTGTTTTATTTGATTTTTCTTTCACTCCTGAGCCTGCGCAATCTGAGATTAGGTCTCAGAGGCGCATCATCACTGAGAACACTGCAGCTGGTTTCTCAGCCAGGTTTGACTCTAAGCTGTTCATGGAGTGTCATAATGTGGTCAGCTTTCTTCACACTTTCAGCGGTCATTGTGAATCCATTTTGGATGAGGTCGCACCTTTTAAATCCAACTTGGTGACTAAGAAGACCATAAATCCTTGGCTTAATGACTGTATCCGAGATTTGAAGCGACTATGTCGGAAAACTGAGCATTTGTGGAAGTCTTCTAAACTTGAGGTCCATAGGTTGCACCTCAGGGAACTTATGTCCTCTTTAAATGAAATGATAAAAAATGCCAGATCGGAATATTTTCGTCAGCTTATCATCTTAAATAAGAAAAAACCCCAGGTGCTATTTGACACTATCAGCTCTATTGTGTGTCTTGTTGCTCCATTAACACCTGTATCCTGCAAAGCTGACAGCAATGGTTTTTTTAGGGTTTTTGTCTGCAAAATTCAGGACATTAAAGCTAATCTCCCATTGCACACATATGGTGTCCCTAATGTTGTTGAGCCTGCTCCTTGTACATGGTCCTCTTTTAATCCTGTAACACAGGCTGATGTCTCAGCTTTGATAACCAGGATGAAGCCCTCTGTATGTCCTTCTGATGTTCTACCGTGTAGACTCCTTGTTACTGTGTTTGATGTCATTGGCCCATGCCCCTGGGTTACCAAGTTGATAAATGTCTCCCTGTCTTCTGGTGTTTTTCCCAGCTCTTTTAAACATGCATTTGTGGAACCAGTTCTTAAAAAGTCTAATCTGGACCCTTCTGATCTGAAAAACTTCCAACCTATCTCCACACTTCCATTCCTGTCCAAAGTCTTGGAGAAGGTGGTTTATGATCAACTACTTTCCTTCTTAGTGACTTCCAACATGTTTGACACCTATCAGTCTGGTTTCCGCAGGCATCACTCTACAGAAACTGCCCTACTCAAAGTATCTAGTGACATTTTGATGTCTGCGGATTGTGGAAAATGCACCGTTCTAGTCCTATTAGACCTCTCCTCCGCATTTGACACTGTCGATCATAAAATCCTGCAAACAAGACTACGCAATTCGGTTGGTTTGTCAGGGACTGTTCTAGCTTGGTTCATCTCTTATTTGTCAGGTCGTAGCTTTAGTGTCACTGCAAATCAGATCATTTCTGACTCTGCCAGTTTGACGTGTGGTATACCACAGGGTTCTGTTTTGGGGCCAATTTTGTTTTTGCTCTATGTTTTCCGCTTGGGAAAGATTATCCAGGAGTTCGTTGATGTTTCTTATCATTTATTTGCTGATGACATCCAAATTTACTGCTCATTTAAAGGCCCCTGAGATACAGAAATTGGACTCTCTACTGAACTGCCTTGAGAAAATTAAACAATGGCTCGGTGCAAATTCGCTGCAGTTAAATTCGGATAAAACTGAGGTGCTGGTTGTTGCCCCCAATGATGTCAGTCCGGGGATTAAACAGTATTTAGGTCTTTTGAGCTCATCTGCAAAATCTAGCCTGAGAAAACTAGATGTTTTCTTTGATAAAGAAATGTCATTTGTAGGGATGTGAATCGTACAACAACTCACGATTCAATTGGATTCCGATTCTTGGGGTGACGATTCGATTCAGAATCGATTTTCGATTCAAAGAGCTCTGAGAAATAGTTATATTACTTAAAAAATGTTTATGTTTAAGAAAATGCAGCTTTACAAGGTTAATCAAGTGATTCTAGATGTAAATTTACTTATCTGCTTTGCTCGTTCGGAGTTAGCTGGCAGTTTAGCGAAGCGCTGGTAGTAGTCGGCAGATAACGCTGCTCCCCTCTTTTAGCTCCGGGTGATAGCGTAGCATGTGGTGCATGTGGATTTGAAATGTTTCCGAAGTACTTGACTTTCATTTTGCAGATTCTGCAAACTGCATAAGTCATGTCAAGCTCCTTCTTACGCAGCAAATAATAAAATCCAAAATGCGCCCAAACATTTGCCTTCAGCAAAGACGGTGCTGGCTGAATTAGCTCTTCGTCCGCCGTGCTAAGCTACAGCCACTGAACTCTGCAGCGCACGAGTGTTTGAAGCACGCCGGACCCCCCCCCCCCACCCCCTCGCGGGGACGCTGTAGTACGGAAGCCGTTGCATGACAAACAGTACACGCAGCAAGTAAGCAAGATTATGTTTAAAAAATGCTTTTAAAAAAATTGATTCTTGGACATTTTGGATCGATTCAGAATCGTAATAAATAAGAATCACGATTCGGACGTGAATCGATTTTTTTCCGACACCCCTAGTCATTTGAGCATCATTCCAAGCAGCTAACCAAAAACTGTTTCTACCAGCTGAGGAAGATTTCCAAACTCAGATCAATTGTTACAAAAGATGATCTTGAGTTGATTATTCATGCATTTGTATCTTCTTGTTTGGACTACTGCAACAGTTTGTTTTCCTGTCTGAACAAAAAGGAGCTGTCCCGTCTGCAGCAGGTCCAAAATTCTGCAGCAAGGCTGCTGTCTCGCTCAAGCAGAAGGACTCATATCTCTCCTATTTTAAAGTCTCTTCATTGGCTCCCAGTGTCGTTGTGTTTCCATTTTAAGATCCTAGTGTTGACTTTTAGAGCTTTGCATGGCCAGGCTCCCTCCTACATTAGAGACCTGTTATGTCCCTACTGTCCTGCTCGGAGCCTGACGTCAGTGGATCAGAACCTTCTGAGGGTCCCTCGTATCCACTTTAAGACCCGAGGAGATCGCTCTTTCCAGGCCGTTGCACCAAGGCTCTGGAATGATCTCCCTTTGTCTCTTCATTTGCTGGACTCTGTCGATGTTTTTTTAAGAGCAAACTTAAAACCCATCTGTTTCTCCAGGCATTCATTCCTTAGTAGTGAGAGGGCTGTTTTATGACCACTGTGTGTGTCTTAGAGTTATTTTATTGTGATGTACATTGTCTTTTATTCTCAGAATTTTTATCTGTGTCTTTTGTGAAGCACCTTGTGACTTTCCTTGTCTGTGAAAGGTGTTATATAAATAAACATTACTTACTTACTTACTTACTTACTTACTTACAGTTTGACAAGCATATTAATTGCACTTTACATAATAGTGTGGAGTACAGTTTTATTGTCAGGGTGAATGCAGTTTAAAAGTAAAAATTCCATAAATCTCAATCCAGAGTTGCATTGAAATTAAAGCAATGTCCACTCGTGAGCGGGGGCATTTCCCCTGGCTGACATGACTGGGACTTCAGTGAGTTAAAAGTGGGGTGGGGGACTTGGGAACGCAAAGTTTTGTATTTGCTTTTGCTGATCTGAAAGATGAATTGATTCATGATTAAAAACAGTGATCCAAACCATGGGATTGGTGATCTGTCACCCCTTTTGCTCTTATTACACTACCTTACTCTCAGGGTACCTCATCCATGTATAGACCAAAAGATGTACACAAAATTAAAAAGATCACTTAAACAGTTGGCTTGAAGATCTGTAGTTTCCACATCTTGGACATTCTGCATGAAGTTTTTTAATTACATTTTGCAAAGGTAAAGATGTTGGTGTATTCCATCACCGGTCTTGCAGCTCCAAGGTTTTTTTTTTTTTGGTACATACTGTAGTGTAGACCACCATTTGGTACATGTGAAATATTGCTGTTTTTCAGTTTCACTTTTTCACTCTTTTTTTCTTTTTGCACCCCTACTGTTGATTAGAAACAAACACGTGTGTTAGGTTTCTCTGCAGGTATTCTGGCTTCTTCTGAAAATACAAAAACATGCAGATTTGGCTAATTAGAGGGCCAGATCTGGTAGGTTATGATTTGTTTTTGGGCATATCTTGTTTAAACCCATGAGAGACTGAGGTATGCCCTCTTGTGACTTCTCACAGTAATTAACCAATGTCTCAGATGTTTCTCCCAGCTTACAGTGATTGAGCCCGTGTTACACTATGACAGCTCAAGGAAATATATGAGGAGCTGATCTGAAGTTTGGATTTCTGTTCTTGTTGCAGTGCTGTCTGAGTGATAGGAGATCATGGTGATGAGCTTCAGCTTCTGCCCTTGACTTTTATGCACTGACATTCCTTCAGAATCCTTGAATTGTTGAATGCTATTCTGCATTGTCGAGGGAGAAATGTGCAAATCCCTTCCCATCTTTACTGAAGGAATATTGTTTTTAAGTATTTCAATAATTTTCTCGCACATTTGTTGACAAACCGGAGATCATCTGCCATCTTTGTTCCTCAAACACTCAGCCCTTTATTGATACTGCTTCTGTAACAATTACCTGAATACATAACTTGTCTGAAGTAACATCATCCATTTGTTTTCTACATCCACGTATTGCAGTTAAAGGACACTGGGGAGCTAGAACCTATCCCAGAGGTTGTTGGGTGAGAGGAGGGGTACACCCTGGAAAGGCTACAGGGCCATGTACAGACAGATAGACACAGTCAGACACTCAGTCACACCTGTGGTCAATTAAAAGTTTCTAATTCACTTGACGTGCATGTCTTTGGACATGAGAGGAAGCTGGAGCACCCAGACGGAGCCATAGATTATATTTATACTGGACAAACCCTGCGTGACGTCACTCATTGGTTATCTATAGAGACCTGAAAGAGTTATTCTGGCGATGTCATGAGGAACCCATAGATGGTTAAAAAGGTGGAGCATGGATCACTCAGCTGTGTGACAAAAGAAGCATGAACACACCCCTTCTTCAAGTCTACACCAGCTAAGCTAACAGGCTAACCTCGGTTCGGGTGTTTATTCAATCAAAAAATTATTGGGCGGGGACTGCGCTGTGGTTTTCATAAAGATTTATGTTGGTGTGAGCATTAAAATTTCCCAGTAATCGTGCATCCACGAGACCTGTGCTATACCTGTATATATTTTTTGTTTTTGCCCACAGAGTGCTTGAAATGTCTAAAATTGTTTTCGCTCTGTGCAGCTGTAGTGTCTCATTTTTAGTCCACATGCTTCAGTCCCCTGAATTTTTTGAGATTTCTAGGTTGTGCCCTTTTACAGAAGCAGTTCTAGATTTTAATGAGAGATCACAGCACCTCTCATTTGACTGTTGGCTGGAGAAGTAATTTGAGCACATCATTCTCCTCCGTGTCAGCAGAGCACAAAATAGGCTGCTTGTAGGTTCATCAATGGTTGTAAGGTGATGCTGGTGTGAAGTTGTTCAGTGCTAGCACACTCAGTCTCTGATCAGTCTCTGACATAGCAGCCTGTATTTTCCTTTCATTTTGTTCCTGTCTGATCTGTTTCTCCTTCTGATTGCTTTTTTGCGCCCCCCCCCCCCCAATGTTCTTCGTGCAGCTTTAGTCTCCCATTGTAACGCTTACCTTTTGATGTCATCCTTGCACCATTCTTGGCCTTCGTGTGCTGTTGCATTCTATCACTCATGCTTCACTTATTTATCCCTTAACCTTTTCCTTCAGAAGGGCTGCATCCTTCAGAGGTTTTTTGTTCCCTGGGGTGCAGCAGAACAGTCACTACGCTGATTGGTCTTCTATCTTTCAACCTCCTGCTCTCTCTTCTTTATTCTTCTGGACCACACCAGCAGTACCCAAATTAATCATCTTTGTTGAAGCCTCTCTGATTTACTCAGACCAAAATTACATGTTACATCACAAGAGACCCTTAGGCATGAAATATAACAATGTAATATGACTTTTGCTGATTCTTTATTGTCATTGTAACAAGTACAACAAAAAGTAAGGTGCAAGCTATTCCAGTGCCAATATAAACCCGAGTAAATCACATGCAGACTTAAAAATGTCTAGGGAAGAAAAGAAAATAAACATAAAATTTACAGAATGAAAAAGGCATGTTCAAAGCACAAGCAAAAAAAAAAAAAAAAAAAAAAAAAAATTATAAGCGCCTAGTAGAAAAAAAAAAATTAGGAAGTTGGACTCCAGGGCTGCCCCTTGTCACCATTCATATTCATGATGTTTACGTACTTTGATTCAGTATAGTTTGGTGCAGAAACAGTCCTCACAAATGTCATTCACTCTGTGCATCACTTTACAATTGCCTTACTCTCTTTTTCTTTGAATGCTAAAGGCCCAGTCCCACTGGGGAGAGGATTAATTGCGCATGAATTGAGTATACAAATGTCGGGCGTTCGTTGTCGTCCGCACAAAAATTGGCCATAAATGACAAATTACTCAGTATGAATTACAAATATATTAATAATGTTTAGCGAATACATGACAAACAGTCACGGGTGTATCACGCATGTATTGAGGAAACGGATCGACGCATTGCAATTATCATGGAAATATTAACAGATGTATTGTGAATGCATCGCGCACAATGTTTGTGGAGACAGCGGTCGTATTGCGCATGCGCGGCATCTGCATTGCGGTCATAAAAGAAGCGTACTCGGGCCTTTCGGCATCACTATGCACACCAACACCACAGCCTCTGGAGCAATTGCTGGACTTGGACAACTTCATTGATATGTTGTTGGATGGCAGCAACTTTCACACTACGTATTTGGGGATCCATAACTACATCTGTAACGTCTCCACAGCTGGACTGGCCGATGACTGGGCAAGTATGCCGATTTCTGTCACATATAGTACTTTGGGTTTACGTGAAATGTTTGTTATGCATTCGCAAATTGTCCACAAATCAGATGCAAAGCAGACGTAATACAAACGCTTTATTTGTAGCCACTCTGTACAGTAGTGTTCAGAATAATAATAGTGCTATGTGACTAAAAAGATTAATCCAGGTTTTGAGTGTATTTCTTATTGTTACATGAGAAACAAGGTACCAGTAGATTCAGTAGATTCTCACAAATCCAACAAGACTAAGCTATTAGTAAAAAAAAAAAAAAAAGTAGAAAAGGGTGTGTTCACAAAAATAGTTTTTCAGTTTTTCATGATTTCTTCACATCTGTGAGGCATTAATTTTGTTGGCTTGGAACCAAAATTTTGCTCGTTTACTAGTGTGCTTGGGGTCATTGTCTTGTTGAAACACCCATTTCAAGGGCATGTCCTCTTCAGCATAAGGCAACATGACCTCTTCAAGTATTTTGACTTATTCAAACTGATCCATGATAACTGGTATGCGATATATAGGCCCAACACCATAGTAAGAGAAACATGCCCATATCATGATGCCTGCACCACCATGCTTCACTGTCTTCACTGTGAACTGTGGCTTGAATTCAGAGTTGGGGGTCATCTCACAAACTGTCTGTGGCCCTTGGACCCAAAAAGAACAGTTTACTCTCATCAGTCGAAAATATATTCCTCCAGTTTCTCTTTAGGCCAGTTGATGTGGTTTTTTGGCAATTGTACCTCTTCTGCACGTCTTTTATTAACAGAGGGACTTTGCGGGGGATTCTTGCAAATAAATTAGCTTCACACAGGCGTCTTCTGTCACAGCACTTACAGGTAACTCCAGACTGTCTTTGATCATCCTAGAACTGATCAATGGGTGAGCCTTTGCCATTCTGGTTATTCTTCTATCCATTTGATGGTTGTTTTCCGTTTTCTTCCACGCATCTCTTTTTTTTTTGTCCATTTTAAAGCATTGGAGATCATTGTAGATGAACAGCCTATAATTTTTTGCACCTGCGTATAAGTTTTCCCCTCTCCAACTTTTTAATCAAACTACGCTGTTCTTCTGAACAATCCTGAACATCCCACTTTCCTCAGGCTTTCAAAGAGAAAAGCATGTTCAACAGGTGCTGGCTTCATCCTTAAATAGGGGACACCTGATTCACACCTGTTTGTTCCACAAAATTGACGAACTCACTGACTGAATGCCACACTACTATTATTGTGAACACCCCCTTTTCTACTTTTTTTTTTACTAATAGCCCAATTTCATAGCCTTAAGAGTGTGCATATCATGAATGCTTGGTCTTGTTGGATTTGTGAGAATCTACTGAATGTACTGGTACCTTGTTTCCCATGTAACAATAAGAAATATACTCAAAACCTGGATTAATCTTTTTAGTCACATAGCACTACTATTATTCTGAACACTACCGTATGCATTCGCTACAGTTTATTGTAGCGAATGCATACGGATATATAGGCATGCTATATATCCGTTTTACGCACTGTCCCAGTCCGCTGCCAAGCCGCATTTCCCCATCATTTGCGGATATCAACAGATAACGGCGGATATACACTGCATAGATTGAGTATGTATTGCGTATGTAAGGCGGATGTCATCCACAACCAAAATTTTGTGCAGCTCAAAAAATCCTGGCAATGGAAAAACGTGCCTCTGTGGATAATTGCGGACGTGTGCGGATGTTGGCCGACTCATACAGGCATGTTTCACGAATATTGCGGATGTTTAGCGAATATAAGCCAATTGTGTGCACAATTTGCGCAAATTTTCCTAAACATCAGTGGGACCGGGCCCTAACATTCGTGCAAAATCCTTTCTGCAGGGTGACTGTGGAGGCATGACAATGTTATTTGAGTTTTAGAACTTAAATGCTGTGATTTATTAAACAGTCATTAAATAATTTTATACAGATGTGATTTGGTGCGTTTTTGTGCAGAAACTGTCAACCTAACCTGCTCCTAATCCATCATCAGTCCTTTACCCACAGATTATTTGTCATGTGCAAGACGTGTGCGAGATATTAAGATATGCTAAACCAAATTGCTTTTTCAAGTGATTTAGTGCATTAATGTTCATTAGATTGTAACAGGTTTGTCTTCAGCGCCCTTTTAATTAGTGAGGTACAAGATAATGGCACTTAACATTAACAAACTGGAAGGTATGACTCATTTATTCATCTGACCTAGTCAGTATTCAGTCACTGTATTTGGCAGGGTAAATGCCTACGTTTTTCCAAAGCCTAGGAATTACACAATGGACAAGCGTTGTCTATTTTGTTGGACTTATTCTGGTGTTATAAACCAATATATAAAAAGTCTGAATATTAAGACTGTCTCATTACTTAACTTTGTTGGCCTGTCTTGCTTATTTCACTCTCAGAAATATGCCTGTGGACTGACTGTAAGTGGACAGTAGGTTTTCATTCTAGATAAACTCCAATAAATGAATTTTGAAAGCCACAAATAATTGTTGATTCAGTGTGATAAAGTAGCACAAAATCCAACAGATATGTTCTTACCTCCTAAGATGCTATACAGACCTGTTGCTCTGTGTCTGTGTCTTTTTATGTTCAGGTGCCTGGACCAGATGGAGGAAGATGGCCTGTGCTTAGATGATCTGTTCAACCAGTATGCATTCCAACAAGATGAGAGAGAAATGGTTCTGAAGGCCATACATACCATTCGTCCCAACTACCAGCCCAGCCTTAAGCCCTGCACAAGTGAAAATGTTTTGCCACTGGTTCAGGACTTTTACACACAGGTACCACAGTGTGCTTTTGACTTCTACTATACAAGTTAAATTCAAGTTCAAGTGTACTTTTGGTTTAAAAAAAAAAAAAAAAAAAAAAAAAAAACAGGACATGGTGACAACTGAGATAGATTGTTTGCATTGTGAATTGGTTTCACTGTTTCTTACAGTTGTCTTTAAGTGGTTAAAGACAACTGTGGTTCACCTTTCCTTCTAACAACACTCAATAAGCGTTTGGGAACTCATTCATTCATTTTCTACCGCTTAGTCCAATTAAGGGTCACGGGGGGCTGGAGCCTATCCCAGCAGTCATAGAGCACGAGGCGGAGTACACCCAGGACAGGACGCTAGTCTGTCGCAGGGCCACAAACGGACAAACAAGCACAGACACACACACACACCTACAGACATTTAAAGACTCCAATCCACCTAACCTGCATGTCTGTGGATGTGGAGGAAACTGGAGCACCCGGAGGAAACCCACGCACACACGGGGAGTACATGCAAACTCCACACAGAAAGGCCACAGGAATTGAACCCACGACCTTCTCGCTGTGAGGCAACAGTGCTAACCACTAAGTCACCGTGCTTTGCACAAGCAAAGATGGGGCAAGGATCACCAGTTTGTGAACAACTGCATGAAAAAATAGTCCAACAGTTTAAGAACAATGTTTCTCAACATTCAATTGCTTGTGAACGGTTGAGCCTTTTGGGGACACTCCTTTTATACTCAATCATGATACTAACAATTAGTGTCCTCAGTTCCCAAACACTTATTGAGTGTTGTTAGATGGAAAGGTGATGTAACACAGAGGTAAACATACCACTGTCCCAACTTTTTTGAAACATGTTGCAGGCATCCATTTGAAAATGAGCAAATATTTGAACAAAAACAATAAAGTTTATCAGTTTGAACATTAAATATCTTGTCTTTATGGTGTATTCAATTGAATATAGATTGAAGAGGATTTGCAAATCATTGTTTTTTATTTACATTTCACTCATGTCCCAACTGCATTGGAGTTGGGGTGTGTATATATATATTTAGAGTGCTTTCAAGAGTACAAAGGCACTCACTATATTAAACCACTTAAAAAAAATACCATAGAATAAAAGCCTAAAAATGCAAACAAGGTTGGAGCTTATTTTGTTGGCTGTATACTGAGATGGTTTTATGACTTGGCCTGTCCTCACTGGCCTGAAATAGCACTCTACACCATTGTAGCTATTTATAGATTTGTTCCATCCACAGAATGGATGCTCTCAGACTGTGCTTACTCCCAGCCTGTCTACACAGAGGTGTCACCATGGTCACAGTACATTAGAGAAGCTCAAACTAAAACAGCTGTGTAAGAGGATTATGTGTAAGTTACTTATACAAAATTTTAATATTTGTTCATATTCATTTTTGTTGTATACGTACAAATCCTTTTCTCAGTTGTTAAATGCCTTCGTTGTTAGTTGAGCTTTGTGCATGCTCAAATCTTTCAGCGCACATCAGATGGAAAGCTTTCCCAGTGGTTGCACCTTTTTGTTTACCGTTTTCTCCTGGACTTGTTAGCTTTCCAGTGGATATCTGGTAGGCATTTAGTTTTATCGGTGCGTTATCTGTTTGTCTTCTATTCCGGTCCGGAAGCGCTCTCTCCCCTCACAATTGGTGGTTGTCTACTCATTCTGTCAGAGCCCCAAATCCACCAGACAAATTATTTCAATCAGTTTACTCAATCCATCAGTGTTACTACACCTTTAGAATTTGAAGTTTGGATCTGCCAGTATTTAAGAACAGGACAGGAGTTATATGAGCCACTAAAGAAAATGCATTGAGCATAAAACCTCAGCACAAGAAAGACCCTCATCATTACACCTTAATACGATCTTAATTCTTTGTCCATGTGTATGTCTGTCTTTCGTGTGTGTGTTTTAGAGGGAACGCCACCAGTACCCCAAAGTACCGTTCTCCCATAAGGAGCTGCAGAAGCGTTTCATGCGTCAACTCAACATGGAGCAGGCCTGCAGTATCAGCATTGACTCTGTGGAGGCTAGCCGGCCTGTTTCTAACAAAATGGCAAAAATGGTAAAAACCCAACTATTACCCTTTCTGTATCAGTGCAAGATTTATGGATTTGCTATAAAATGTGTACTTTGTTTTCTATTAGATGTAGATTCTTTAGAGGTGAAAAATTGCTTTCATAATTTTAGTTTTAAGTAGTCATTCCACTTGATATACTGTAAAATGTTTTGTAGACTTCTATAGGGGGAAAAATAAAATGTAGTTCACCCCATATATAGATAAAAATCTAAGGAAAAATAGTGTCTTTGTAAGGTATTGGGTCATAATGTGCTGTCAGAACAGGTTTAATATGCCTTGGCATTGATTCTACCTGCTGATGGCAGTGGACAGCATGATGTAACACAATGGACCAAAATGTGCCATTGGTGTTCCCTTGATTTTGTATCTAGTGATTGTGAAGGCCGAAGCACACAACTGAGATCATTTACATACTAACCCTCTGTGCCGTGTGGTTGGGTGCATTGTCATCCTGAACAAGACCAACCACGTCATAATAGAAATGTTTTGTCATAGGTTAGAGTTGACCAATTAGAGCAGCTTCATATTGATTTACAATGAAACTTCCCGATCAGGACAAATGGACCTAAACCATGCCAGCAAATGATCACCCTCACAACTGAGCCATGGGATCCCCTGACTGTAGGGGACAAGTATTCTGGTTTTTCCTTAAATTTCTTACCCATCTATATGTATGAGCAGTAGTCTCTTTTGTGAAATAAACTAATTTCAAGCTATATGTAACTTCAAAACCACGCATACGAGTATATTTAGAGGAGACCAAGTTCTTTCCTTTGAAGAGCCACAGATTAAGGTGGTTGGAGAGCAAGGGGGCAAAATAAATGTGTAAATTACTTGCATACTATTACATTACAATCAAATGTAGAATTGTGGTCAGAAGTTTACATACTTTTAATTTAACCTTTATTTAACCAGGTTAGTCCCATTGAGATCAAGACCTCCTTTACAAGTTTGTGGTCCACCTTGATGAGAGAAGCTCATGCTCTGAAATCATCCACCTGCCTGAGCAATTAATGTTTTCTATCAGAACATAAATGAGTTATTTTTTTTGTATTTTGCATCAGTATTTGGGGTTTTTTCTTTAGTTATTTACTATGATTATTAGAGAAACTATTTTTTAAAAATGTTTCCAGGTGTGCACTAGTGCACATCAGAAGATGTAGTTGTGCAGACAAATTGCCTCAAATATTGGTTCATATTAATCAGAAAAACTAAAAACCGTAGTTAAACACATGATGGGGGCAAATAAATGTCTCCAAGGGAAACAAAATGTTTAGTTTGTGAAATATTTTATGTTTTCACACAACTCTGACTAAATCCTCAAGTGGATTCTTTGCAGATGATTTCACTGTATCAACATGGACTTTGTGAGATGTTTTGGGTACGGCACAGCATATTAACATTCGATCCTGATTCGTGACTGATCCATTTTGGAGATTTGAATCAACCAATTTACAGCTACTATGCTTTGTGCATAAAGATGCACAGTTTGTCTCTAGAGGAGATGCTCCACCTGCACATAACTGTTAATACCCCAGAGGTTAGAGCAGGTGACTTGTGTTCAGAGAATCCGCTTTTCGATTCCCTATCAGGCAGGAAAATCACTAAGATGCCCTGGAGGAAGATCCTTAAACCCAAAATTACTCCTGGTGTGCAGCTGAGCACCAGACAGGGGACTACAATCATGTTCAAATTCCATGTTGTTAGGTTTTTCCATTAATGAGAAAACCTATCGTAAATAAGAGTTCACGTGGTCAAATTGGAAGCAAAAAAAAACAAAAAAAAAAAAAACAAAAACACTTGCAAACAGCAAAAAATTTGAAGGATTCTGGAGTCATGAAACATTTTTACAGATGCTGCAAATTCTCAGGTTGTCCCGCAAAGATCAACTGAGTCAGAAAGTGTCAGTCCGCTGACAGAGGTCAGCAGCAGACTGACTCTCACGCGGTGCAGAAACAACAAATCTTTTATTTTTTGTTTTGAGCTCAAGCCACATAGGTTTTAAGTCATGCAATATTAGCAGAAGTCCATTTTGTTTTGAGTAGTTATATGAATGTTTCTGCATTTTTGTACACCTGAAGTGGGATGCACGATGTCTCCTCTGGTCATTTTTTTTTTCTCCCCATTTCTCGAATATATTCTTAAAAATATGCTGTAAGGTCTGACAGGTGGAAAGATAAATTCTATTCCTCTGGTGTTACTTCTTCCAACTTGCCATTTACGGTTCGGCGTGGCTCGTCTGTCTCTCCAGATGGCCGACATAAGAAGCGAGCAGCCCGACAGTCCCTGGTGGTCAGGAAGCATTTGGAGAAAGCCAGCGCAGAATAATAATATATTGTAGTTGAAACCTCTTGAGACAACACAGTTACCTCTATCCATAATCCAGACTGGTTCTGCTTCTGTCATTCAAAGTATTAGGAACTCCTCAAGTGCTGAACAGTTCACATACTGTTGTATAACAATAATTTAAAGACAGTGTACCAAACTTCCTTGCAACTTATCACTAATAAGCCTTGATGTGGAACACATAAACATTATAGCAAAAATGGAATACCCACGGTAAAAATAAATGGTTATCTTTAGCCCCGTTCTATTGTGAGGAATTTTAACTTACAAATTTGGCACATGAATACTGATTGAACAATTGTGTACATTGAGTAATATGATGAATGTGATTTGCTTGGAGGGAGGATTGTTTTTCACCCACTCTGTATGTCTTAACCAGTCAGTGAGTCATTAAATGGTTGTCTTAATGTTTATTATTATTTTTTAATGTATTCAGAGGAAGCTTTTGGCAGAGACCCGCACTCAATGGCACAACACCCTCCTTCAGGCCCTAAAGGAGAGCAAGTCGAACCTGCTGAACACCAAAAGTAGACATCACAGTGTTAAACTTTACCCCTTTCTTTGTATACTGGAGGACCATGAATACGTTGACATCATGTTGCAGGTAGTACAACCCCCACCCTTGTTTGCAGCTTTCTGAAATACCAGAAATTTGTGTATTTAATCAAAACTGGTAAATATTTGTTATGCACACATTATGGCAGCATAACAATTATTTCAAGACAGAATTGTTGTCCAGTGATGTCGCTCGGCTGTCATTGTTTTAATACTTTGCTATATATTACGACCCATCCAAGCCAGAAAACCACAAAACTAACATCATGAGAGTGACAAGAAGCATAAATTTGTTTACATTATTGAAAAAAAGTAGTCTTGATTTTTTTTTTTTTTTTTTCGGCCCAAAGAACATTCCTTATTCATTAGGAAGGATGGAGAGATAATTGTCATAAAAAATATTTTTAATTTTGCATTTTTGCATTCTTTTCAGAGTGTAGCCAATATGCCTCCCAGTGGAGAGGCGCTGAGGGTTTTGGCCTTGGATCTGGGCAGGAGGATCTATACTAAGTACTATGTGCGTCATAAAACACAAATTCAAATGGTGGAAAAGTTGAGCAACATTTACAGCAGTTACACAGAACTGTTGGCCAATGATACAAAGGTAAGGACATCTCATATGCACTGTCTAAACATAAAATTTTAAGTTGTGTTTTTAATTGTTTTGTTTTTTTTTCTTTTCCCTCCATGTTGCTGCATTCCTCTTCAGTGTGTACTTGATTATTGCATTCACAAAGTGAATGAAATGAAGGAAGCACCTATAAAATGTCTTCTTCCAATTGTTTTGACATGATTTTATACTTCTTGAATATGAGACTAAGCAGGATCAGCCGAGCGTTGAAGCCAGATCACAGTAGTGAGACTTGGTTTAATACATCAATGAACAGATTGACGTGATTTTATAACAACATGACATTAAGTCAAAATAAAATATAATACTTCTTTATACATTATTGCAAAAAAATAAGCATTTTAATCTAAAAAGAGAGTAATTGTAAAAGCTTAAGCTATACATTATATTATAAAGTGCAGCTCTGCATTGTCTTTAATTCACAGTTATATTTTGCTTTGTTGAGAATGTATGTTACAGTTCAGACATAATGTTTGGAAGTGGGCATTGAAACTTAATATTGAATTGCATCCTTGTGCTATTTGTAATGTGCCATTTGTGTCTAAACAGGTGTAGAAAAACTAAAGTTGGTAGTAAAATGTAGTACTTGAGACTTATTTATTTATTTATTTATTTATTTTTGTATTGTTCAATAATTAATTTGGGCGAGGTAAGTTTCCTCACAGGCACTCATAGTGTTGTTTGGCTGTTACATTGCTGTCATGAGCAAAGGCTGGTTGTACTTTATAATTTAGTTCGGGTGTTTGTTTCATGTTAGATATTTTATATGCAGTGTTTATAGTTATACAGTTCCTTTTGAGGAAATTGAATTTTTAATACATTTGGGTTTGCACAATATTTGGCATAGCTCTGGAAAAGAAAACCAACATCACCAGTGTGATTGCTCACGGAGTAGATAAGGTCTAAACCCAGGCCACCCAATTTGGGACCCGCTGGTCAAATTTGGTAGCCCCTCTTTGATTTTGTCAGTCGCATTGCCCAACATGATGTCTACAGCTAAAGAGGTCTTTTAAGTCTTTTAAGTCCAGTCTTTTAAGGCTTGTTGCGGTTCGTATCTTAACAGCAATTTTACATCTTGAACTTGTGGGTTGCTGTGCAGGTTTTGTGATGGTCAGTCTGTTTTTGAGTGAACACTAGACATTTTTAAGTACAGGCATTTAAATTAAAAGTCTGTTTAATCAAATGCTGTAAACATAGTAATATAAAGTACTGTATGGTTACTGTGTTTTAATTTTTGTAAACTTGTTACTTAGTGTTTCACTTTTCATTACAAAGGTGGACAAACAGCTGTTTTCAAGTTAATTTTCCAAAGTACATTACATGGAAGTCCTGTCAGGAAGTTGTCTTTCTTTTGAAATATGTTATACAAAACAAAACTATTATTATTATCTTTGCCCTCTGTACATTAATAAAATACTGCAAGGAGATTGCAGACAATTCTTTTTTAGTATACTGGAATTTAGTTTTAGATCTCATTTTGATACAGAATATAACGTAATGTTCTTTGACGTAAGATTAAAATTTGTATTTGGCCCATGGTCCTCCACAGATTAATTTTTGGTGGTTAAGGGAAAGAATTTTGGCACACCTGGCCGAAACCAAGGGTAAGCAACAATGTACCGTGAAGGGCCAAGATGGTGCAGGTTTTCCTTGCACTTGATCACCTCAACAGGTGGTTTTACTGATGAGTTACTTGCCTCAACTTAAAGTCCTGATTACTGCACCTGTGAGGTGAATGGTAGCAAGGAAAACTTGCACTCTCTTAGCCCTTCATGTCCATGCCTGGTCTAGGCCTTACTTGGGTTTGAATGGAATGCATGTGACAATTACTGCCATTTGAATTTCCAGTAAATCATCACTTTCACAGCCAGGTTTATTAAGCTTGTATTTGATCTGTTTTCTTGTGTCAGTCTTCTGTATTCTACCATGGAGCTGTATGCAAGTTTCTACAGTCACATCTGCAGAAGCCTACAACTTCTTCAGCATTGTCATGGTTGTCTTTGTGGTGTCCCTCACTAGCCTCTGTCATTTTTTGACACTTGCCACGCAGTACCATACTGTTTGTAGGGTTTCTTCATGAATGACACAGAGCAGGTAGCTGTGTTATTCAGAAGTAGTCAGAGCAAATCATCCAGTTCATGGTATGGTATCCAGAGATGAGCACCAGCCCAATGGTGTGTAAGACTTAGAAATGAAGTCCAAGACATATTCAGTGACTTGAAAAAGATTTTATTAAATATTCTGATTATGGATTAATTTAACTTTACTTTTGGACATATTTTATAGTCTTTTCTTAAAATTCAGGGGTGCCAATAATTCTGCCAAGGACTGTACTAATCAGTCCAGCGTAGTAAATTCTGAGCTGCCATTCTTCCTGTTTGTGTCTTGTAATGACATTTGTCAATAATTTCATTTGTTCTCCTTCTAGGTGTCTGATGCCCTTCCAAGGGAGCACTGGTGTAAGGCGGAGACAGAGCAGTGTTCAGGTCCCACACTGCAGGGGGGCCTAACGTCCTGGCCATCCGATATAACCATAAAGTTGGGCACTTACCTGATGGATATGATGGTCAAGAACCTCAAAATTTCCAGCAACATCTTAAATTCTGAAAAGGCCATGAGGCTCATCCCCATCCTATATCACATGTATACTTTTCGTGGCAACCGACAGGTACAGTGGAAATGTAAATCTATTTTTCAAACTGTTATATTCCACAGTGATGGCAAATACATACAGTACTTGGTTATTCAGTCGGCTCCATAAGTATTGGAACAGTGACAGTTTTTGTGATTTTACTTCTCTGCACTACAACAATGATGTCAAAATTAAGTATTCAAGATGTGCAAAATTGTTCCAATCATTTAGTACAGGGATTTTCAAAGGCCATAAGTAATTAGACAAATTAAATACAATTTAATTTAATTTAATTTATTTATTTTTTTTCACAGCCACCTTTCTTTAAATGAGACAGTAGGTGGATAAATGAACAACAATCATTAAAAATTACAAACCGTGTGGAACTCTCAAGCTGAGCGAGGAATCAAAGTGTCTGGGTTTGGAGTTGTCCTGGTTCAGGACTTGAGATTTAAGCTTTCAGTGACTTCCTGGACACAGCCATCAGAAGTGTACTTGTGTGCTGTGAAAGTTACAAAGTTGTAGAAACATTCACTTTTTCTGGTGGTGACATTTATGTCTCAGTGGCCTTAGCGTTTGACATCGAGAGATGCCTGCAAAGAGCTTCTGGAGTCATGAGGTCACTGGACACTGTTTGGCAATGTTGAAACTTTTTACAGGAGAGTGAATTTCCAAGTCTTTAGGGTCCTCGTTTTTCCTGTCTTACTGTATGTTTGTGAGATTTGATTGCCAACTTGTGATGTAATGTGAGTACTAGATGTCTTTGATACTTGGCCTCTTTGGCATATCCTTGGGTACCATCTCTGCGCCATAATGACAGGCCCTATGTCATCATCAACTTTTCCTCATATTTCTGTTAATAGATCAGTGACAGAATGCCATAGAGACTTCATTTCACCACTTCCTGAAAGTACACGATCTCACCAAGAGTGTGCATCTTTTACTCACAGCCAATCTTAGAGGCTGGGGAACGTCACATAGCCAAATCTACTCTGCTCGGTAGAGTGGAATGCTGTACTTGTGCGTGTGTGTTTGACTCACCGTGTGTCAGTCTGAGTTGCTCTCTGGCGAAAGACAGAAATAACCCTCAGGAACTCAAAAAAGAAAAAAAAAAGCTTTCTCAACAA
The DNA here is from genome assembly GCF_902500255.1 of Thalassophryne amazonica. Lineage (NCBI taxonomy): Eukaryota > Metazoa > Chordata > Actinopteri > Batrachoidiformes > Batrachoididae > Thalassophryne > Thalassophryne amazonica. Next base: position 73,219,677 of record NC_047112.1, read on the forward strand.
CTGGAAACATTTTATACAGTCTTTCACAAAAGGGAGTTGTCATAGAACTCCCCCACCTCCCTCCTTACCATGTGGATGGGTCACACAGAGCAGCTGTGGATTCACACTCAAACTTCAGTAAACCATGAGCTTACTCTTATGGACCTATTCTGCCTATGGACTTATTTTATACCCAGATGATCTGGAAAATGCTTTCTTTTTTTTTGTTTTTGTTTTTTTTGTTGTTGTTTTTTTTGTTTTTTATGGAGTATAAAAACAGCTCAAACAGGTGTACAGTGCATCAGGAACATATTCACAGTGCTTCACTTTTTCCACATTTTATGTTACAGCCTTATTCCAAAATTGATGAAATTCATTTTTCCTCAAAATTCTACACACAGTACCCCATAATGACCATGTGAAGTTGTATACAGTTTTGATTTCATGTCATTTTATCTAAATCACTCAAATTTGGTGACATACAATAACTGAATAGTTGTTCAATTAGTATGCGAAATTACAGATTTTCATATTGGACTTTTATTATACTTATTATTTTTCATATACTACACAACTTTGGTGACCCAAAGACTTTGATAAACTCATTTCTAGCACCAAAACAGTTCATCCACATGAATATGCGTATTTTCACTCAAGATTTCAAGAATTTCTAAAAACTCTTAATTTTTTTCCCCCCTTCATTTTGAGCCAAATTACATCTTGATATAGTGTGCTAGACAAATATATGTCTCATATTCAGAAACCTAAAATCTGAACATTTTGATATGCAACACATAGGCATTATACTATATACAAGGTACTTGCATATAGTATAATGCTCATGTGTTGCATATCAAAATGCATTATGAGAAAATACTCTTAGGGTTCTAGTGATTGGGAGGTTTGGATAAGGATTTCCACTTGCATTGTGATGGAACATCACCAATGCTATTTTGGCTGTGTTTCTCTGAGCATGAACCAGGAAGCACACACACCTCAGGATGCAGAATCCCCGGAACTAGAGAAGGCCAAGCGGTTGACCATGGTTCTTCTCACTATAGCAGGAAAATGGTTACTTTTGAGATGTAGGGATAGATGTGTTGACTGCTGGGTGGTTGCCATTTAGGATCCAAGCTGCTTCTATTGTGTGGTGGATGCAGCAACATGTGTCACCATTACATGCTCCCTGACCTGGCCTTATGGTATTGTATGGTAGATCTGTCTGGAGTAGGCAGTAATCATAGCTGAGTGGCATCTGAAAATGGAATAGTCAGTCTGTTTAAATATTCCTGAATGGTTCATCGAGCATTTTAGTTTAACTTTGTTCTGACATAAAGATCATTGTTGTGTTGTTCTTTCTAATTAGAATTCTCACCAATGCTTTGCCCAACAGGTTGGCTTCATCAAACTCCACCCCATCCTGGCTCAAATGCAGCATGAGGCCAGTGAGTCAGAATGACCTGCGATTCCTATGTGATTCCAATGCTATGCCCTCCAGTGCCCTGGACATCAGTCAAGTTGGTGCCTACCTGCTGACACCTGCCCGCTAATGCGCACAGATTATGGGTGCCAAACAACATGAATGTTTGTTGGAGAACGCCCAGAACCTCCATAGTGTTTTGGATACTCTCAGCCAGCTGGGCAGCTGTGCCTGGAAGGTCAACAAACCCGTGCTGGATATTATTATCTCTGTGTTTAATGATGGTGGGAATGAGAACCTAGATGTTCCTCCTCCGGTGCCAGAGATTCCCAAAATGCTGCATTTCAACCCCCATGGTTTGGCAAGTACACCTGCTAATAGGGCTTCCTCAAAAAAAGAAATGCTTGTTGCCAGAAAGAAATGCCTGGAGATGCACAGCTTGCGCATGGCTGCTCTTTATAAACTCTCCATCGCCAACTATATGAGAGATGAGATCTTCTGGTTCCCGCACAACATGGACTTCAGGGGACGCACCTACCCATGTCCTCCACACTTTAATCACTTGGGAAGTGACATGTCACGAGCCATCCTTCTGTTTGCAGAGGGGAAGCCTCTCGGTCCGAAAGGCCTGGAGTGGCTGAAGATCCACTTAGTCAATCTGACAGGGCTGAAGAAGAGGAGCTCATTACAAGAGAGGCTGGAGTATGCCAACTCTATAATGGAGGACATACTGGACTCTGCGGACAAGCCTCTAAATGTCAGTGTGCCTTTATTCTTTAATGCTCATTGGTCTTGTCGTACCCCATAAGATCACAGTTCTGTATAGACAATCTGCTGCATAGGTTTCAGTTGTCAAAAACATTACACAGTAAATCAGATTGATTTACACATAGCTCATATATTTGTGTTTCGGAAATTAGTGCCATTTTTGCATACACAACTCAGTGCGTGTGGGATTTAATAGGCAATTAATTTTTGACAGACTCAAAAGGATATGAATATGTGTCAAAAGACAAAGTGAAAAGTGTTTTTCACTCATTTTTGGTGTGTGTGTGTCTTTTCCGTCAGGGTAAGAAGTGGTGGATGGATGTAGATGAGCCGTGGCAGTCTCTGGCCTGCTGTATGGAGATAGCCAGTGCTGTCAGATCACCTGATCCAACACAATTCATCTCTCGTTTTCCTGTGCATCAGGTACCATAAAATGCTTGAAAGAAGTACCCGTATCTGCAAAATGATATAATGATTTTAGAGGTGTTCTGCAGATTACCCATTTTTCATCAGACACCAGTGCCGTCTCTCGCAGTGGTTCTGAATCTCGTTGTATTGGTATAATAAAAGTAGGCAGTTTAGCTCAGTGTTAACAGTCAGCATGAAATCCTGCAGATCAGGCTGTTGTTCTGGCTCTACTGAGCACAAACAGAAACAGAAATCTCTTTCAAGAGAAAGCCATCGCCAAAGACATGAGGAAAAGCTCAAAATAGTGGTGATTGCTTGTAAAAGGAAAGCTATAAAGTGTTACCTGCATTCCCCGTTACAAAGTTTTCTTCTCTCCCTCAGTCTCTCTCATTTATTTAAACAAAAAAAAAAGGCAGTTTATGTTGTGTTTTTCATTTGCACAGGACTATAAGTTGCAAGACCTCTCTAACTATATGTATATATGTATATGTGTATATGTATATATGTATATGTATATATGTGTGTATGTGTGTATGTGTATATATGTGTGTATGTGTGTATGTGTATATATGTGTGTATGTGTGTATGTGTATATATGTGTGTATGTGTGTATGTGTATATATGTGTGTATGTGTATATATGTGTGTATGTGTATATATGTGTGTATGTGTATATATGTGTGTATGTGTGTATGTATATATGTGTGTGTATGTGTATATATGTGTGTATGTGTGTGTGTGTGTATATGTGTTGGTGTATATATGTGTGTGTGTGTAATGTGTGTGTGTATATGTGTGTGTATGTTGTATGTATGTGTGTGTGGTGTATATGGTGTGTGGTGTATATATTGTGTGTGTGT